>NC_060119.1:246543039-246853164 GCF_021461395.2 Schistocerca americana | reverse complement strand
CTTAACATCTTCGGTAAGTATTGTTTGGGTTACATTCTAACAGTCATATCTTCGTAATCAATAAATTCTGGACACGCGTTACAAAGAAGTTTTATTCGAATGAGTTTATACTGCCACCTTCTAAAACATTTATTATTCCTCCCCAGACATCTTGTATCTAAACGGCCTATTATTTATATTTTTGCCATTACCATTCTGACTGGCTTGTTGCTGCCACCAACGATTTCCTTCCCTGTGGCAACACACAACGTCATCAATTATTTGTTGGAAGTTCTCAAGTCTGGGTCTTACCTAGAGTTTTTCGTTCATCAGCTTGCTCTGGTACCACAGATGTCATTCCCTGATCCTTAACCAATGTCCTCTTCCTTCTTCTAATGAACATGTACTTTTCTGTGACGATTCTACGGAAGAACTCCTATTTTCTAATCTTATCAGTGCATTTAATTCTTCAGCAGTCTTCTTTGACATTACATCTCAAACTCTTCGAATCTCTTCTTCTATTGTCCCTATGAAGAAAAATAATCAATAGTTGTAGGATTTCACTTGATAGTGAGTACCTGATGCCCGAAAATGTTAATACAGAGCTAATTTTTCTTTTTAATAAATAAATGTCTCGTTACTGATCGTTAATAGGCTGATTATTCAGAAGAAATCTTTAATTTACATGTTATTTAAGATGTAAGTTCTCACAGAGAATCGTGAGAAACTGTTGGAGGAAATGAAAGTGTTGCAGATCTTCACTGATGCTGCAGTAACGTCAAAGCACAAACGCGACAAAAAATAAGAGGTGGTCGCGTTATGAGCTGTTGATAGGCTGGTCGCTGCCGTGTTATCTACATTCGTCAGGGGTTCCGAGATTTACTTTGTCCTTCAGCTTCACTAACGCCTCTGCGCCGTCGAGAAAGCCCCGAGCCCTTCTCCGCCCCCAAAGCGTGCGTGGCTCGCATGGCATCGTCTGAATACACGACACCGCCACCCAAACACATTCCAGTGCTCTTCCTGGAGAACCGAGACCGCCTTGTGCAGTGTCGGAATGGCACAAAGGCTTCACACTCTGAACTGTCCAGAAACATTCCAAAGCCTTGTTTGTGCTTTCCCCGTCCGCTGGTTTGTACAGCGGCGTACTACTGAATCAAACACTTCAAACGCACACACTGAGATCTTTAACCATTCACTGTGTTGCGCTTTTTGATTCTGAGGGGTAAGCTACAACTGATGTGGCCCGAGGATATAGCGATAATGAGGAAAGTTAACCAGAGCCGTTCTTCCCTTGCAACATTTTCATAGCAATACAGGGGACTACAATACGCGTTAGGGTTCATGTGTACGTGAGGTAGCAAGCCGTCAGAGTGAAGCCAAGCAACGTACAGTAGCTCACAATTGCCATAACGTATCGTGTTGTAACTGCGTTTACGAGCGAAGAACCAGTGTGCACTTTTATTAGCGACTGGCGACTGGGGTCAGAGTTACGCCGTAATTACCAGTTGTGAGTTGACGATCATTTCACTCTCATTTAAGAATATGGCCGAGTCAGCCTTCAGGAATTGCGAAACGAACCCTGTCGTCCAGGATCGGATGCCACAAAGGGTGCAGATTTGCCACGAGATGGGGAAACTCACAGGTGTCTATTGAGCCCTAAGCGCTGTAGTGTGCGAGTGAGACAGACGAGGACCTACGTCATAGGGAAACCCAATAGAAGGCTTTTGTGGCCAAGTAGACGTAGCAGTGTTAAGTATGACGGACCTAAGATCGGCCATAAAGAAATAATATTAATGAAAACTATTTAATTCTTTAGTAGTGCAGGGAGTCGAGACACAGTAATTTTAATCTGACATTCTCCATAAATTTTCATGGTGATCCCAATAAAACTTGAATGTTGATCATATTTATAATGTTAAAGCGAAATTAACAAGTTTTATAACAAAGACCTGAGTGCTTTGTTCGATCTTAACGATCGATATTTCATATAGTAGAGCATCATTAAAATGACAAACTTTGTAAATATCAACTCTGTAACTTTATTTGTATAAAAGATATAGTAAATTTAAATTATCAGTATTTTAGTTGAGCATCAGATCATCATTTCCTCCTCACAAAACACATTGAAGGATGACAGCATGACACCTTCTTGTTGTAAAGTTTAGTTAATTATAGTTACTTTTGTTCTTTGTTTGTTTATCAGAAAGCACCCTGGTGCAGGGTTACTGGCCGTGGCATTCAAAACCAAGAAGGATATTCTATTGATTTTATGTAAAAGAATTTAACGTTTATTATGTACTGGATATTATTGTTACTTTATTTAGAACGTGAAAGTGTTCAAGCTTTGATTATTTAAATATGTTAAAACGTAAAATATTGAAGAATAATCAGATGGACGGCTTCAGGATAGGAACTGCCCTAGTCAGTTGAGTGACGATGTTCGGCGCGCGGCAAAACACAGCAGGAGACTGGGAGAGAGGGACGGTTCTCGTCGAGACACCAGAGGGGACAGTGCTGGAGCAAACGCGAAAGCGCACAGTTATGGTCTCGACACCAAATAGTACAGTTCGGCTGGAAACACCAAAGTGGACAGTTCGGATGCAAGCGCGAAAGCGGACGGTCGGATTTTAGGCAGCTAGGAAGTGAAACGACTTAGAAAATTTCGCGTTTTGTGGTATTGCAGGACTTAGTCTCTGAGCGGTGATCAGCCGCGCACCTGGTGTGAACTCTAACTCTTCGTGTAAATAACGAGATGCAGTACTGGACTTGTGTTTCGCGATGAGATTGTGAATTATCGAACTGTGTCAAATGGATATGCGCTCGAGTGTAACAGTAACTATAAATACGACCACTTTCACTATTAGTTTGCTTTCTGAATAAACATTATTCTTACCAAATAGCAACTGTGTGGACTACAACATTTATGGGTCGTTAATTTAGCTCTCGAAATTATTATTACTGTTGTCATATGTTATGTCAACTTTTGAATGGTTCATACAAATTCGCAAACTTGCCATCAGACAATTTAACCAAAGGTTAACGAATGTCTAATTTAGGGCGTGTAATGCGACACGTGCGGTTCAACTCCTAAACGAGTTTGAACCAAGACATTTCGGCGAAGAGAAACTGCATGTGAACCCGAACATCTGTGGGATACTAGCTCGCACAGTGTATTGAGAATTTTTTAGAGTAAGTTTTTAAGTGAAAAGTAATGGCTTGCGAGTTTTAAAAGCCACAACAGACAAGTAAGTAAGTATGGAATTAAGTATCATGTATTTCATAAAAACAATGAGACAATAGGAAAGTGGATAATTGTTTGTAGACATGCAGATTGGCTTTCAGTTCAATACGTTTAACTGACTGGGATTGTGAAAGGGATCTGAAAAGTGAACTGTTGAATATTCCTTCAACGCAAGTTTAAGACTGATTCTGTTCTAACTCTACCATCCTCTGGTGTTGATTTAGGGCGTAGTAATTATCCTAATAATGTGAAAAAAATTCGGGCCCAAAAACGAAGCTACTGTAAAGAAGCATGTTACCAACTAATGATGAAATTACTACTAGACAAAAATGAACCTTGAAAACAATCGCTGTCATAAATGTGACAATGCGTGGTTACGCCTACAATTATAAATTATGGAAACAGAAATGAAAGATATCAGACAAAAGAATTAAGACTTACAAGATCTTCTCTCTCCATACAGCGCTGAGTAACATGAAATTAAAACATGTTCAGAAAGCGATTCAGGGCTCTTTTCCTGCCTGTCAACAACAAGTGGTTATGAAAGGACGATGTACTAAGTAGTCACTTGGAGATGTGTAAAGGCTGCGACTTTACGCCGCTTATTTTATAAAACGTTATCTTTTGTCAGAGAAGTGTTGAAATATCACCTTAATGAAGTCACTATTAAAAAGAAGACTCAGGCAATTTATCGTTCCCGCCAGATTTTCTTGATTTAAGCCTCAGTGTTTCAGAACTCAAAGTTATTAACAAAATTTGAAAAACACGTAGTTCGGAGCCTATACACTAACATTTGATCGGTCATACAAAAAAAACAGTCTAATATAAAGCTTAATAATAATAACGATAATAATAATACACTAAAACGTGGAAAGTCTCGGTTACATTCATAGATGTGTATGAGATAAACATGTGTGCGCCGTGTGTCACTAACCTCCAATGTAGTGTGGATTGGCGGGAGGATTCACAGTGACGTCACAGCTCACAACCCCTGCGCGTGATCACTAACGTGTATTCTAGTATCTGCGCCGTCTGCAAAATGTATGTGAATATGGTTAGTAGTAAAGAAGTAATAAATAACACATCATGTCTGGTTCTAACCTTTATGATGCATGAACAGAGAAAATGTAGTGAGTCATGAACAACTTTCATTATTTTACGAAGGGTGTCAGTTATATAAAGTTTCCAAGCGTTTGAAATTATATGTAAAGTTTGTTGGAAGTCTCTCACTCGCAAATGCTAGATAAATAGTCAGAGTAATTTGCGTACTGCGATTTACCCTGCTTCTAGACATATACACAATTTCTGAATTAATAGTAATCTTTTAAACAATTCATGTAATATTATACTCCAATGTGTGGTTTGTGACACCACTTTAAATTTTTTAATTCGGTCAATAATTACATGAAACAGTGGTAAAATTATTCAGTACTGAAAATATAAATTCACCAGTTGTCAAAAGTGTGGTATCGATAGCAACGATGCCACGGAATAGTTTCTCAAGTTGGCACTACGAGAGACACAGACGACAGCACCCTCTAGCCGGTGCTCTCGAGGTCTACGAGCTCCGCGACTGCTTCAGCCCATTTGAACACGTGCAGCCAGCCAGGACATTTCGCTTCAGCATCGCACCTACGTACAAAGTTATGTAATCGTTTATCACCTTGTTATCACTTTGTTTTTGCACCAGTAAACCACGTTCTTGCAGTACCGACTTGTATTACCTTTTCCCGTTCCTACCCACACCCCGCCTTCCAGGCAGGATACATAAAAATGAGTGATATTTTTAATACAACATATTTTGGGGCTACGTTATCCCATTATGAAGTGATAGAAAACAAGAGAACCAATCAATAAATCACAAACAATACTACACTTACTGACAATGACATAAAAATATTTTATCGTCCTGTAGTATAGACATACCTTAAGTCTTGTATGCCTTTTGTCACTGTCTGCAGTAATCCAGCAGCAAACATGCTTAATAAAACATTAAACTATTTCTAGATCATCTCATGTTGGCGTGTTATGCTCTCAAGCCAGTGCCGTAAACTAAAGGCACCCACTTTCACCCACCTAAGACAGGACTCCACTGAAACGCATATGTCGCAGCGCCTAACGATGAATCTGTCATAAAATCTATTAACATTATACGTCAAGGACTAGAAAATTACCGGCCGGAGTGTCCGTGCCGTTCTAGGCGCTATAGTCTGGAACCGAGAGACCGCTACGGTCGCAGGTTCGAATCCTGCATCGGGCATGGATGTGAGTGACGTCCTGAGGTTAGTTAGGTTTAATTAGTTCTAAGTTCTACGCGACTGATGACCTCAGAAGGTAAGTCGCATAGTGCTCAGAGCCATTCTTGACTAGAAAATTTTAAGGACCAGTACTACACCTATGTTGGAACATTTGCATACGTATAGAATGACCAATTGAAAACATGAAATCTAACGCCGCTAAGTCGGGTAAGCTGGTGGTTGCCTCCCAGGGAGTATATCACTAAAAAATGGCTCTGAGCACTATGGGACTCAACTGCTGTGGTCATAAGTCCCCTAGAACTTAGAACTACTTAAACCTAACTAACCTAAGGACATCACACACATCCATGCCCGAGGCAGGATTCGAACCTGCGACCGTAGCAGTCGCGCGGTTCCAGACTGCAGCGCCTTTAACCGCTCGGCCACTCAGTATATCACTAAATGAGTCCAGAAATGCCCCTTGGACACTCCTCTCTTCTCACTTCATACACTAACACATTCATTTCTTTAGATCTTTACCTCCCCTAAATTTGATAACAAGTACACTGGTGCAATTCCTTGAGAAGCAGTCGTAAACTTATTTGAATTAGCAACGTTAGGTTTAAAGTTTTCAATTGGTCATTCTACACGGACGCACACGTTGCAATATACGTGCAGTACTTATTGGATTTAGAAATTACTAGGGTTTGACATACACAATGTGTGGTATCATAGCCAGTCGATACCAAATAGTGGGCAACCGTTGATTTTATAGAGGTTGGCACTTCAGGTTCAGCTGCTGTCCGACGGCAGCTGCGGCAGCGACGGGCGCCGCCCAACATCTGGCCGCAGAAGTGTCGCGCCCCCTGGTTCAAATGGCTCTGAGCACCATGGGACTTAACATCTGTGGTCATCAGTCCCCTAGAACTTACAACTATTTAAACCTAACTAACCTAAGGACAGCACACACATCCATGACCGAGGCACGATTCGAACCTGCGACCGAAGCGGTCGCGCGGTTCCAGACTGAAGCGCCTAGAACCGCTCGGCCACAACGGCCTGGACGCCCCCTGGTCTGAAGCACCCACGTCGCCACAGATCATGTGGATAAGAGACACCCATCTCGTCGTTCTTGCCGAGTTCTGGCCCATTTGTCGAGTAGTTACAGAACGCAGCAGTCAGGTTCATCAAAGCGCAGTTGCAGCTTACTCAACGTACTCTACAAAAGTCGTACATCAGAAATGACCTTTTATGTTTATTTCTGTACTGTGAACAGCTGAAGTATTTAACTTACCCAGGCTTTGCCAGGGATTTGTATATGTATTTCCCCGAGGACTGCTTTGTACCAAAGCTGTTTTACGAGGGGTGTTCAGTAAGTAATACAACACTTTTTTTTATCGTCAAGTTTCGGTTGAAAAAATTTGCTGTGGGATATGATGGAGTATTCCAATTTCGACCCCTATAATTTCATTAAGTTCCCGTACGTGTCGGCTCTAAACGAGGCAGTCAAAATGGTGTCTGCAACGGAGGTGCGTTCAAAGTAGAGAGCTGTGAGTTTCTTTTGGTGGGAAACCAGGGCATCGCAAACATTCATAGGCAGTTGCAGAATACTTGTAGAGACCTGGCAGTAAACATAAACATGTTGAATCGTTGGGTGAGACGACACTCATAATAGCAACAAGGTCGCGCAAACCTGTCCAGTCTGCCGCTTGCTGTCAGGCTGCACACAGCTGTAACTCCTGCAGTGTTGGGACGTGCGGACACTCTCATTCGGGGTGATCGACGAATCACAATCAAGCAGCTTGCTGCTCAGCTGGACGTCTTGCTGGTAGTGCTGACACACTCGTTAAAAAAAAAAAAAAAAAAAAAAAAAAAAAAACTTCAAATGGCTCTGAGCGCTACGGGACTTTTACATCTGAGGTCATCAGTCCCCTAGAACTTAGAACTACTAGAACTACTTAAACGTAACTAACGTAAGGACACCACACGCATCTATGCCCGAGGCAGGATTCGAACCTGCGACCGTTGCGGTCGCGCGGTTCCAGACTGAAGCGCCGAGAACCGCTCGGCTACACCGGCCGGCTAATACACGTCCACCAGTTGGGTATTCATATGTGTGTGTCCACTGGGATCCAACCTGAACCTGATCCAACCTACTTTCAGAAAAGAGTGTTGCGTTACTTACTGAATGGCGCTCATGCAGTATTTCTCTCGTCCATTGTGTTCTCTTAATCTTTTAATTTCTGTCTCAAACCAATTGTCCTTTTGGCGACGAGATTTTACGTGGTCACTTCGTAATGTTTACAGATTTTTGGATATGCAACATAGGAGATAGTGAGATGTGCGTTGCAGCAAAGTACTGTCTTTGGCACGTGAAAGTGGCCGCCTTTAGTTTACAGTTGAACCTTGAGAGTATAACACGCCACCATTAGATGTCCTGGGCAGAGTTTTATGTTTGACACTGCATGTTTTCTTCTGGATTTTACTTTTGACGGTGCCTAATCGCATAGAAGCTTTAACGTATTTTACATTTTAGGGCGGTATAAATATTTTCATATGTTTGTTAGTAAATATAGTACTGCGATTATTGATCGCTTTTGTCGTTAAATGGCATGTGATAACGGGATAACGAAATCCTGAAATATGCTGTGAGGAAAATATCACACACTTGACAACTGGTGGCGCGACATTCTCATTACTGATTCACGAGGCATTTCTATGATGGCTCCACTACTGATAATTAATATTTTTGTTGCCCTTGGAAGCCATTAGCTAGGTAACATGCGACTGGAGTTGGATGATCGTTTTAGTTGTTTAGTATTATAAATAAAGAGTATTTATTAATGTATTTGTTTTGTTTTGTTTTGAGATTCTTAATTTTATCATACCTGAAATTACATTTATTTAATTAAAGCTCATAAGCACCAATGTCAATGGATACATTTTTACGTCGAAGTCACTGATAAGCTGCCGGCCGGAGTGACCGTGCGGTTCTAGGCCTTACAGTCTGGGACCGGGCTGCCGCTACGGTCACAGGTTCGAAACCTGCCTCGGTCATGGATGTGTGTAATGTCCTTAGGTTTGTTAGGTTTAATTAGTTCTCAGCTCTAGGCGACTGATGACCTCAGAAGTTAAGCCGCATAGTGCTCAGAGCCATTTGAACCATTTGAGCCAACTGATAAGCTAACGTACTGAAATGTGGAACATATTTGTGCATCGTGTAATGATTTATGAAACTGTGATGGGAAAACTGAGAACTCTAAATTCATTTCTGTAGTTATTTGTTCAGTGACTGTGAATGCAGTGAGGTAGGTTGCCCTTATTGGCCTGTTTAATCCCATTACATTGTTAAGTTTCTCTGAATGTTTTTTTCCCCTGTCCCCGTAGAACTAGACTTCCGTAGTATCACTTATCGATATCACTCTGGTGGACCCAGTGGTGTGTGCCCACTGAGCCACGCCTCCCACCGCTCTGGTTGAGGACCGCCTTCTGCTGGCTGGAGACACACAGACCTCTTGCACGATCGTTCATGCTTAGTACAGGGAACCTCTTTCTTGTTCACATAGTGATAGCTGGACTCTGTTTCTTGCTGCATTATTTGTAATGAGTCTTCATACGCTTGGAGAAATACAAATTAAGTAAATCTTATGTGCACTGTGTTAACTTGTTCGGTAATCATTTATGCTCCTGTCCAGCTTTCCTACAACTACAGTTGCAGCACCACTCTGCAGCCCACCATCGATATGAAGTCGTACACAACAGAAGTTAATGAAGGACATTCAGTCCGAAGAATCAGACTCAGCGAGTTCACATGACCGCCTTCTGCTTTTTGATGGAAGTTGGGGAAAAGCGTGAAAGACAGACAACTCCTCACCACAATTACGGTTAACCTTGTTTACAGGTCCTGGAATATTTCCTGTTACTGTCTCCAGTCAGTTATCAGTGCTCTTCTACAATTCCTTTTTTTCGCGTTCGAAAGTACAGGAGAATATGAAACGTGGCTAAACCCTCATTAACTTGAAGAGAGTTTTACTGCTGATTACGGTCACCTTACACTGAACTGCTGCAACTAGCCAGCACTGAATAAAATCACATCATGACCGCGAAGACTTTTCGCCTTTTTAAAGTCATATAAGAGACAAAATTCGACAAAATGAACATAGGAGCAATCGAAAAGCGCAAATGTTGGCCGACTTTCATTTCCTCGATGTAATGGTGCTCTACAGTCTCAAGAATATGTCATTTTGATTGACCTCGTGTAGGAAAGACTCCATTTTGCTGCAGTACCGATTATACCTGTTTATTTTTACATGTAATGTATTAGCTACACACTGCGATCAAGTTGTGCTCATTAACACATACATTGATGCGTATCGTAAGCCAAAACGTACACGTTCATATTATAGGATTCTCGGGTAGCGTGGGACCACCAATTATCCCGTCCATTTGTGAAGTTCGTTTATCACTGCCGGGCTTCGACACCACAAAATAGTCTCCAGTGATTAGCTTGCTGCCAAATTTCTGTAACATCATCCGTCTAAATGTTATCAATTCCCAACCTGCATGTCACACAGTATTAAAAAGTATTGATTGTTTGTGGTGCTCGCAGTTACATGCTTATCCCATCAATTCTGCTCAATTCCGCTACGCATTGAATTTGTACAGTTCGGCTCGACACTGAAAAACTTTCTTCTCCGCTTTGAGCCCGTCTAGCAGGGATAGTCAACATCTTTACCTGGTGCCCACTTTTTTATATCCGTCAGTAGCAAAATTTTCTAACCCCCCACCGATTAAAGAGTAATTTAATTATTAAACTAGGGAAGTAACTTTACTTTCATCGAATTTATAAAGCAGCGTTACAGAAACTTAAAGCCTCGTACCTTCAAAATATTTCGTGTCCAATTTTTCCGATGAGTCGGCAGATGATGGCTGAAGTGATCGCTATAGCAAGCAGAAATCTACTAATACCAGTATTGTTGGCCCCTGTTTTGACTAGAACCGAGGTGGAATCTTCCTATACGTCGTTTATGGGCTTGAGGATAGTGTAGTAACTCGCCGAAACTGGTAGCCAAACGAAAAGTTTGGAAACTTGACACCTGAAAGGTATTTCATTTGACACCTTAGTACTATATTCATTTCAGTCACATTGAACTGTCATGAACTTGGGTAAGCACGTTTCGCAGTGCGCACTCGTGCGAGACGCACAGAGAGAGGGTCAATGAGTTTCTGGAAGGTACCGATTGGGATATGGCGCCATGTCGACTCCAGTGCTGTGTGCAGCTGCAGTAGGTTCCTCGGTTGAGGTTCCATGGAGGGGACAGCCAGTCCGAAGTGGCTCTACATCTTCTCTATTGTATTTGATCCGGAACGTTTGGTGGCCAGGGAGTACGATAAACTCATCCTGGTATTCTTCGACCCACGCACGTACTCTGCAAGCTGTGTGACACGCTGTCATGCTTGTAGATGCTATTGTGGCGAGGAAGAACCAAGCTGTATATACGTGTGAATATGGTCCCCATGGATAGGTACATATTTGTGTTGATCAACTGTGCCATTCAGTGTGACGAGATTACGCAGGGAATGCCACAAAAACATTCCCCAGACTATATTGTTCCCGCCACCGTTCTGGACCGTTTTGATGATTGTTTCAGGGCCGTAGAAGCTAGTTGTCATCTGACTGATGGAGCATAAAACGTGATTCATGTGAAAACGCCACCTTTTGCCGCTCAATCGATGTCCAGATGCGGTACTGGTGTGCCAGTTTCAGCCTTCGTCGCCGATGAACCGCTCTCAGCATGGGTGCATGAAGCAGGCGTCTTCTGTGGAGGCACAAACGCAGCAACATTCGCTGAACAGTCGTTGAGGAGACTCGCTTTGGTAGTCCCTTTTAAATCTGGATGGTATGTTTCTCAACAGTTGCACGTCTATTCGCCAGAACACACCTCTGCAACCGCTTTTTACCCCTGTCATCTATGGCCCCTGATGCACCAAAGTTGCCTGAGCACCGATTGTCGGTAGCGCTATTTTTCCATGCACAACATACATTATTAACCACGGCGGCACACGAACAATTTACAGGCTTACTCGTTTCGGAAATGCTTCCACCCTTGGTCCGAAAGCCAATGACCATGCCCTTTTGGAGATCAGATAAATTGCTCCGATTCCGCACAGCTGTCCGCCTCCTCAGTGACATCCTTTACATACCCTCCGCTGCTAGTGCTGCCACCCGTCGTCTGTGGGTGGCAGTTGCACGTTGACGTCGAACATAGGTGGTGGTCACATATAGTTCAGAAACTCAGTTCTGTTTGTAGAAGTGTAGCCACACATAACAAGGTAACATCGACCATCTCACTCTAATACAACAAAGAGAAACGACATTAGTATATTTGTGAGATTTCAGGGCCAGGGAACAGGTATGTATACGTGTGACGTCACACACTTAACATTTAATATTGTGTGAGAAAGTTGACCAACTAACACAAGAAATACTGTTCTTTCACTAAGTGTGTAAAAAGGGTGGACTAACCAACACTGTTCTTGAGCAAAATGAAAATAATCATCTCTTCACTGGCTACTTTTTACCGGATTAACTCAGAACTCAACTAAGGTCTATCGTGAACTAATATGTGGTAAAGTCCCACTCTTACTAGGTACGTGAAATAGATAATGCCTTGATCAAGGTAGTTACTGAGCATTAATGTCACTGAAGTAAATTTTCCTGAATCGAGTAATAAATGTTTGACCTGTTGTGAAACTCTTAGACAACCTGTGCGTAAACAGTTGTAACTGCGATGAAACTTTAATGTGAAATAACTACAACGAAGTTCCTAATAAACGAAGTATTCCTACAAGAGTTTTATACAGTAATGTAATCAAAATGACAGCGAGTAATATCTTGACTTTCACAGCAGAACACAATGTATTTAGTATTATTATTAACTATCGGAATAGTTGACGAAGATCTGATGTACTTTACTGTTAACTATATTGAAATATGGTCAGAGGCATGTTATTAAATTCGCATATACACACTCACTGGTCATAATTATGAAAACGTCTGCCTAAAAATATAAGGAGTTCCTCTCACCTCATTTGTCATTGCTGCAACAGAAGATGGTCGCTGAATCTGCAGTGCAACGCAAGTTTTGCTGAACCAAAGGAAGCTGACAGTATGGCGTTCTGGGCCAAATGCAAGCATTGTATACTGTAAAAGTATATTCGCTTTCACAATAGTGACTCCAAAAAATAATCCGATGGCATAAAAGGTACCAAAACACTTCGGCAGGTACAGTATCTGGTTGAGTCCAGTGCATAATTATGTAAGACATACATACAGTTTTGCTGGCAACAACAGACACCCTCCCACATTTTATTTAGCAAGCGTAGGCCTATCGTCAATTTATTCATCTTTCCACTTTCAAACTAAGTCAGTTCTTAGACTCACAATAAATGCTGTGATAAATGATCGACTAACTGTCACTTCTATTTACGCAGTTCAGTCCTCTTTTGAAAGTCAGTAGTAAGTGGGTACGTTGGGTGCACTCAGGGATAATTTACTGAGCAAATCCAACCCACCCTCAAAAAGAGATATAAAAATTAAATCGTAAAAAATTTTCAAAATCACACAACAAACTCCAGCTCGCAAAATACATAATCATTATTTTTAGCCTCTTCAGTCCGTTATACTTTAGTTTAATATCACCATCTTCCAAACATTCGAAGTCCAATTCACTTATTACTTTATTAACCCTGTCTGTCAAAATTATTTTAAATTTATTATCAACCTCCATACAAATTTTGTCTCCATATCCAGTATTTAAATATTCACACCCTGTAATGTAATACAATTTATTTTCCACTAGCTCACCAGTCTTTATAAATAGAATTCCTTGCATTATTTATCCTCTTCAATAGAGAATTAATTTATAGAGAATAAAAAAATAATAATATTAAAAATTTTCACTCAAAATTCTAGTTCAACACCATATGTTACATTTTTCTTACCATGTATGACTATGTAGGTAACTGTATCTTTCGGAATTTTACCATTAAAAATCGCAACTAATTTCATTGTAGTTTTCTGTGTGACTAACACATTCATTCTCCTAGACATATTTACAACAAAAATAGGATAATTCTCAATAAAACTGAAGAATTTACATTGTCATTGTCATTCAATTGAGTACCTCTCTTAAAATCAAGGAAAGCATCATATGCTTTCAGATATTATTTGGTGGATCAAGATTCCAAAATTCTTAAGGAAGAGCTTCATTTCTTCCACTTTTCACATAGACATTTTGTAATTTAGCATGATCGAATAAAGATGAATCAATTAGTTTATTATTTTTTCGATTAGTTTGGAAAACAACGAAAATAATGTAAAACATATCAAATTTTGAAGAATTATAATAATTAATAATACCTAGGTCAAAATTTCTTTTTTCTTCTAATCTAGCTATTTCAACTGTTTGTGACTGAAAGAAGGTAATTAGAATTTTGCATTTTTTAATCTTTCTTCTTCTAGCTCTAGTGAATATTCTGGTTCATACTTTATAACAGGAATATGAATTTACATAGATTCTACTACAATTTTACCTTCTTTTGGAAGTGTATCTTTTATTTCAATTCCAGCATCGTTTTTATCAGCCCATCTAAGAATAGCATCTCCTGCACTTGAGCTCCAAGTAAAAATTACTATTAAATATCCTTCCCACATCACTATAACATTTGAAAAATTAATCAAACAAATCTGGTGGAAAAAGTATTTCGTTTTTCTTACTTTTTATCTTACCATTATTAAGGATAAGACCTTCCATAGTTAACTGACAGGATATAGTCGAATTTAATCTGATAAGTACAGATGAAGAAATGAATGGATGTTCCATTCTAGACAAAATATTGTTTCCTTTCTTTACAGTGATGACCTTGAATAACTTTCCCACATAGTTGTTCATTAATTTTTATTGGATGTTCCATCACATGATGGATAATCTATACCATCAGCACCAATAATACTAAAATTCATATATAATGATGTGCGATCTGGATGAACCCATCCATCTCCAATATTTATATTAATCTCTGTGTTCTTATTGGTGACATTTAGATTACTTTTAGTCTTCTCATTCACAGGAAATTTTGTTCATGATTTATTAAGAATAAAATTTATTAAGACATTTCTAAAACAACTGTTACGTAAGCACCATTAAAGCCAATCAAACTGTTATTTTTGTCAGTTACAGTTACTTCTAAATTTTGAATAGGTTCAGAAATTGGAATATATATAGGATAATGTGGTTTGTGAAAAATTGGCCCACCGAATTCTGCATTAGGCTTGAAAGAAGCAATAATATTACTTTCTTGATGAAAATGATCAGTATGCATTACAAACATCCCATCAGCCAAACTAGAATTTATATTTATTAATTCAAATGGAATTATTTTAGAAACATCATTAGCAACAGTCTTTCAATTAGCTTCAATACGTTGGTTACTAAATCCATGCACAGTTCCAATACTATCTTTTATATTCGTATATAACTTAACATCACTCTCAATGACAACTCCATTTAAAATTTCATCTGCTTTAATGTGAATATTAGGATTATTGAATGAATAAATTTTTCCAAGTTTTTGAAACTATACTGACCATTTCTATTGTCTCTCCATCACAGTATAGTTTATTATTTTATGATATAATATTTGGAGGTAAAAAAGTTGAATAAAAACCAACCAGTGCAACATTACTGAAGCTGTCTCGTACAGATACAGTTTTTTTTTTTTCAGAACACATGACTTGGCACTCAGTTGAAATAATCTGCTCATTTCATATTAAAAATGTATTTAATCAAATAAATACTGATTGGGAACCAAAAACAAGAATTCCAGAATCAAAAAATAAACAAGGTAAACGTTTACAAGTTCTATACAATGTGCAATCGTAGGACCAAGTGGTTGTGTAAAAACAGCAGTAATGGTCGATAATTATATTCTAGCATCTGGAGGGTTGAACTGGAATAAAATTAATCATTTGTACATTTATTCTAAAAGTTTAGATCAACCAAAATATCGAGAATTTATATTAAGGTGTCAAAAATTGAAGATAAGTATAACAAAAAATTTCCACACATATTTTCAAGAAAGCTGCTTTGAGAAAAGATTTTGAAATAAATTATCTGCAAGGATGTCAAAATGCTACAGCGGAAACACTGTGGATTGCAGTGATAATGAAAAGGAGGAAGTTGCTACAATTCTTCTGCTCCATATTTCTTGTTCTAGTAGATTAAATCAAAACATGTGCATACACTAGTTTTTACAGTTCTTAAACGATATGGAGAGTAATGTCATAATTTCAATGCAGTTAGCTACTGTCGATTTTCCAAAACAGTTATTGCCATGTTCATGTGTTATTTGACATAGCTTTTACAAGTTGCATTGAGGCTTTCAGACTGATGACTTTGTCTTTCAACATCAATACTGTTATGAACAATACAACCAGAATGTGAGGTCCCCTCCAGTTATACTGAATTTTGCTGTTTTAAAAGAGACTTTTTAAGAGAATAAAAGATCGATAGTAATTATTATTAGTTAGGTCGTTTTTATATGAGAAAGTCAATAACAATTTATATGTTTTTCCTAATAGTCACCCTGTGCTAGATGATTAACTTTATTTTGCAGTACAAAATGTTGGTCATATTCAGCTGACAGGCTATCTTGTGCTGTCACACAGTGGAACTATATGGCTGATGAAATAACATACTTAACAGCAGTTTTAACATCTGACTTTAAGTCACATTGACAGTGATCGTTGCTTAGCTCCTTAACAGAAGACTGTTTTACTCATTTTGCTTTCTGTATTACACATTTTGTATTACACATTCAGACTCCAGTGCATACATTTTAGCTTTTAGTCCAACAAATTCAACAATAGGCTTCCATTTATCTTTAAAAGTAAGAAATGAGTTATGCCATGCTTTCAACTACTCATTAGTACACCCCACTAACCACTTTGAGCTCCTTTTCGTGCGAAATACACCTGTAGATTAAATATGAGACGCCTTTAATATTTTTGGTAACGTAATGAATAAAAAAAAACAAATATTCTCGTACAAAACCTGTATTAATTTTTACATATGCATTACACAAATAAAACAACTCTTCCTTCATTTTTGTTTGGTGTAGTTCAGTAACAACAAGCTAAAATCTACATCCAAAACATGTAGCTATTTTTTCAACTAATATTTCATTAAAATATAAACAGGTATCCAGAATGAGATTTTCACTCTGCAGCAGAGATTGCGCTGATATGAAACTTCCTGGCAGATTAAAACTGTGTGCCCGACCGAGACTCGAACTCGGGACCTTTGCCTTTCGCGGGCAAGTGCTCTACCATCTGAGCTACCGAAGCACGACTCACGTCCGCTACTCACAGCTTTACTTCTGCCAGTACCTCGTCTTCTACCTTCCAAACTCTCCCGCAGGAGAGCTTCTGTAAAGTTTGGAAGGTAGAAGACGAGGTACTGGCAGAAGTAAAGCTGTGAGTACCGGACGTGAGTCGTGCTTCGGTAGCTCAGATGGTAAAGCACTTGCCCGCGAAAGGCAAAGGTCCCTAGTTCGAGTCTCGGTCGGGCACACAGTTTTAATCTGCCAGGAAGTTTCATAAACAGGTATGTTCTCGAATTTTCAAAGAAGGGTATTCTCGAATTCTATTACATGTTCGATTTTTCTCCTGTTAACTGTCTGCTGTAGCACTTTATCATTTAGCACTACTCCTTTTCCCAATGCTTCTAGCCAAGAGCATTTCAAGAGTTTCAGTTTTGCCTTTTATCACCTACATAGTAATATTATTAAGACATTCATCATCCTCTTGGGTGTAGGATGGCAACTCATCCCAGTATTCTAGATGAATTTCCGTACAGAATAGTAAATTCATCTATTTAGCAGATAAATTGTCGTTTTTAAACATTGCAATCGGCTTTCCTGTTGAGACACACACAATATGGAGACCACGGTCTTCACATACAATGTAACCACTCTTTTTAAGCATCTCCGACTTGGAATGGAGATTTTTCGTTTGGAGCTTACTGGCACTCAACACTGAGGTTACCAGTGCGATTTTTCATACATCTCACTAATATATTAAACATTCTTGAGTCTACTGATTTGCGCGGGTACTACAATATGGAACCACCTCACATCGGTATTTCCAGAAAATACTGATATCCTTTGTTCCTCAGTAATGTTCATATTTTTACAAGTACTGTGTTCACACTAATATTTAAACCTTACTTGCACATCTGCATTTTCTCGATCTATTTTCAGTAGCAGGTTGTATTCTTCTGTCATGTTTTTTTTGCTTTCGCAAATACTCCAGTTTGAGTTTTTCGACTTCAATCTCTTCAATTTTCAGTTTTCATTTTCATATGTATAACACATTAATTGCACTGAAAAGAGTAATTTCTGTAACTGGGAATGATTTAAGTCTGTTCGGTACATTGGATCTTATTTTTAAAACCTGTGAAATAAAGTTTTTTGTCGGAAGCAGTCCTAATTCAACGATATCTGTATTTGGCAGAATTATAGAGAACAGTGTCTTGGACGGAGAAAAATATGTTTCTCCAGGTTTAATATAACAGTTATGTATACTTCCGTAGTCAGTGTCGGAATTTGTGTGAACAATATTTACTTGGTTTTCAGCTCATCCCTTTGTACAGCTATTCCACAGGATATTTTAACAACATTTTCAAATGTTCCTCTTTGCATCACATTGTCGTTCGCCTGTAGGAGAAATGGTAGTTTTGCCTTAACACCATCCCCCAGTTATGTTTTGCATAGGCTAGAGCGCTGCATCGCATACTCTGGATACAGCATCGTACTATGCTGTATGTACAATAGCGAGATGGTGACTACCGAGAACCCTCCTAAATTTCTGAACCGTACTGAGAACGGACATCGAAATCATGTGATTAGAAGTTTTGCCATATTGGTCTTCAATGTGAATAAGGTGCTTTAATAACTGCAATTATTTTATACCTCTAGGTAGTTCGAAGAGTCAACTTGGCATTCTCCTCTACAGCTCCTTCTAATACCATGAAAGTTATTCATTGATCACTTAACAGGTGTCCTATCATCCTGTCTCTTCTTCTTGTCTGTGTTATCCACATATTCCTCTAGTAGCCGATTCTCCGGAGAACCTCCTATTCCTTACCTTACCAGTACACCTAATGTCCAACATTTTTCTGTAGCAACACATTTCAAATGCTTCGATTTACTCTTTTCCAGTTTTCCCAGTCCTCGTTTCACTATTATACATGCATTTCCAGAAATGTCTTCCTCAAATTACCGAGCGAGGTGGCGCAGTGGTTAGCATACTGGACTCGCATTCGGGAGGACGACGGTTCAATCCCATGTCCGGCCATTCTGACTTAGGTGTTTCCGTGATTTCCGTAAATCGCTTCAGGCAAATGCCTGGATGGTTCCTCTGAGAGGGCACGGCCGACTTCCTTCTCTATCCTTCCCTAATCTGATGAGACCGATGACATCGCAGTTTGGTCTCTTCCCCCCACATCAATCCAACCAATCTTCCTCAAATTCCGGGCGATGCATGATACTAGTAGATTTCTCTTGCTATCAACGGCCTTTTTTGCCAGTTCTATTCTGCTTTTTATGTCCTCCTTGCTCCGTCCGTCATAGGTTACTTTGCTGCCTAGTTAGCAGAATACCTTAACTCCATCTACTTCACGATCACCAATTCTGACGTTAAGTTTTTCGCTGTTCTCATTTCTGGTACTTACCATTACTTTCGTCTTTCTTCGATTTACCCCCAAACCATATTCTGCACTCATTAGACTGTTCATTCCATTCAGCAAATCTTGTAACTGTTCTTCATTTTCACTGAGGATAGCAATGTCATCAGCGAATCTTAACATTGATATCCTTTACCGTTCCTATGCCTTGCTGAGTTGAAATCCCGTGTCTCTATCTATCAGGTCGTTACTAATACGAATTTCGATTGCTCTTTAATGATAGAGTCCCAGAACTTGGACGAAAAGTTCTTTGTGTTTCCGTAATTCATGCTGTGCCTCGTGTCAGACAGTATTCAGCCACAGCAGACTTTTCTAGCTCACACAGCTTGGTGTGACGTCTATGTTCAGCGCATCTGTCTTAACAGCGTGATTTTCTACACTGGCACGAGATTTTATATATCCCTGGTCCCCTTAGACCCAGGTTGTCTCTAACAGAACTAAGCATAGTTTGCACTCGCGCTGGAGGACTGAAGACACATTTAAATTGATGATTTTTGAACAGCCTACCAATCGTAAAGGACACGGCGCTAAAGTACGATAGAAAACTATCCTGGTGGGGTTCCTCGTTTCATCTGGCTATTCTTGAGATTTAGTGCGTGCAGGTCTAAATGCATTATGGATCTGTTTATAAGAGTACCCGTTTAGTACAAACACGGAGCGAATGTGGCTAAGCTCTGCTAACAAGCTTCCTGCATCTGAGATAATTCTTGCCCTGTGAACGAGAGTCTGTAATATGTCACTGCGTTGAGATGGGTGATGACAGCTCGTTGCTCGAATATTTAGGTCAGTGTGAGTCGATTACGAAACACACTGAGACCCAAGGAAGCATCTTCTTTTCTGCGGACCAAGACACCTAGGAACGGGAGGTCTCCATTTTTCTCCGCTTTCCTGGGAGTTAAGGTGTTTCAGAAATGCAGGAAGCGTTGCTGTCACACGTGATCAAACTAGAAAAGTGTCGTCCAAATATCTTCAGAAAAGTTTAGGTTTCAACAGCGCTGACTGAAGTGATTTTTTCTCGAAGTCTTCCATAAAAAGGTTAGCTATGTGGGACACAAAAGGCTACCCGTAGCAACACTGTCAGTCTCCTCAAAATACTATCCATTAAATAAAAAGTAAGTTGAGGTAAGCACATGTTTCAATAAGTAGAAGATGTTCTCCTCCAACTTAGGTCCTGTAAGTTGTAATGAATCCAACAAAGGTACTCGAGTGAACAAAGAAACCTCATCGTATCTCACTTAAACGTTAGGTGGTTCGAGACAAAGTCTTCAGCCGTTGTACAAATTGTTTTGGGTTTCGATTGTGATCTTCACATTTTCCTACCAGTGGGCTTAGAAGAGAAGGCAGATGTTTTGCCAGGTAATATGTTGGGTCTCCTACATGATTCACGATGGGGCGAAGTTTACGGAACTTTGGCAACCCATAAGGTCGTGGTGCTTGTACTCTTAACCTCTTTTAAGATGTTCAGGGAACTGGCCGAAGTTTAGGAGCATGGATGTCTCCCATTGTACTGCTTCAGTTGGATCCTTTTGGAGACGACCATACGTTTAGCGAAATAAAATATTGCAGGAAAATGGTCAGAAGCGTTTCCCTTGTCAGCAAGTAAAATCACTGTTTCTGCGTCTTCTCTTAAGGAACGAAGAGCTTTGCTTTCTCCAGTGTAGCTTCGGTGCGGGCGTCCTGGATGTGGCCCTACGAGCCTCTCGCCTTATTTCTTCAGCAATCTCAATCGGAAGTTTCAAGATACCTTGCTCAACGGCACTGATATAATCCTTGATAGGCAAGGTCTTTGGAGTGGAAGCAAAATTTAGTCCCTTTCCAAACACCGATATTTAATGAACAATAGTTTGAGAGGACTGGCGGTCCATAGTAGCTAACCGCTTTTTTTCTTTTTTCTTTTTTTTTCTTTTTTTTAAGACTTCGAGAAAAAATCACTTCCGTCAGCGCTGTTGAAACCTAAATTTTTCTTGAGATATGCAGACGACACTTTTCTACTTTGACCACGCGGAATAGCAACGCTTCCTGAATTTCTGGAACATCTTAACTTCCTCCATCCTAGTACTTGCTTCACCAGAGATGTGGAGAAATATTGAGACCTCCCGTTCCTAGATGTCTTAGTCCGCAGAAAAGAAGATGGTTTCTTGGGTCACGGTGTGTTTCGTAAACCGACTCACACTGACCTATATCTACGAGCTGCGAGCTGCCATCACCCATCTCGACGCAGCGGCGTGTTACAGACTCTCGTTCATAGGCCTAGAATTATCTCAGATGCAGGTATCTTGGCAGCAGAGCTTAGCCGTCTTATGTCTGTGTGTGTACAAAACTGGTACTCTAATAAACAGATCAGTAATGAATTTAAACCTGTACACACTAAAGCTCAGGAGCAGCCAGAAGAAACAGGGATTCCCACGAGGATGGTTTTTCAACCGTACGTAGGTGACATGTCCCTTAAAGTTGGTAGACTGTTCAAAAAGCATCAAATTAAATCTGTTTTCAGTCCTCCAGCTCTAGTGCAAACTATGCTGGGTTCTGTTACGGACAACCTAGGTCTAAGGATACCAGGGATATATAAAATCCCGTGCTAGTGTCGGATATCATACATTTTCCAAACGTGCTACATTATGAAGGACAGATGTCCTGAACATAGACGTCACTCCAGACTGGGTCAGCCAGTAAAGTCTGCAGTGGCTGACACGGAACATGAACTACGGAGAGACAAAGATCCTTTCGTCCGCTTCCACATACTGGAACTCCATCATTAAAGAAGCAGTCTAAACTCGGATAAGTAACGACCTGATCAACAGAGACACGGGATTTCAATTCAGCATACTAAGGCATCACCGGCTACAGATGAATGGACTCTAGTCAACACAGACGAAGAATCAAAATCCGCACACTTAAACTCTGATTCTGCCCACGCGCGCGCTGGACCGCTATTTACGGCCGCGCTTTTCCCGCGTCGTGAATGCTAAGACCATGGCCCGTTTCTCCGGCAGGGGGCACTGGATGTCGCCTTACTCTATGATTCGCCTACAACAGCGTTATAGTCCCACTCTTTGGCGCCTGCGCTTTTCTAGAGAGTCAGCGTATATATTGGCGAGCCATTGCTGCATCATGTCAGTAAACACCTGAAGATGACGAGCAGCTGTCTCGTTGAAATATTGTGCAGTTTCTACTTTCTCCGACACGACTCCATAAACCAATGAAACAATGATAAGGCTGTTGGAACAGTCTGTTTATCGCGAATGATCTGCAGTTTTAGAATAAAGATATGTAACAAATTTACATGTGAAGTCAGAAGCCCAGGCCTGAAGAGAGATTTTGCTAACAATCTTGTCGATTTCTTAGCGTGCCTATATGTGCATCTACGAGAAACGTTTACATTTTACCTGGCAAAATAACATGGTATTATCAGATAGGAAGCTACATTTGTAACTACATAAAGGATGTTACGTTTCACCCTGTGGTAGACTGTCGATATGTGTTAAATGCTACGAAACCATTTTTACAATGTTCTCCACTGTTCTTTGTGCCAATCACTTTTACCACATAGGTTACAGCATAGTTGCTGTGTTGTGTTTAACAGTGCTCTGCAAATTTCTCCTGGGCAATAAGAATATATGAAAGGTAACTGGTGTAAAAATTCGAGACAGTCAAGATGGAGAATATTTTATCTGGTAAGTTTTCCGTCAAACTATACTTTTAATTATATACCTGTGAACTATGGGAAATTGTTAACATAGACTCCCACATAGACAACATACAGGGGATAGGCAAAATAATATGAATACCTGCACTTACTTGGAATGGTTTATTAATAAGGGGTTAGACCTCCATTTGCCCGTAATACAACAGTGATTCTTTTTGGAACACTGGCATATAATGATTGTATAGTCTCCAGTGGAATGTTATGTCACTCTTCGATCAGAACTTCTAACTCCTGGAGTGACAAGGGAGGCGGAAGTCTGCTCTGGAGTCTGCGTTCCAATACCGCCCACAAAGATTCGATAAAGTTCAAGTCTGGGAACTGTGCTGGCCAGGGAAGACGCTGTAGTTCAGCTGTATGCTCCTCATACCACGATTGTACTGTCCTGGCTATGTGAATGGGTGCATTATCGTCCTGAAATGTGGCATATTTGTTGGGGAACAACATTTGAATTATGAGGTGCATCTGATCACCTAAAATGTTCACATAATCGTTGACTGTAACATGGCCTTTGAGAGTAATGATGGTACCATCAGAATACCATGATATGGCGGCCACACCATCACAATTCCATCTTCATGCTTAACCGTTTGAATCGAGCAATCAGGATTGCAGTTGGCGTTCTCAGAACTTTGGAAATAACGAAAACATTGACTCGTCGGACCATATGATGTTTCCACTGATGAGCCTTCTAGGATTTATGCTCCAGACACCATGCTTTTGCTTCTTTGCGTTGGTTGTCGTCGCTAATGGTTCCGGTATAGCAGCTCGTCCATGAATATTCGCTTTATGGAGTTCTCGGAGGATAGTGTCGATAGATTGAGCTCTGCAGAGTCACTTTAGGCGCCGTAGTTTTGTGTTGTTTTGACACAATTCGTGTTAGCGTACGATGGTCTCTGTCATTTAGTTTTGATTTGGGACCGCTATTATGTTTACACGATGATGTCCTTCCATGTTTTGTGTAGGCTGCACGACTGATGAAACAGTTGCTCCTCAAACATTCAGTAAGTTATTACCTCTGTTCTCATTATTTTGCCTATCCCCTGGAAGTGTTATATTGAACCTGGAGGAAGATATTTTTCTCAATCTAGGACATTATTCTTCACAGCACTGTCGAGTATAGATGTTACAGAAGTAGGATTGTTTCCGACATATAAGACTATTTCTTTGCTTTTAAGAAAAAGAACCGGTGTACTGAACAGACAAACCATCTCATGTTACAGAAATTACCCCTTTAAGTGCAGCTAATGTCGTTGTCTTCGAAAAAGAAAATTGCAAACAGAAGAGATCAAAGTCAAAAAATACATACTGAAGGTTTTTGCAAAAGTGATTTGTACAACGAAAGAACATAAATTGCTATTGGAACAAGAACAAGCCATTGCAAATATGCAAACAAGGCTTACATTTGAGTTGTAACCCAGTATACATAAGAATCTGAATATGTAAGTGAGGGTTGCCTTGATATCAGCATTTACTATAAATACCAACGAAAAGTTGCCACGAGTTGGAAAATTTACAGAAAACCATGGATCAAAGGATTTACTGCAGTAATTCGTTTATAAATTTCCGTTCCCATTTTGAACTGCCTGAAAAGGGTTGTTACATTGTAAAAGAACGTGGTGGGTTTGATATTGTGCATCTATCAACATAAAAGATCTTTGCACAGTTGAAAACCGGTGGAATACACATAATTAACTACCATTTGAATGCCGAAAATTACGCTATAAAAAGGGTGAATAGCTGACATATAACACCCATGAGGATATGGAATATCTTAAGGATATTACTATACAGAAGACTATACAGAAAATGGAAGGCAAAACTGAAGTTCTGAAACGCTCCCGGCTAGAAGAATTGCAAGATATAACATAGCTAATTGTCAAACCGATACGACAGACAATTTACAGGAGCAAATTTAGGTATGTATTAAAATTAGAGAAAAACTTGGATATGGATTAAAATTAGAGAACGTATCTTCTGTGTATCTATGGAACTGACGGTTGGAAAAATAAGCAGATTATGCAGACGTAGATTTAAATTACAAGTTAAAAATGAGGCTTGTCCCTATTAAGCAACAAAAAACAAAAATAGAATAATAGTTATTTTGATTTTGTAATGCAGATGCCAAAATTAATGAAGATTTGTACAAGTATATTTGCTTTTTTTTCATTAGCCTGCTACAAATTTAAGAAAAGGCCTCTGTTTGTGGTAACCTACATATGGTTTTTGGATGAAAAATAATCGGAAGTGGGTAGATTGGTATCCGTGAAAATCAGTTGAAAGTGGGTGGTTGAAAGCACACCATGATCCTTTCTTACCTGTATGAGCTACGTAAGTTTTGTACTGTTAGAAAACAAATATACAGACAATTTAGACATGGAAATAACACTGAAGCATTTATTTGAGGGTCTGTTGTGCTTTGAAACAAGTGAGTGTAGAGATAAAACTAGACTCATCATCCAGTATACGTTATCATTCAATATATACTAGTAATGTCAACACAGTGAGGCGTATGTGTTTAGTACTGTTACCGAACAATACTACAGACAATATATACATAGCAATAACATGTTAAACGCTTAATTTGAGGATTCACTGTGCCTTGCACATTGCATAGACCGAAATTCTGTCGTGTCTGGGCGCCAAGTGAAGAAAGAGAGCAGGAAAGTAGGCTCCAAATGGTACATTTGTATTGGTTGTTTCGCTTTTAATGGCCAACAAAATGCTGCACTTTTGTTGGGAGAGAAAAATTTGTGTGTGTGTGTGTGTGTGTGTGTGTGTGTGTGTGTGTGTGGGTGTGGGTGGGTGGGTGGGTGGGTGGGTGGGTGGATGGGTGGGTATGCATATGCTTGCTGATGAAGTTGTGTGGGTTCTGCGAATGCTGACAAAAGCATGCCACTGTTACTCTCTCGTCACCATTTACCCCTGTATGTAGGCAAATGTGGCACGTGGCGTCGCAAGTGTGTATACTGTGGGCCTGTAGAGCCATGGTATACTACTGGCGTTGCCCCCCCCCCCCCCCCAAGGAACAGTCCAAGATTGCTTGTAGGTTCCTGCGCCAGCTGGATGCTGATAGGACAGGAAGATGTACTTTCGTATTCGGGCTCCCGTTGATGGTCGATTATCTCGTGCCTTAGAGCACGCCAGTTTACCCACGCTGACCCCATCAAATGTCTTTGAAGGCTGTCACGAATTCCGTACCCACTGTGAAGAAATTGCAAGTGAGAAATCTACTGAGCGTTCCAAACTCGTTTATGCATTACCTATGGTGGACACTCATCGTGACAGGGATTCAACGAAATACAGAACGCATTTGGAGGCTATCGTTATTGATGATCGCTCAACCATCACTCACAACTTTCGGAGATTGGTTGGAGATGGGTCCAAGATGAGCAAGTATCGTTCGACGTGCGTCTCAGGTATACAAAGAAGGACTGAAGGGACACGCTAGAGTTATGTCCTCGGAGTCTCTCTACAACCATTCTGAGGCAGTCCCAGAGCGACATTGTCGAGTAGTTTCCTCTACCGTCTGACGGAGGGAAATGATGGCAGACGTATTATGGTCCTGCACACCAGAACACCTGTCTTAGCGGTGCTCTGTTGACACAGCGGTGTGGTTGGTTCAGATGGTTCAAATGGCTCTGAGCACTATGGGACTTAACATCTATGGTCATCAGTCCCCTAGAACTTAGAACTACTTAAACCTAACTAACCTAAGGACATCACACAATACCCAGTCATCACGAGGCAGAGAAACACAGCGGCGTGTCACGATACGTGTGGCTTTTGTTGCACTCGTTCCCTGCCATGGGCGTGTATGAGTTATACTGTCACTGAAACGGATTCATGAGATCCATTTCACATAGTAATGTCGCACTGTTATTTCGCTGTATCATTCCCACTAGCTCCCTGTATGCCCGGTTGCTAGCGTCAAGAAAAGAAACAAGTCGTTGTTCACAGCTTTTGCATCTGCGTTTTGTGTGTCTGTACGTTTCCTGTATCCTGACCCTACGATTAAATCCAGAAGGTATGGCTGTGTTTGATCTGAAACTGAATTTCTCGCGCGAGATGGGAATCTGCGCTAGCAGTTTTGCCAACTCCTCGTGGTGTGGGCAGAAGTGCAAAGAGTTTAACGTTTAACTGTGTGGATGTGACAGATTATTTGTCAGTGGCTTACCGTTAAGTTTGTGAGTGGTGCTTCATTCCTCTCTGGGTAGTTTCCCTCCACCACGTTTTTTAAGCAGGACCGTTCGTCAACGTCCGTTGTAGGACACTCTGTCGCTGCCGGCCACCCAAAATGCAACACCAAGAAAGGCCGGGATGTTAGGTAAATTGATTTGGGGGATAACGGAAGAATGGTCACATGTCCGAAAATACAGGTCCATGTGAAGTGAGGAAGATGATCAAGTTAGTACTGAGTGTTAACATCATTGCAGACTATAACCGCTGCTATACGCCTCAGCATTGAATCAAAAAGGCTGTAGGGGTTGTTGGGGCCTAGCAGTGGATGCAGCTTCTACATACTGCCGAAGTTGATTGGTGTTGCAGCTGGTGGTGTATCCCGGGACAGTCTTTCCGCAGTCATCGACCAGACGTTTCCGATAGGAGATAGATCGAGAGAACAGGGAAGCCAAGGCAGCAATACAATCAGATGGGTGACGAAGAAGTCTTGAACATTGCGTTCACATTTAGTCGTGCATTATCCTGATGCAGTGTGGCTGTCGGCAAGATGCGAAGGTACGTGAGGACAACTGGCTCTGACACTTCAAAGATGTAAAGCCGGCTGGTTAGTGTACCGGCTACGCATACTAGGAGGGTGCAAGTGTGGAACCCAATACTACCCCAAACCACAGTACAAGATGCAAGACCAGTATGGCGAGGCATAAAACAACAGTTCAACAATGTCTCACTACGGTTATTCCAGACTCTAGTCGGACCATCGTGGTGGTGCATGCAGAATCGGTATCCGTCAGTAAAAAAAAAAAAATGTCGCCCCATTCGATTGTCCATGTCCGTCGTCCATTGCACTTTTGCCAACGCAAACGAGCTGTTGTGTTGACTCAATTAAACGCAAAAATGGACGCCTTGCGGACAGTCTACCCTGCTGCGAACGACGTAGAATTGTATGCGCCGACACGGAAGAGACCGAATTTATTGTGCTATGGTTTGTGATGTGACGGAGCGATCCATCACAGACATGTGCCCACTATGCCTGTCACGCGTGTAGTGGTAGAGTGAGGTGGACGTAAGGTGGATACAATCGGCCCTGTCGGTACGTCGTTGCCTCCCGCATCCAGCGATTACAGAACCGCATCACAGTTGTGTGGTTCCTTCCGACGCGATCAGAAAGGGATTGGATGGGGACGTTCAGCCCGACGGTCCTCTTGCTGCTATTCGGGAGGGTTAGACTGTACGGCGGCCCAAGGTTCCACCCTCTCCCTTTCACCATTATCACCATCATACAAAGCAGACTGAGACACCCTGCTAAAACCTCAGGACAGGATAGATAGTATAAATTGTGGAAAGGGGCCAAAATAAGGGGCTGTCAGTTACACTCCAACATGCAACTTTATTATTTAATGAAACATTACAACGTCCCAAAAAAAAATTTTTTTTAACACACAGCTTTAATCTTTGGGACTTAATTATCGGCTGAAAGCCACTTTAATGTAAAAACGGCCGTAGGCCAATAACTTAAAACGCAAGCTTAATCAGAAATTTAAAAGGCAAGCCTTATCTTAAAACAGTTCATTAGTTAGGCTGAAGTAAACAAGTTAAATTCAAATCGGCTGAAGGCCTAACGCTTAAAACTCTATAACATTAATTTTTTTATATACCAAAGGCCTTTCGTGAAACAGTTCCTTAATTTAGGCTGAAGGCCTTAAGAGCAAACACCTCAAACTCAAAATCGGCTGAAGGCCCAAGACTTAAAATTCAACAACATTAACATTTCCTAAAATGGCAAAGGGCTTCTTGAAACAGTACCTTAAACTAGGCTGAAGGCCTTAAGAGCAAACTAAGTTTTAAAAAAAAACGGCTAGAAGCCATACAAGTACAAACAACAAAAACAAATTTAAAAAAGTTGGGCAGTACACCCTATGGCCCTCTGATGTTCGGTGTCGGCCTCACTAACGCTCGCTTAGGTGAGATAGGCAGTCGGTCCAACCATTCTCAATCCGCTGGGAACCCAACCGACAAACAGTCAACAGACCAATGATCAAGATCAGTTGCGCTCCACACTTGCACCAAACCTCAAACGATGCTAACAGCGGAGACTGGAACAACAACCAGAACGGATCACAGACAACGCATAAGCGGTGGACGACCCAAATACACGTCGCCTAATCAGACGACCGATCAAACGGCCAAGCAAGGTCTTTGCCACTCAAACGTGTGTATCGGCAATCGTCGGGCGAGTGATGGTTATCCTGTCCTTCGTCGCTACTCCACTCCAGCCGACCAATTCAGAGTCAGTGCGCCGACAACATTTAAATAACTTGTCACTCAAAATCACATAAATTACACACAGTTTCACGAACACTTGCACGACGAACTAGACGATGCTAACGGCAGCGACAGTGCGATATCAAGGACGAACCACGACACACACAGCCAATCCATAAGCTATCGCCGGCCAAATACACGTCGTCGGACAAGACGATCGACCGACGGTCAACCAAGTCGTCCCCACTCAAATTATGCGAATCGGCAATCATCTGGCGAATGCTGGCTATCCGCACCTCCCTGGCGCTGCATGCCCCACTGGTGCTACAACGCGACTGCGCCAACCGACCAACTGCTACACATCAGCACGGAGACAGCTCTAAAACAACTGGGCAGTCGACATCACCAGCTGCACACGATTTCACAAAAACTTGGACGAAGAACGCGACCAATGCTAAAAGCAGGGACTGTCCAACCAGAAGGACGAACCACGAGTTGAGACACACACCACCAACCCATAAGCGATCGGAGAGCAAATGCACGTCGTCCGGTAAGACGACCAACCGACGATCAACCAAGACCGTACCCACTCAAGCCATGTGTACCGGCAACGCTCGGGCGAGTCATGGCTATCCGAATCTCACTGCCGCTCCAACCCGACCGAACTTCTGCCGCGTCCCAACTGTCCGACTGCCAGGTCCGAACTCCACTGCTGGCGCGTTCCAACTCGTTGGACGACACACGACGCCCAGGAAGTAATAGCAGTTCAGCAAAGGTAATACGGTAGGACTTATATTGATAAGAGCTGCTGCTGCCGCTCATGGGCAGGCGAGGCAGCAACTCAGTGAGACCAGTAATTGAAATTTAACATAACGAGGTGGCAGTGCGGTAAAAACAGGATGTTAAATAAAAGATGGCACGAACACGAGCCATGCACGGCTCACAGACATTCATTAGACTCAGTTATACTCAACGAAAGCACTAAAGACACAACTCTCACGCATCCGCTACGAATGTTACCATCGTGCCCGGAAGGATAAAAAACCATTTCCGATCACAAGGTGTCTCCCAGCAAATAATTTTCTTTTTTTCTTTTTTCTTCTCTCTATCAGAGGTTCTGAAGATACGCCATTGACAGGTTGCATGTGGAGAGTGGCATGCATAACACACAATATATATAAATGACCTAATAGATAGTGTCGGAAGTTCTATGCGGATTTTCGCGGATGATGCTGTAGTATACAGAGAAGTTGCAGCATTAGAAAATTGTAGCGAAATGCAGGAAGATCTGCAGTGGATAGGCATTTGGTGCAGGGAGTGGCAACTGACCCTTAACATAGACAAATGTAATGTATTGCGAATACATAGAAAGAAGGATCCTTCATTGTATGATTATATGATAGAGGAACAAACACTGGTAGCAGTTACTTCTGTAAAATATCTGGGAGTATGCGTACGGAACGATTTGAAGTGGAATGATCATATAAAATGAATTGTTGGTAAGGCGGGTACCAGGTTGAGATTCATTGGGAGAGTCCATCAACAAAGGAGGTGGCTTACAAAACACTCGTTCGACCTATACTTGAGTATTGCTCATCAGTGTGGGATCCGTACCAGATCGGGTTGACGGAGGAGATAGAGAAGATCCAAAGAAGAGCGGCGCGTTTCGTCACAGGGTTGTTTGGTAGCCGTGATAGCGTTACGGAGATGTTTAGCAAACTCAAGTGGCAGACTCTGCAAGAGAGGCGCTCTGCATCGCGGTGTAGCTTGCTCGCCAGGTTTCGAGAGGGTGGGTTTCTGGATGAGGTATCGAATATATTGCTTTCCCCTACTTATACCTCCCGAGGAGGTCACGAATGTAAAATTACAGAGATTCGAGCGTGCACGGAGGCTTTCAGACAGTCGTTCTTCCCGCGAACCATACTTGACTGGAACAGAAAAGGGAGGTAATTACAGTGGCACGTAAAGTGCCCTCCGCCACACACCGTTGGCCACGAACAGCAGATGTAGATGTAGACCTAAATCGGGATCACTATCCAGCGCGCTGTCGTCAAGAGGCTTGTGAGTTGTAGCAGTATTAAGTTCGGTTATATACTAGTCGCCTGACATTACGAAGCAAGGCGTATGCTAATAACTGGGCATTCTCTTTTTCTACATGTACAGGCGTCATAAAGTCTGCGTTAGAATTTAGTATTCTCTTCCCATTTTGCAAGGATCACTATGGTTCCGTTGCATGTCCGAAATGGAAAGTACTACATCGTTAAGCATCTATCCGATATTTATCAAACTTTCCGTAGACGTTCTTCACATAAATGCTATTCAGTGAGGAAAGTAATGTGACGACCTGTCAAAAACCTGAATAACTATCTTTCGCAGCGCGGACCGCTGCAAGGCGAGCAGGAAGGGATGATCATAGTTCAGGTTTGTGGGACGCCCGACGGCGTGGTTACCAGCGCCCCTACAAATTTCAAATCTTATCATTGCCTAGTCACGCCGTGTCCTCGATGATGATGACAGCACAAGCACCCAGTCCTCAGGTATAGAAAAACCACGACCCGACCGGGAATCGCGCCTGGGACTCTGTGATCCGGGGCAACAACGCTAACCACTAGACCACGAACAGTGGACTGAAGGAAGAGAGTCAGTGACTTTCTGGAAGGTCCCGACAGGGGTGTGGAGCCACGCCGGCTTCAGTGCCGCGCTCAGCTGCTCTTTGTTTCTCGGTTGACGATCCAAGGCACGAACGGCCCGACTAAGGTGGTCCCACAGGTCCTAGGTTGTGTTTAAATGTGGGGAGTTTGGTGGACAAAGCAGTGCGATGCTCTTAGAAACACGCATGTACATTGCGAGCTATGTGACACGTTGCACGTTGCAGTGTTCTGCTGGAAAAATACGTCTTGTTGAGGTAATGGCGTGAAAATATCAGCCTTCGTCGCCGATGAACGACAGTCAACATGGTATGGGTGCATGAACCAGCAGTGTTCTGCTGGAAAAATTCGTCTTGTTGAGGTAATGGCGTGAAAACGTCAGCCTTCGTCGCCGATGAACGACAGTCAACATGGGTTGGGTGCATCAACCAGATGTCTGTTGCGGAGTCCCACAAGCAGCAACGTTCCCTGAACGGTCATCGAGGAGACGCTATTGGTAGCTCTTTAGTCAATCTGAGGGGTCAGTTCCTGAACAGTTGCGCGTCTAATCGCCCGCACATATCTCCACAGCCCCTGGTAGACCACCGTTTCCTCGACGCCGGTTTCGGATGGCGCCAGTTTTCCATGCACGGTATTCCTTAACCACAGCGACACCCTAACAGTTTGCAAACATTTCTGAAATGCTTCCACCCATGGTCTGAAAGCCAATGATCAGGCCCTTTTGGTCGTTGGATAAATCGCTCTATTTCCGCATTACGACAACGACTGCAGCGTTTTCCGCTTTGCACCGGCAAACTTTATGTACACTCCATTGCTAGAGCTGCAAATGCTTAACTGTGCCTGTTTATTGTACGTTGACGACGAATACGGCCGGTGACCGCGTTAATGTTAGTGGACCTTGTACTTTCAACATGGTCCAAAATGTAAAGTGGTACAGCCGTAAAACATGAGTCAGGTATTTATCAAATTTTTCGTACGCGTTCATTATATAAAGGGCATTCGGTGATTAAATTATAATGTCCATGGAAACTGATCTTCACCCTCATCATCAGTATAAGGTGTGACCATCACAGATGCGAATACATACCAGCTTTCGTTGTAGCATGGAAGTAAAGAGTCTCATAACATCAGCTTGAGGAGGTTTTTGCGACGCTTCACATATGTGATGTGTATGTTCATTAGTAATGCCTTCCAATCGTATCCCGGAGATGTTCTAAAGGTGACAAATGAAGACAGCAGACAAGAGATTCAAGGATCCTCACTTTCCTCAAGGCATCTGTGGTTTGATCTACAATGTGGTATATTGTGTTGCCCTCCTGTAATACGTCATTTGGTACCCTAGCCTTAAATTTTTAATCCTCCTCACCTAATTAAATTACCAAACTGACAATTTATTGATGTCTCGAAATGTGCCCTATCAAAAAATCCCTTCTTTTAGTTATGTTGTGCTATAAAATTCTTTTTTTTTCCAAATTCGATTCACTACTTTCTAATTTGTTATTCGCTCTAACTATCTGATATTCAGCTTTCAGAAGCTTCTATTCTTTCCTAGTTCGAGCTGCTTATCCACCATGTCTCACCTCCATACATGCTCCAATCACGTACCTTCAAAAAAAACTTCCTGATATCAGATGTAACAAATTCCTCTTCTCGTGAAATGCTTTTCGCGTTATTGCCAGATTTTATAGCCTCCCTACTTCGACCATCATCAGTTATTTTGTTGCTCTAATAGCAAAACTCATCAACTGTTTCCAATGTAACATTTCCTAATGCAATTCTCTCAGCGTTTCCTGATCTAAGTCTACTACATCACGTTACCGTTCTTGTTGTTCATCTTACCATTTCTTTTGAACAAGCATTCAGTTTTGTTCAAATGCTTTTCCAAGTTCTTTGTCGTCAATGAAAGAGTTACATCGTCATCGGCAAATATCAAAATTTTTATTTTCTCTATCTGAACTTCAATTCACTCTCCATTTTTCTCCCCGGTTTCCTTCACAGCTCTCTCAATGCACAGACTGAATATCTTTGTGGGTGGGCAACAACCTCGTCATGTTCTCTTGTGAACTTTGGTTTCCGTTTCATCTCCCATTCTTCTAATATCATGCTGGAATATGCCATTTGGTCCTCTAGTAATAAATGGTATGATTTACCATTCTTGCCCCACATTGAAGATAACAGCCTGTCTTCAACAACTACCAAATCAGTCCTGATATCATTTTCAGCAGCTCCCTACAACACCACTACAGGAACTGTGGAGGTCACGAGAGTCGCTGTTTCCTGTGACCTTTCACCTCGTCGTCTACGTTGACGTCGATGTGGCCGCCACAAGCAGACTCATCACTATAGAGTTGTTGGTCATTAAAAAGGAGAGGATTGATATCTCTATAAATGGGGTATGAACCCTGCCCCAGTTACCTCTAACTCTATACCTTGTAAGTCTCTTTTTTCTGGTGTGTAGTTGGCTCTGAGCACTATGGGACTTAACATCTGTGGTCATCAGTCCTGGTGTGTAGTATCAGCGTTAAACGAGACATATCAAATCGAGATCACAGCCCAGCTTCCAGTAATCCCTTACCCGATAGCTCGTGGTCAACGCTCCCTGTAAATTCTGCCTGGGTTCCAGTTGTCGTGATCAGTTACTCAATCGAGCCAGGCAAAAAAATCCTACCATCCTCTCATGGTTCAGGCGTTCTGGAACGATGCATGCATACCGCTGTTGCCACATCATTATTCAGAGCCCATCTCGCCACCACTCGACCTGCGAGTAGTACACAACAGGCAACTGCTCTTTCACCATGACGCAGCCATGTCCTTCATTCCTGTGATCCGATCGCCCTCAAACTCTGAATGATATCCATAGCTGGTCCTCTGGGAGTGCTGTGCTCCGATCTCAACCTAAAAGGGAGTAACGTACGTATTGTTTAATAAATTGTTGATGGTGAACAGCAACCAGCAAATAGTACATTTTCAATTTTCTTACAATTCAGCATTGGACGTTTTTTTTCTTTCTTTCATCCACACAGAATATACACTGGTTTCTTGTGAGTTGCCCTAGGACAAACAATAACTTAAAAACTAAAAATGTGTAACCAAAATTGTTGAACTACACATTTTTGTGTTCGGATGCAACTTGCGCGAAATGCCCATCTGCCGCATTTGTATTACCAGTTTTCTTGCAATGAAATACAATCTCAGGGATGTTTGTACTTTTATAGTCACTGCACTGCATTTTAATACAATTCGTAGTCACAAAGCGGCTTTTCAAAGTGCACCACATGTTCTTCTTTTTAGCACACGAAAACAAATACACAGTTTGCAAAGTATATGAGTGTTAAAGATGCTACAATCCAAGAATACAAAGATATGGCACTTTTGGGGGAGGGGGAAGGAAACGTAAATTACTGTTAGGTTAGATTGAAATAGTTTCTCACATTAAATCTAGGGCAGTAAATGCAGACAGAAACGATAAATACATGGAATTTTGTGGATTATAGCACTATATACGTAATTTATACAACAATAATGAGATTCAAGCACGAGCAAGAAGTATGTGAATTCTTATATGCTATTTGAACGTCAATGATAATAATACATTAGTTTTTATTAGTAGTTAGTGGCATAAATGATACTGAATATTATAGGTACTTACAAGATTATAAGATTTGTTACTTGATCTGCAGATAGGTGTACAAATATTATTTATATTGGCGTACAGATGGTAGTTGCTGAAAGTTTTTCGGTCTTCCACGGCCACCTGATTTTTAATACCACTACATATTGATGATCAGTGGATAAGAAACACAAATGCTGAAAGAAGATTATCGTGTCAAATGTATATATGTTTGTCGAATAAATAAGTCTAATTATTGGAAAAATGACGGTAGTTAATAATTTTGTGCAGTTTATAGACTCTAGTTCTGAGAAATTATTAAAAATATTTCATAATATTAAATCACTTCATTGCATTCCGCTTTCATAAAATGTAGAGGAAGGGTTTGTACCTAGGGTATATATTTTTTAATGTCACAGTAGATGCAGTAATTGGGCTTCTGATGTCCTTGTTTAACCATTTGTCTCATTTGCCACCAAATAAATCACAATACATAGTACATTTATTAACGTTCTGTGCTATAGAGATAATTTTTAAAAACGTCGCGTTTGGCTCAGGGTACAATGTGGTCTTGTACCACGCACCACAGCGTAAAATAAATAAGCAAGTCAGATATTTTGAATAGACTTCCTTGAACATAAACACAGGACTAAAAATGTAAACATCCGATTAAAATCACATAACAGTAATTTCTCTGGTTAACAGATTAGGCCTATGAAGTATTTCTATATTGTTAACAATCGTTGCTTATTGTAAATGTGTATTACAAATTACTTTGGGCTGTGACTATGGCGCAATACCACCAATTGGTTCTAAGTGCAATTTTCCTTCCACTTCAGTAAATTGTTAACATAATCTCAAATAATAACGCGGTGGGATGATTCACAGCATGATTGTTAAGATAAATGTTTATTATAAATATTAAGCTGTAATTTTTAAACGTATTTGTGCATATAGAGATGGAATAATATTGCATTAAGAACAGAAAAAAAATATTTTAGGTGAAAAGGAAAAACAGCCTGTGTATAGGAAACTGAATTAATTACAGCTTGCTCCTTGCTCCTTTACTGTAAAAAAGATTGAAGTTATAGAGCAAATACAAGAAATAAAATATTGACTCAAGGTATATGCCGGCTCAAGGCACAAGCCTCTGCTATACACCCTTCCTTCCACATGTCAAACACACCTCTCGGCGAGATACAGCTATGCATATTATAAATTAAGGTCCCACGATGCGTTGTTCTGTGTGCTTGTGAAGGCTAATCTGTGGAAGTACTGTAGGGATTTTGATATGGTTTTCACTAATAGACTGAATCGGAAGAAAGATTTGTGTACAGTTTATTACCGCTACGACAGACATTTCATTTGGCTGTAGATGCTTAGAGTCAGACCTGATAGCTAGTTCAGCATTATTGTAATAGAATATAATCCAAAGATAAATTACCCAGTCACAACTACTTTTTTCTGTGATGGCATAATATTATCGCTATTTTTATATTTTTCCTGTTGTTGTTTGGTTGCTTCTATGTTGTCATATTCTTCGATACGTGGACTATCTATTCAACAAAATAAAAGGCTTCTTGTTTTTATACCATAGGCGTTTCGCATTCTGCTTACGAAGCATTCTCGGTGGCCTGTTATATAAGTCTGTTTTATTCATACACTGAATGTGTCATCATCATCATCATCATCATCATTATTTAAGACTGATTATGCCTTTCAGCGTTCAGTCTGGAGCATAGTCACACTGAATGTGTTTCTAGATATATTAGTAGGTTACAGTTTTCCGTAATTCCCTTATTTGCAGGTAAGAAGCAACTATTTTGCACTTTGTTGCCCTCCGTACTCCAGGATATTAGATTTTCAGTGTCTGAGATCATATTTCATATTTCTTCAGAAAAATCTTTGTTGTTTGTGTGTGTTTACCATTTGTAATAGTGTTTCCTAGCTTTTTGTTTGGGTTATCGTACCAGTACGCATTAATAAGGTAATATTATACTGAAGTTTCAGTCCTCCTTAAGCTATCTGGAGCATCTGTAATTAGAGATAATTTGAGCTACAGTGCTTATTTCAGTAACATTATGCAGCGTAAGCGAACCTAGCACGAACTACATTGCACTTTGTTGAAGTTAGCCAGTGTGGGCGAATTCCGGTCACCAGCTGGTTGAGTCCTCTGAGGGCGAAGCGCTGTCTTCATCCTCCGCGCATAGAGGAACTTGGTGCTAATTTCACGCTAGCTGCCTTTGGTGAGATATTGCTTTCGTGGCCGGCTAACGCTAGCAAGATGCGGCGTTAGGGAGGAAGGATGCCCCACCGGAGAGGACGTACCCAAAAAACGCGTCTCAACTCTCAACGGGTTACCTTACACGTCAGAGAAGTTCATCTAGGTAGAAGGAAACGTTCTTGCTGCATTGACACTGTTCGATGTGTTTACGTGATTTATTTGTTTGTGTCTCAAGCGTCTGGGGAATTAGCCTAGATTTTTGCTATATGGATGTAAAAAACCGCTCAAAAACCGAACTCTGGTTGCCGGTGTACAGGGGCGACTTCAGTTCCTTTTGCGGGTGCTTTAGTAATACTGTGAACTGAAGCCCACTGCAGTTACGGCAGCACACAGGTGGGGAGTCACAGTTCTTGCACTGATCAATGGTCATCATAGTGTTGCGAACGATGGATGATGAGTTGTGAGAAAACGACAGTATCGAAATATCTTTTTCTGGTTCTTTGTCTTGCACTAAGTGCTATCGGTCTGCAGGGTACTTTGCTTTATACTCATACCATATGAATTACTAAATAATGTCTATGTCCTGGATTATTTTATCGCGCAGATTCCAATGATGGACATTACTAACGCCGGCCGGCGTGGCCAAGCGGTTGTGGGAGCTTCAGTCTGGAACCGCGCGACCGCTACGGTCGCAGGTTCGAATCCTGGATGTGTGTGATGTCCTTAGGTTAGTTAGGTTTAAGTAGTTCTAAGTTCTAGGGGACTGATGACCTCAGTAGTTAAGTCCCATAGTGCTCAGAGCCATTTGAACCATTCTTGAACGTTACTAACAGAATACGTACATGTTACAATATTTTACCTAAACGAAAAACCACTCTTTACCTATAGTCGTGTAAGGAAAAATTCCCATGGTCGTTACTTCCAGTTTCTGAAATACAGCTTGTGATCCTTGGTAGTAATGTTACAGGTCTAGTTATGAAGGGAATATTTAACACACACACACACACACACACACACACACACACACACACACACATACTGTTATGTTATCTGTTATCTGTTTTGCACATGTGAACAATACTGTTAAATAGCAGAGCTCTCTTTAACGATTTACAAACTCCTACGCTTACATACATTAATTCTTCACTAATATTCAGGACTACCAAAATGAAGAAATTGTAACAATGCGACTGAAACTGTAACAATCCAATGCATTAAAGTGATTCCCATGCAGATTGTGCTCCACACATTAGGGAAAAGTCTGCCATTTTATTGTGGTACTGAACTGTTTCTTAGTCTTAAAAATTGTGGGAATATGTGTGCTGAAATGTAATGATCCAAATTTTTTATTCTGTTCACAATATCGATTGAGCTATTACATATCATACATGTTACTCGATAGACATTAAGCTTCGTTGAAGCAAGTTGCAACCCAGTGCCAGTGAGAGCTCCGAATTGTAACGTTTAACATGGTGCTGTATAGCGTAATTGTGTGTGTGCGTGAGAAACAATGTTCTATATTCGAGTTTCTAACCACAGGAAACGTGCCTCCAATTGAAACCCTTAGAAGAATGAAATCTGTGTACGGTGATGTTCATATCGACATCGGTAAGGTGCGACATTGTGTTGTTCATGCCCATAATCTAGGAAGTGGTGGTGCTAACATTCACTTGTGTGTCAGCCCAAATCTCACCCACCTGTTCATATCCTCCAATTTGCTGATTCAGCGCCTTCCTGACCCTTTATCCTACCCTTCAACGGTCCCAAAGTAGCCTATAAACCCACTTTGACCAGCTCACCACCTGGTGCAACCAGTGGTTCCTTCTTATCAACCTGTCCAAGACCAAGGCGATCATCATAGGCCGCATCACCCGCTCCTTCCATGATTTCTATCTAACGATTTATGGTCGTCCTATCCGCCTCACTCCTACCCTAAAATACCTTGGCCTCACCCTTGGCCGCCACCTCACCTGGACTCCCCATCTACTTACAGTCCAACACAAAGCCCACAAAAGACTTCACCTACTGAAACTCCTGTCTGGCCAGACATGGGGATCGGATCCTTCCACAATCCTTCACACCTACAAATTCATGATCTGCCCCATCCTTTGTTATGCCAGCGTCACTTGGATTTTTGCCCCTCCTAGATTCTATAAAGCACTCTGCCTCGCCTTTTGTATCTGCCTTCTGTCCCCCACGTGCATACCCTACGACCTCATCCCCTTCCCCAACCTTCTTCTTTTCCCTGAACACATCTGCACCCTGTATATCATCTGCCAACTCGCCCCCCCCACCCCCTGGTGTCGCCATTCCCCTCCACCCCCAGTCTGTTGGCACACCTTTACTGTTGCGTCCCACCCTCTCTCCACCTCCTGTACCACCACATCTTCCAGACCTACCCCTCCCAGATGATAAGCTTCACCCTGACATCTACCCCTGCTACCAACTCTAACCATCTAACCCAACCTTCCTCCTCCCTACTCCTCAGGTCTCCCTTCCCCTGAGTGGTTCTCACCCTACTACACACCTCCATGCCCCCTTCTGTCTCTCTGCACTCCCTTCTGCCTTCTCTTCCCTCTTCATATCCCACTCCACCCATCTCCTGCCTCATGGTGTGCCTCCTGCCCCCTTTATCTTCCTTCCTACCACCCCCCCCCCCCCCAGCCCCTCACTACACCACTGCACATTCCTCCCTTTTTGCCTCCAGTCCCTTGGCAGGTTCCTATCAGTTTTTATTCTTCATGAGTGTTCCATCACTTCCAGTGGGTTTGTTTTTTATGTGTCTTACTCTGCATGATTTTTATACTGTGGCCAACTTTTAACTTCTGTTTGACTCCAGTAATTTTAAGTGCGCAACGAATTGCCAGCATTGTTCTTTTAACTTTATGTCGACTAGAATAAAATTTTCACTCTGCAGCGGAGTGTGCACTGATATGAAACTTCCTGGCAGATTAAAACTGTGTGCCCGACCGAGACTCGAACTCGGGACCTTTGTCTTTCACGGGCAAGTGCTCTACCATCTGAGCTGCCGAAGCACGACTCACGCCCGGTCCTCACAGCTTTACTTCTGCCAGTATCTCGTCTCCTACCTTCCAAACTCTACAGAAGCTCTCCTGCGAACCTTGCAGAACTAGCACTCCTGAAAGAAAGGATATTGCGGATACATGGCTTAGCCACAGCCTGGGGGATAGAGCACTTGCTCGTGAGAGGCAAAGGTCCCGAGTTCGAGTCTCGGCCGGGCACACAGTTTTAATCTTGCAGGAAGTTTTTTATATCGACTTGTTAACTGTCCCTCAGTGCATGTCCCTGTATTAGAGTGCATTCTAACTTCCTTTTTATGTAAGAGCTCAATTTGCAGCGGCTTTTCATAAAGTCATTTGGCTGAAGAGTGGTGGACAGTGCTGCTGCCAGCCCTCCCCTGCCCATATGGGGCAGGGGCATGAAATTACAATGAACGAAAAAAAATAGAGCCGCGATCGGGTTAGTGAACACATCAAAGAAGATCCTCCGATACCACAGACACAGTTCTCAGGTGAGTGTAGCACACCACAAGTAGCGTGTACGGGCCATCATTGGGGAACCATGGCGCAACTTTTGTACAGAAAACTGCTGCACGGTGGGATTCTCGAATACTCACTCGCTACACAAAACAGAGGGGACTGAACATAATTAAGCAATTTCATTTTGGGCGTGAGGGTTATGGATTCGTTAATAACGTTGTGACAGGTGATGAAAACTGGGAACGCCTTTTTGACCCCGCAAACGAGAGAGCAACGACGTAGTTCCGCCGCAAAGGACGTGGCATATTAGTCAAAGACCATGCCATGAGCGCACAAAGTCATGCTCACAGTGTTCTGGGATTTTCAAGGTATGTTGCATTTGGAATTCATGCCTAAAGGCACACTACGAAAACCCTCAGAAAACTGAAAGCACGAATTCGAGGAGTTCCTCCACATATGGAGGACCCTTTCCTTCAGCATGACAATGCAAGACCACACACGAGTCCGTCGACGTTTACAATAATCCGACACCTTGGGTTCATTGTGCATGAGGTTGTGCCACCATCAACAAAGTCAAACATTTGACAGAGACGGTATCAACAAACGAGTCTCTCGTTGCGAGAAGTGTGTTCGTCGATGGGGTGACTATGTAGAGAAATAAATATGTACAAATGAGGAATGAATATGCAGAATGTTCATAAATTCACTGGAAGAGGGTATACGCTACTTTCATATATGGAGTACGGAAAGATGATTTCTCGCTGGTTCTGTAAGCGCTATAATATTCTAACCTCATAATCCAGATCTCTACAGATGCTACAGATAGAATATTCTTTGAATATGCACTTCACACTGCTTCTTCGAAATTTTTATACAGGCTTTCGAGGGGAATTAGGTGTATGTCTCCACTCGTCTGCTAGACCATATGTTTGCGTTTCGTGAGGTGGATTTGTGAACGTTTAAAATAAGTTACTAACCTTTGTACTATTTTAAAATCTTTTTAAGATATGAAAATACTTACGTAGATTTTTTCCAGTCGTACTTCGTTAGAGCTACACCACGTATTCAAAAGTATCCTGACACACTCAAAAACATACGTTTTTCATATTAAGTGCATTGTGCTGCCACCTACTGCCAGGCACTCCATATCGGCGACCTCAGTAGTCATTGGACATAGTGAGAGAGCAGAATGGGGAGCTCAGGAGAACTCACGGACTTCGAACGTGGTCACTTGTGTCATACGTCTGTACGCGAGATCTCCACACTCCTAAACATCCCTAGGTCCACTGTTTCCGATGTGATAGTGAACTGGAAACGTGAAGGGCCATGTACAACACAAAAGAGTACAGGCCGACCTCGTCTGTTGACTGACAGAGACCGCAGACAATTGAAGAGGGTCGTAATGTGTAATAGGCAGACATCCATCCATACCGTGACACAGGAATTCCAAACAGCATCGGGATCCACTGCAAGTACTATGACAGGCGGGAGGTGAGAAATCTTGGATTTCATGGTCGAGCGGCTACTCATAAGCCACACATCACGCCGGTAAATTCCAAACTACGCATGACTTCTTGTAAGGAGCGTAAACATTGAACTATGGAACATTGAAAAAACGTTGTGTGGAGTGACTAATCACGGTACACAATGTGGAGATGCGATGGCAGGCTGTAGGTATGGCGAATGCCCAGTGAACGTCATCTGCGAGCGTGTGTACTGCCAACATTAAAATTCGGAGGCGGTGGTGTTATGGTGTGGTCGTGTTTTTCATGGAGGGGGCCTGGCACCCCTTGTTGTTTTGCGTGGCACTATCAAAGCAGAGGCGTGCACTGATGTTTTAATCACCTTCTAGCTTCCCATTGTTGAAGAGCAATTCGGGGATGGCGACTGCATCTTTCAACACGATCGAGCACCTGTTCACAATGCATGGCCTGAGGCGGAGTGGTTACTCGACGATAACATCCCTGTAATGCACACAGTTTTGACCTGAATTATACAGAACACCTCTGGGATGTTTTGGAACGCCGACTTCGTGCCAGGCCTCACCGATCGACATCGATACCTCTTCTCAGTGCAGCACTCCGTGAAGAATGGGCTGCCATTCCCCAAGAAACCTACCAGCACCTGACTGAACGTGTGCCTGCGAGAGTGGAAGCTGTCATCAACACCATATTGAATTCCAGCATTACCGATGGAGGGCGCTACGAACTTGTAAGTCACTTTCAGCTAGGTGTGCGGATACTTTTGATCAAATCTCCGAAAAGTCTGTTATTACTACTGAAATTAGGTTCCAGGCCATTACTGTACAAAATGTACCTCCCTAGGACAATCCTACATTCGTCGATGACGCTCCATCCACGATAAGAGGATGCGACTTCCTCACCAAGAAATTCTCCGTACAGTCACAAATCACGTTTGATATTCCATATGGTCGTAGTTTCTTTAATAAGCGTTGGTGTTTTACTGAGTCAAATGCTTTTGGGAAGTCACGAAATACTACATTCCATTGACTGTGTTGATCCATGGCTGCCAGACGTCATGTGGGAGAAGGCCGAGATGGGTTTAGCCCGATCGAAGTTTCCCGGAATTCACGTTGGCTGGCGTGGCAAATGTCAGTCTACTGGGGATACTTCATTAAGTGTAAGCTCAGAATATGTTCCGGTACCGTCCTCGTAGACGGATGTGACCTATGCTTACTTCCATGTCACTCAGTACAGCTTTTTTGGATGAGGGAAGGTATATTATTGCAGGAAGTATAACAGACAGCCAACCAGTTACAATTAATGATGGTTTTCAAATAACCTTTACCATAGTTCCTACGGATTTAAACCTGTCTTCCTCAAAAGGACAACCAAACTTCACATTAGCAATTAGTCACTAAAGCTGTCTCCACGTGACAAGTATAGGCAACGGACCGTATGTCCATGTGCAAAAATTAATGCCCGTAGAATCAAGGGCTTGTCTTATCAGTAAAACCAATCCCTTAAAATAACACACTATGTTATAAACTACAGTTTAGTCGGCATGTTGCTGTTAACATGGTCTGTTATTTTAAGAGATTGGTTTTACTGATGTGACGAGCCCAAGATTCTAGGGGCCTTAATTTTTACATATGGACACACAGACCGTTGCTGATACTTCTCATGCGGAGACAGCTTCACTGACTGGTTTCTAATGTGAATTTTGTTTGTTCATCTGAGGAAGACGGGTTTAAAACCGTCGGAATCATGGTAAAGGTTATTTGAAAATCACGATTTATTGTAACTGTTTGGCTGTCTGTTATACCTGCTGTTCTGTAACAGTTGCTGTGTTGCAGCCATGTCAAAATATTGATGTATATTATTGTTAAGAGAGGCTAACTGAGCTGGAAACTGTACATAAATTACGACAGCGATAGCATCTGGCGCTAGTGCCTTCTATAGTACACATCTTTTCAATAGAGCGAGAATTAAAATGGAACAGTACTTCTGCATCTTCCGTTGTAAAGGAACAATTGAAAAAGAAATTCTACATTTCTGCCTTTAGAATTTTTGGCGTCTCGCTGAAACGTCGCCGTCTGTAACTGGTATTCGTTGTAACAACCATAAACAGACTAAGTTTCCAGAACTGGTGCCCGGAGCAGCGGTATCTGTCATCAGCTTGTTGATGACGTAGAGCTGGTGCCAGATGCTTATGTTGTACCGTTGCCCCTCTCCAAAATTCTTACTTTAAAAAAGAGGAAAAGTTCCTGCCGTGAAGTGAAACTGCGTTGGACACACTAAACGCGCAAGTTACTATTTACGGAAGGTTGTATAAACCGCCAAGATAAATTATAGTAAACTGCACTAGGTTGTTCCCTAAATGAGCAAGTGGAGGTTTACTTACCTCGTATCTTCTTAAGCTGTCTCAATGTCAACCTCGAATTTCTTCTAACATGGGAGCTAAAAGAGAAGTTTGTAGTGACTTTTAGGAATGCTGCCACGACGGTACAATAATGTCTCAACTCGTGGCAAGCCACCTCACTTATTAATACAGACTAAGATGAAGAAAAAAATTATCACAGCGAATCCTGCATGAGAGCCAGTCTAACCCGTTAGTAGCGATAACGATAGCGAGCTCTTAAGGCCCCCGTACTCAATCAAACTTATTTGAAGATTCGTTATAATCTATCCATACACGATCCAACAAGTTTGTCAGTGAAGACCGCACCCACAGATACTCGATCTTGAGCATCGTGGACCAACTCGTTATACACCTCCTCTCGCACAAGCATGCGACTAAGCGCATCGGCAGCTTGGTTATCAGTGGTCTTTATGTGTGAAACCTCAAAGCGAAACTCCGACTTTCTGAGGGCCCACCCAGCTGTTCTGGGTCGCGCCAACACTCAGTTCGATGCTTGGTTCCCCATTTCCGAGAAGAAAGGTTTGTGGTTCAAAGTAGAACTTAAACCTCTCCAAACCAAATAATACTGTCAATGCTACCGACTCATAGATGGAACACTTGCCCTCTGCTCTTGACAAAGATCGGGAGGTATACAACACCGGTCTTCTCTCCCCGTGACTTTCTTTCAGCAACAGCAGCAGTACATAAATTGTACGTACCTCTTTGCAAGATAGTTTGTTCATCAGTGTTAAGTACAACCAGGACCCGATCAGTATCCAACGTGGTTTTAAGAGCATTAAAGGATGCTTGTTGCGTAGGGCCCCATAAAAATTGTTGACCCTACCCACTCAGGCGATTTAGGCTCGCCGCTGCCAAATTGAGCTTTGAGTGTTCGACTGTGAGTCCAGCTTCCTGTAGACGAATTCCTCTCATGTGCCAACCTCTTCATATTAGAGCAGCAGTTGCAACCTACCTCAACTGTTTGCTGGACTTATTCCATCTCTGTCTTCCTCTACGGTTTGTACCATCTAAAGGCCACTCTAGTACAATGGAAGCTATTCTCTGATGTCGTAAGACATGTCCTATCACCATTATCTTCTTTGTCAGTGTTTTCCATATATCCCTTTCGTCGACAATCCGGAGGGAAAGCTCTTCATTTCTTATCTTATCAACCAGCCTAATTTTCAATATTCTTATGTAGCACCACTTTTCAAATCCTTCTTCGATTCTATTCTGTTCCGGTTTTTTCACAGTCCATGTTCCACCGCCATACAGTGCTGTGCTTCTAATGTACTTTCTCAGAAATTTCTTCCTCAAAATAAGGTCTAGACTTGTTTTGGCCTTTTTGGCAGTGCTAGTTTGCTTTTCCATGTTCTCCTTGCTCCATCCATCATTGGTTATTTTGCTACCGAGGTAGCAGAATTCCTTATCTTCATCACCACCAAATCTAATGTTAAGTTTATCAGTATTCTCATTTCTGCTGCGTCTCATTACTTTCGTCTTCCTTCGATTTACTCTGTCCACATTCTGTATTCATTAGACTGTTCATTCCATTAAACAGATCTTCTTCCCTTTCACAGAGGAGAGGAATTTCATGCTCTGATTTTATCACTGTTATCTTCTTACCCTGAACTTTAATCCCAACTCTTGAACCTTCCTCTTATTTCCGCCACTGCTTCATCGATCTACAGACTGAAAAGTAGGGGCATAAGATTTAAACCCTCTCCTACACCCTTTTTATTCTGGGCACTTTGTTCTTGGTCTACCAGTCTTACTGTTTCCTCCTGGTTCTTACGCTTATTGGACTAGTATATTACACCTGTTTTTCTCAGAATTTCCGATATATTACACTATTTAACGTTGTCAAAGCTTTTTCCAGATCGACAAATCCTATGAACATGTCTTGATTTTTCTTCAGCTTGCTTCAATTATCAAGCGCAATATCAGAATTGCCCCTCTGGTGCCTTAACCCCTGCTAAAGCCAAACTGATCGTCATCTAACAGATCCTAAAGTTTCTTTTTTATTCTTTTGTATATTATTCTTGACAGCAATTGGACGCATAAGCTGTTAAGCTAATGGTGCGGTAATTCTAGCACTTGTCGGCTCTCGCTCTTTTCGAAACCGTCTGGTTGATGTTCATCCGAAAGTTTGGTATACCGTCAGTCTCATGTATTCTACACACCAGTGTGAATATTCGTTTTCTTGTCGCTTGCCCAAATGTTTTCAGAAATTCCGATGGTACGTAATATGTTCCTTCTGCCTTACATGATCTTAAGCTCTTTCACATTCTCATTCTACTATTGGATTCCCTATCTCTTCCTTGTTGACTCCTGTTTCTTATTCTTCTATCGCGTCATCAGACAAGTCCCCCCCCCCTCCTCATAGGCGCTTCAAAGTACTCGTTCAACGTATTCGTCCCTCCTATGCATTTAACAGTGAAATTCCCAGTGCACTTTTAATGCTACCGCCCTTGCCTTTAATTTCACCAAAGGTTGTTTTGACTTTTCTGTTTGCTAAGTCAGTCCTTCCGACAATCATTTCATTTTTGATTCCTCCACATTTTCATGTAACCATTTCGCCTTAGGCTCCCAGGACTACCTGTTTATTTCATTGCTAAGTGACTAGTGTTTCTGTATCCGTTAATTTCCCGGAACATTTTTGTACTTGCTTCTTTCGTCGATGAATTGACTATTTCTTCTGTTATTCATCGTTTCTTCGCAGCTACCTTCCATGTACTTAAAATTTTCTTTCCAACTTCTCTAATTACTATTTTTAGAGATTTCCATTCCTTTTCAACTGACTGGATACTGGGCTACTCATTGTTTCATTATCTATACCTCCAGAGAAGTTCAGGCTATCTTTTCATTACTTAGTAATTTCTGTCTATTAAACTTTACCCTACTCTTCATCATTATTATGTTGGTATCTGAGTCTCCTCCTGGAAACGCCTTACAATCCAATATCCGATTTTGGAATGTGTACCTGACCATATTGTAATCTAACTGAAATCTCCCCCAACTCCCGGTCTTGTCCAAATATATCTCCTGCTTTTGCGATTCTTGAACAGAATATTCGCTATTACTGGGTTTAAATTTACTGCAGAACTCTGTCTCTTATCTCTCATTACTACTACGAAGCCCATACTCTTCTTAATCCGTTCTCCTACTCCTTCCCCTGCAACTAATCGAGTCCCCCACGGCTATTAAATTTGCGTCTACCTTTACATACCGAATTACCCCTTCAGTATATTCATACACTTCTGCTTGCGACATCGCATGTACATCTGAACTATTGTTGTCGTCATTGGTTTGCTGTCGATTCTGATGGGAAGAGCCCGATCACGGAACTGTTCAAAACTACTCACTTCCTTCCCTACCTTACCATTTATAACGATTCCTACAACCGTTATACTATTTTCTGCTGCTGCTGATATTACCCTATATTCGTCTGACCAGAATTCCATGTCTTCTTTCCATTTCACTTCTTGACCCCTAATATATCTAAATTGAATCTTAGCACTTCTCTTTTCAGATTTTCCAGCTTCCTTATGGCTTGCAAGAGGGAGCAATAAGAGTGGAAGACCAAGATCTAAATATTCGGAGTATGGAGTGATCGGATTAAAAAGGTTATAAGACAGGAATGTAGTCTTTCGCCGCTACTGTTCAATCTTTACGTCAAACAAGCAATGATGGAAATAAAAGAAAGGTTCAGGAGTCGAACTGAAATTCAAGGTGAAAGGGTACGAATGATACTATCCGCTGATAATATTGCTATACCGAGTGAAAGTGAAGAAGAATTACAGAATATGCTGAATGGAATGAACAATCTAATGAATACAGAATATGTATTGACAGTAAACCGAAGAAAGACGAAAATAATGTGAAGGAGCAGAAATGAGAACAGCGGGAAACTTAACATCACGATTGATGGTCACAACGTAGATGAAGTTGAGGAATGCTGCTACCTAGGCAGCAAAATAACCAATGACGGACGGAGCAAGGAGGACATAAAAAGGAGACTATTACTGGCAAAGCGGGCATTCCTGGCCAAGAGTAAACTACTAGTATCAAACATAGGCCTTAATTTGAGGACGAAATTTCTGAGAATGTACGTTTAGAGCACAGAATTGTGTTGTATGAAGCATGGACTATGGGAAAACCATAACACGACAGAATGAAAGTATTTGATATGTGGTGCTACAAAAGAATGTTCAAATTAGGTGGACTGATAAGGTATCCAATGAGGAGGTTCTCCGGAGAATCAGCATGGAATTCAATTTATGGAAAACACAAAGAAGAAGGAACAGGTGGCAGGACAGTTGTTAAGATATGACGGAATAACGTCCATGGTATTAGAGAGAGCAGTAGAGGGTGAAAACTGTAGTAGAAGATTAAGATTGGCATAGATTCAGGAGCCGGCCGCGGTGGCCGAGCGGTTCTAGGCGTTTCAGTCCGAAACCGCGCAACTGCTACGGTCGCCCGTTCGAATCCTGCCTTGGGCATGGATGTGTGTCATGTCCTTAGGTTAGTTAGGTTTAAGTAGTTCTAAGTTCTAGGGGACTGATGACCTCAGATGTTAAGTTCCATAGTGCTCAGAGCCATTTGAGCCATAGATTCAGGAAATAATTGAGGACGTAGGTACAATTGTTACAATGAAGAGGTTGGCACAGGAAAGCAATTCCTGCATTTTTTTCCTTTTTTTCTTTTGACTCATTAGTCTTCTGACTGGTTTGGTGCGGTCCGCCAAGAAATCCTCTTCTGTGCCAAACTCTTCATCTCAGAGTTGCACTAGCAACCTACATCCTCACTTATTTGCTGGATATATTCCAATGTCTGTCTTCCTCTACAGTTTTTTACCTCTACAGCTCCCTCTACTGCCATGGGCGTCGTTCCCTGATGTCTTAAGAGATGTCCTGTAATCCTGTCCGTTCTCCTTATCGATGTTTTCCAAAACATTACCTCCCTCTGCGATTCTGCGCAGAATCTCCTCATTCCTTAAGTTATCGGTCAATCTAATTTTCAACACTCGCCTGTAGCACAGTACCTCAAATGTTTCGATTCTCTTCTGTTCCGGATTTCCCACAGTCCATGTTTCACTACCATGTTCTGCTCCAAACGTACATTCTCAGAAATTCCTTTACCGAGCGAGGTGGCGCAGTGGTTAGACACTGGACTCGCATTCGGAAGGACGACGGTTCAATCCCGCGTCCGGCCATCCTGATTTAGGTTTTCCGTGATTTCCCTAAATCACTCCAGGCAAATGCCGGGATGGTTCCTCTGAAAGGGCACGGCCGACTTCCTTCCCCATCCTTCCCTAATCCGATGAGACCGATGACCACGCTGTCTGGTCTCCTTCCCCAAACCAACCAACCAACCATCAGAAATTCCTTCCTCAAATTAAGGACTATCTTTGATAATAGTAGACGTCTCTTGGCCAGGAACGCCCATTTTGCGAGAGTTAAATCTACTTTTGATGTCCCCTTGCTCCATCGTCACTGATTATTTTGCTGCCTAGGTAGTAGAGTTCCTTAGCTTCATCTACATCGCAATCATTATTCGTGGTGTTAAGCTTCTCGCTGTTCTCATTTCTGCTACTTCTCATTACTTTCGTCTTTTCTTCGATCTACTCTTAGTCCAACTTCTGTACTCATTAGACTGTTCGTTCCATTCAGCAGATCATGAAATTATTCTTCACTTTCACTCAGGATAGCAATGTCATCAGTCAATCGTATCATTGATATCGTTTCACCTTCAATTTTAATCCCACTTTCTTTTATTTACATCATTACTTCTTTGATGTACAGATTGAACTGTAGGCTCGAAAGACTACATCCCTGTCTCACACTTTTTTAATTCGAGCACTCTTATATTCCACATAGCTTACCCCTACATTTCTCAGAATTTCGAACATCTTGCATCCCAGGGACAAGAGCGTGCCCTTAACCTCTGACCACTCCTCCCCTATCTTTGACAAGCCTGTTGGCGCGATGAGTGTGCCTTACTATGCAGGAAGTTTCGGCCGCCTATGCTGATTACTAATCAAAATTTAAGGGGTGCCGAGGTTCTAACTCGGGACCGAGGACGCTTTGATTACTAATGAAAGCCCTCCCCTTCTTTTTAAATGTCATTTTGTATGTTACTGCTCGTTACATTTGTTCGAGGCGGACGTCCCATGACACCCGTTTAAATTCATCATTGTTTTGTTCCCTCAGTTTTTTTTTAAATTATTACTTCAGAGGGAAAATAAACCTCTAACCGAAAACGCTGAGCAAACGTGTCGGTTCCCCTAGAGCACGGATGCTTCACCAGTTCGTGCCTAGTCACATCAAACCAGTCAGAAGACTGATGACTAGAAGAAACATAAACTTAAAAATATGGAGAACCACGTTCAACTTCTGACGTTCCAACTCGTAGAACGTTATTCTGCAGTTAGTTATTCAATCTTTTTTTTCTTTTTCTCGTGGTCACCAGTTCCTTGGGAGACTCCTCGCAGAAATCTGGATGGGGAATAGTCCAGAAACTTTCGACACTTTTCAATTACAGGCCACATGTCCTGTTGACATACTTCACGTGTCTTCAACGGTTTCCATTGCCTTCTGCATTTTCATGCCGATATTCATGGCTGTTCTTCCGCATTTTAGGGGGCAGTTTCCCACCCCAAAGGCAAGAGAGTGCCCTGAACCTTTGACCCCTCTTCCACTCTCTTTGACAAAGCCGTGGGCAGCACGAGGGTGACATCTTACACCGGAAGTCTTCGGCTCTCATTGTTTATGATTTTTAATCAAAACTTAAGCAGTGGCAAGGTTCGATCCCGAGACACAGGACGTTTTGGTTAGGAGTCTAAGGCACTACCCCGGCACCACGGGCACTAACCTTAAAGTAATTGAATGGTGCTGAAAGATTTTTGTGACCGGATAGTCAATGGGAGGCAGGATTCGGTTGCGATTGTGGGCGGGCTGTCTCTGAGCACCATGGGACTTAACATCTGAGGTCATCAGTCCCCTAGAACTTAGAACTACTTAAACCTAACCAACCTAAGGACATCACACACATCCATGCCCGAGGCAGGATTCGAACCTGCGACCGTAGCGGTCGCGCGGGTCCAGACTGTAGCGCCCAGAACCGCTCGGCCACACCGTCCGGCGCCGTTGTGGACGGGCTGTAATCAGTTACTATTGGTTGTCTTTTACAGTTACACACATTTATTTTTAAAACAGTAATTCCAGACTCAACAATAAATAAAAAAAATACCGCACTTTATTAGTGAAGGAATAAACAACTGCGTAAATAATAGTGTTTTCTGTGCGTTACAATTTATAAAATCACCATAAAATAGAGATACAGATGATGTTTAGAAAAAAAAGGGCAAGCCACTGTGATCACAGCGCAAAGCCTTACAAGCCAAGAATGGCAATAAATTAAGAACATTTAAGAACTCGCTGCATCCTACAAATTACAGGTATTGAAATATTAAAGGCAAGTCGCCACAAACACAGCGGACGGAATCAGACGCCAGGAAGGCAGTAAGTAAGGTTTAAAGGCTTACTGCGTAAATAACAATACAAATTAGAATTTTAAGGCAATCGACCACAATCACGGCTGAAGGCCTTACACGCCAGGAACGACAATAATATAAAAAATTTTGAAACCTGCTGTAAAATAGCAAATACGACAGCAAAAGTTAATTAAAGAAAAAGCAACTGGTCCAGATCGTGCTCCAGGAATCGACCTTTAAGAATGCCCGCAACAAACACTTTCACGAGCGATGAGATAGGCAGACAAGAGTTGCATTCACTTCACAAGATGCTAACTCAGACTAGTGGCAGTCTAACGAATGACTTATGATAATCTTCCTGAAGCTACCTGACGCCCGATAAATCAAATGCAACGATGGACCAATACGCCAAAGCCAGAACGAGTGGTCTGCACTACATCCCCAGAATACTGTGATTAGAACTGGAACGAGAAAGGAACCACTACCACCAGAGTAGTAGAAACACCCACAGGTCACTGGTTGAACTTAACAAATCGTAACAAGTTGAACACATTATATATAATCAGGAGACGAGGAACGCTAATCAGATCCGCCTTCCCCAAACACTCCACTCGCTGCTCTTTGCCTCGGCGACACTACGAGCTACAAGTCACCGGAGAACCATGAGATATCACAATGGTGGAGGTTTCTCTACTTGGATTGAAAGGCACTCACCTTACAGCTTGCTGGATCCGGTGTACGACAAGGTCGTGCACCCTTGTGACCACAGCCCTTCCATCCGGCAGTCCATACGTGCCGCCAGCGGCCCTGGCGTTTTCTCGCACTGTGCGGACCTGGCTCCTCCTCAGTCCCCAATCGAGCTGGATCACTCACACGACCTGGAAAAACATCGACGTCGCCCCAAAGATAGGGCAACAGTTACCACAAATCGATAACCGCCGCTGCTGCCACTAGCGGACAGAGAATGCTTGCGAAATCGAGTGGCTCCAGTCAACACTAGAAGAATACAACCAACCGCAACCATTCTAACTAAACTATACCGTCTGGCCTGCAACAGAGGGCGAAAACCTACAAACAGCACCAATGTGCGCTGGAGCACAGCTCAGTTTGACTATAATTTACCACGTCATTCAAGTAATTGTAAACAAAATTAAAATTTAGGTCTCCCAGCACGGAATCCAACCAAAAAGCTCTCACTAGGTAGGACTCTTCAGCAAGCGACACCTGACGTTAAGACTGATTCAGATCCATCACAGTGAAATAGTGAGCACGAGAGAACTATGTGAAAGGGTTACGCAGATCCTACAATGATACTGAATCCAAAACTACTTTCTGATTGAGCATGTGAGAATTGACTACCGGGCGATACCCTTCACAATTATTGTTTGTCACCAAAAAACATAGGTGGGGCGTAGGGGATACTGATGGTCGTATCACACTCTCAGCTAGAAGGCATTTTTTTTTCATTTTGAGAATCGCCAGCGATTGAGTGGCTGATGTACGGAAATAGAAGCAGTTAATTATGTCTTGTAGCTGATCTTGTCTGTTAATTTCATTTAATTTGTCAGCCCATCACGATATTCGCTGAGGAGAGATATCAAAGGGACACACCTCTCACCACATACCCACCCATCTAGCTATGTTTACAGAAAAAGTAACACACATTAGGTCAAAATTTAAAAGTAATCACTTTTTCTACACAATTTAACACGCAGCTAGTGTATTCTAAAAAATCACATCCCAGCTGTTCCGGCGCAACATCAAGCGCCGGCAATTGGTCTCGAAACGTAACAGCAGAGAAGGCTGTGAGACGACGTCAGCCAATAGCCCGCTACCAACGCACCACGACAGGAGTGGCCTCCATCCGAAGAGAATATAAGTGCCGCTCCAGCTAGCTTCGCATCTCAACGTCCTTCCTATGTCATCATCTACAATACAGATTCCTACACCTTCCCCTCTACATCCAGTGTGCCCCAAGGTTCTGTCCTCTCCCCTCTTCTCCACCTTTTTTATACCGAGGACATGCCGCCGCCTTAACCCCCCATACACCTTCTCCAATACGCCGATGAAACCGCCTTCCTTGTCCTCGCCCCCACCCTGCAACGCTCACAGCTCCTTCTCCAATCCCACCTTGACCAGTTCACCACCTGGTGCAACCAGTGGCGGCTCAAGGTCAATCCTTCCAAAACCCAGGCAATCAATGTAGGCAAAACCACCTCCTCATTCCATCTCATTGATTTTTGTATCACTATCTACGGCCGTCCTATCAACCTCATCCCCACCCTCAAGTACCTTGGCGTCACCCTTGACCATCGCCTTTCCTGGACCTCACATCTCTGGAAAGGCATGCTCCTGACTCCGTCTCCTCAAACTCCCCTCCGGCCACACATGGGGTTTGGGACCCTCCACTGCCCTCCAGACTTATAAGTCCCTCATCCACCCCATCCTCTGTTGTGCCCATCCCACCTGGATCTCTGCCCCTCCTACCTACAACAAGTCCCTTCAAATCCTGGAACGCAATGCGCTCTGCATCACCTATCGCATCTGCCTCCCATACCCCATGTGGCTCCTCCACGACTTAATTCCTTACCCACACCTTCTCCTCTTCCTTGAACGGATATGGATCCTTTACACCTCCTGTAAACTTGAACCCCCTCACCCGCTTGTCTCTCCCGCCCTATCCCAATGCAATCCACTGCCGCACCTGTACTCCTGCATCCCACCTGTTCTTCATCTTACCTCCCTCCATACCATTACACAAGGTGGCTTCTGCCAACTCCCCTCTCAGATGATTCCCTCGTTCCCTCCATCTACTCCTCCTATCAGATTTGATCCTTCCGCTTCGTCCTCCTGAGTTTTTCCTCCTGTGCTCCTTCTTTCCCTTCTCTCCCTACTAATTTCCTTCCTCCTCCTCTCTCCCTTTCCTCCCTCCCCCCCCCCCCCCCCCCGAGCTTCCACACCCAACCCTACCCACTCCCCTCCCCCTCACTTCTTATCTCCCACAGGCGTCCTCCCCTCCTCCCCACCTCCCTCCTACCCTCCCCTATTCCCTGTGGCAGTCCCCCCCCCCCCCATTTTTCGTGCAATAGTGTGTGTAGTGCGTCGAAGACCATCGTTAGTGTTCTTTGTGCAGTGTTTCTCCGTTCCAGTGCCCTTGTGTCTCTTCAGCGTCCTCCATCGTTCGACAGTGTACTCATTGTGCATTCCTATACGGTTGCACTTGCTTATGCAGTTCAGTGTCTTCAGCTCGAACGTCTTCGTTATTATCATTATGTGTGTCACCTGATTTTTCATATTCATATTTTCTGTGTATCTGTCTACATGTAATCTGTTCTCTAGTTTTCTATGGTGGAAGAGCGGCGTAGATAGGCCGCTGCCGGCCTACCGTTTGTACAAGGTTTAGCTGAGACTTGCGATCTGTATCAGTCGCTTGTATAGAAATTGTATATACCGAAGCACATTGATTATTTGCATGTCGCCAGTTGCATGAGACACTTCATTGTGAAAAGGCAAAGTTAAGAATTGTCAGTTCAATTACTGCAATAAACTCCATTAAATGGATTTGCTTGTATGTTGTCTAGCTACCCGAGGAAACAGCTTTTTAGGCACTCTATATTACAGGAGTGGGTGGGATCCCACACCAGCAACACACTGCTACGCAAGCCCTTTAAAACAAATTCCAAAGGCCAGAATAATTCGTATATCTTAATACGAAATACCCCTTTTTCCCTTGACCATCAACTCCTGTCGATTATCACTACGACAGCAAACCTGACAACACTGTAACCTAGGCAGCTTACGAATACTAAAATAAGTCTTACGTCATCCATAGTCCAAAATAGACCCATTGCTACCAGAATGAATTAAGGCACAAACCGGCTCCTGATTTACAGAGGCAGGAGTGAAAGGGAAATTTACTCTTTGCGGGGCCTTGAATTTGCAGTTATAACGTACAAGTCCTCACTGAGCAGTTGGTTACTGTCGTTCTACGGTTCTTGTTCCGTGTACAGCCATAGTCCATCAATATGATTTTCAATGTCAGAAGATGATCATATTGTACACGGGTAACAGGGGTTGCGTGGCGTAGACTGGGCGGTTTTTTAGGTTACAGGGTCTCGGGGAAACACAAAAGGGTTTCAGTCTCAAAGGGCGGAGGTACAACACAGGAAGAACGTAGATCCATGAACCATCGGTGAAACAGTTGTAAATTGTCGTAGCTGTGTTGGGAAAGTATCAGAGCTCCAAGTGCTAATAGAAGGCACTGCTGCTCAAATCGTTATAGGCAGTGAAAACTGGCTAAAAGCGAGATAAGTTCATCCGATTTTTTTATGAAGAACATAACGGTGTTCATAAAAGACAAGTTAAAGGCAGTTGACGATGGCGTGTTTGTCGCCATTAGAAGTTGTTTACCTTGTAGCGAACTTGAGGTAGATGGTTCCCGGAGTTAGTATGGGCAGAGATCAGTCTTGACAACCGGAGTAAAATAATAATTGAAACCTTTGACGGACCGCCCAACTCAGATGATGCAATTGCTGAAAGGTTCAAAGAAAATTTCAGTTTAATTTCAAACACGTATCCGACTCAACAATTATAATCGGAGGTGACTTTAATTTACCCTTGATACTTTGGCGAAATTACATGTTTAAATCCGGAGGTACGCATAATATATCATCTGAAATTTTGCTAAGCGCATTCTCTGAAAATTACTTCGAGCAGTTAGTTCATGATTCACGGTTAGAATCAGCCAACACTTATAAATACCGAGGTGTTACAGTTGGAAGAGATATGAAATGGAATGATTTTATAAATACAGTCCTAACGCTAATTATCACGCGAATTTAATTATCATTAAAGAAAAAATATTAACTGAAGAATACAGAGGTACTTACATCTATCGCTCACAAAATTAGAATAATTACAGCACGCATATAGGTATTTAAACATTCATCCCGTGCCCCATAAGCGATTGGAACGGAAGAAAACCTAATGTTTGGTATGTGTGGTACTGTACATAGTACACTCTGCCAGGCATTTCACATTTCTTCAGAGTATGTACAGAAAGAAACTCTAAATTCCGTCAGAAAATGCCTTGAAGGCCCAACGGTACCTACCAACCGCCGTCTCATCATATGCCCATAGGCGTCTCTGGAAACGGGTATGGATGGGCATGTGATCAGCACACCGCTATCTCTCGTCGGTTTTCGCTACTGCTCGGTCAGGTGGCTTCTCAGTTTGCCTCACAAGGGCTGACTGAACCCCGCTTGCCAACAGCACTCGGCAGATCGTCACCCATCCAACTTCTAGCCAAGCCCGACAGCGCTTAACTTTGACTTCTATTGTGGCAAGGCCATCGGCAATACGTGTACAGAGTGTATCATACTTAACGGTGCAAACACGTACTGCTGAAAGTAAGCGATACTACAATGCAAAAAGTACTTTAAACTCACACCTTAATAGGTATGAGCATTTCATCTTCAATACTGTGAAACACATCTCTTCTACTCAATAATTGTTCGAAATCTGCTCTTTGGCTTTGATTTTAACTTTTAAATGTTGTTTTTGGTGATGAATATCTCTTTTTTCTGTGTTCTATTGTTTCCATATCCACTACAGTATTGCCTTTGTCAGAATTTGTTACAATGATATTTCATGCTTGTAATTCTTTCTTTGTATTTTGACAGAGCACTGAAGGGCCTACGTCAAAACAAGGCACCGAGAGTAGACGACATTCCGTCAGAGCTGCTGATAGCCTCGGGAGAGCAAGCCATAACAAAAAACTTGGAAGTGGCGAGCAAGAAGCATCAGACAGGCTAAATACCATCTTTGCCGAACTATAAGTTTTTTAAGTCATGGTTGCAAAATAATAACGCTAATTCTGTACAGAAGAACGGAAAAACTGGTACAAGCCGACATTAGGGAAGATCTGTTTGGATTCCGACGAAATGTAGGAACACGTGCGGCTATATTGAGCCTACGACTTGTCTTAGAAGATAGGCTAAGGAAAGGTAAACCTACGTTTGTAGCATTTGTAGACTCAGAGGAATCTTTCGACAGTGTTGACTCGAATAATGTCTTTGAAATTCTGAAGACAGCAGGGGTAAAATACAGGGAGCGAAAGGCTATTTGCAACTTTTACGGATTCCCAACGACGGATACAAGAGTCGAGGGGCATGAAAGAGAAGCAGTGGTTGACAAGGGAATGAAACAGGGTTGTAGTCTATCCCTATTGTTATTCATTTTGTACAATGAGCAAGCAGTAAAGGAAATAATCCATGGAGAAGATATAGAAACTTTGAGGTTTGGCGACGCCACGGCAGTTCTGTCAGAGACAGCAAAGGACTCAGAGGAGCAGCTGAACGGAATTAACAGTGTCTTGAAAGGAGGATCTAAGAGGAACATCAACAAAAGCAAGACCAGGATAATGGAATGCAGTCGATTTAAATCAGATGATGCTAACGGAATTAAATTAAGAAACGAGAGTCTGAAAATAGCACACGAGTTTTGCGTTTTGGGCACCAAAATAACTGATTGTGATCGAAGTAGAGAGGATGTAAAATATAGACTGTCAATGACAAGCAAAGCGTTCCGAAGAAAAGAAGCTTTTAACAAAGTCAGTGTCAGTAAGTCTTTTCTGAAAGTATCTGTATGGACTGGAGTCATGTATAGAAGTGAAACATGGGCGATAAAAACAGTTTAGACAAGAAGAGAATGAAGCTCTCGAAATGTGCTGTTCTTCATTCGAAGTTTGGATTATATACTTAGTCTTCTTTGATGAAAGAGTTTCGGAATGCTGTGTTTAGTAACACTACTTTGGCAGCTCTGTCGTCGAATGCAATTGTATTGCTACTGCGTAGAGAGGGGACTGATTGTGTCTTGCCGCTAGCAATACTTTGCATACGATCGGAATATGAATTATATTAAGGTAATGGTAGTCGGCATCAAAGTGGGATTCATCTGAGGCCGCACTCATCTTTAGCTGTTGTTTCCACTGTTCAAAACATTCCTACGCGTTGCTTACCGCTTGAGGCAAAGCGGAGGATCACACCTGTAGATAACTCCCGTCCGCTGCTGTTGAGTTCATGAGTTTTTATGGAACTCTGTTACCCAGAATTCCGTTGATTAAGCAGAGCCTTCTTTCGAACATTTCACCACTGTCGCCAGAGTGCAGTGTATGAATAGCCTGCTCGTCGCATGGCTCCATATGCAGTCAGCTTTTATAATACACTATTCTGTAGCTTCAGGAACATCGCATTTGCTTATTGCTGATGTTGTGGATATCGTTGGCTTCTATTAAAACGCATCTTGCACACGCTAGCAATTTCATCTGAAGCACGGGAATGAGCAGTGTTTTCCCTTTGCGAGCGCAACCAACTTTTACGAATTTTTTATGCCAGCCGTAAATTCGTTTACGACGATCTGGCCATCTGTTGAACCGAAAGCGGATTTCATCTAGCTCGTCTACAATTGATTCACCCCTCTCAAATTGAAGCACAGAAAATAACGTTACCTATGCGTGTAACTATTCGCTATAAACGGATGCAGAGTCCCTGTATGGCATTGTCTCTGTACGGCATTTACTGCAAATAAAGATAGGGTGAAACATGGTTTTCCTTTGGAATAGCGTTGACTTAAAACAACTGAAGTGGGTTACCAGTGACAAATAGGAAGTTATAGTTTCTTTAGCAGTTTTAAGTTTCGATGCCGCTGCAAGTCCGCAAAGGTGCTATTGATTACCATGTTTGATTATTCAGTCTTTCGAATGTTGATCTCCATCTCATTCTATTGTAAAGTAGATGCAAAGAACGAATGCGTCAATATAAGTGAAAAACGACAGTATCGTTATTTGGCTGTATAGATCGTTTAAGGATACCATATCTCAATCGATAAAAACGGAACTCTTGCATAATCACATTGTTGTCCATCTGTCTGTCTCTGCGACCGTTAGAACCCTTTTTTTTCAGGAAAGGTTTGATGTATGATGTCGAAATTAACGTCACAAACGTACGTCTTGGGTTCCTTGGACGAGCAAAAAATTGAAGCTTCTAAATTAATAAGTCAGAAGGTAAGACAATTTATCTCACGTATTTTAATACTCGCAGGCTCACTCATTAATAACTATAGAGTATTTCAGGTCGACCTAGAATCACGAAAGTAAGCTCAAAACCAAGGTATCACAGTACAACTAAAAGAAAAAATTCGAAAATTGTTAATCTGTAATTATATTACACGAATCAAGTGCGCTTTTTTTTATTTTTGTCTTTTCTTGTCTTTTTCTGTGGTTAAGCGGAACCCGTAGTCTACGGGTAGCGTCTTTGATTAGTAATCATAAAAACATCTTCGGTCCCCTGCTCGAGCCCCATCACCACATAAATTTTGAATAAAAAACGTCATCAATGGTGGCTGAAGACTTCCGACATAACAAGTCACCCTCATTCAGCAAACGGCCTTGTCAAAGAGGGCAGAGGAGCGATGATGATGATGATTTGTGGAGCGCTCAAGTGCGCGGTTATCAGCGCCCGTACAAATTCCCAACCTTTGCTCAGTCCGATCTCACCACTTTCACGAATGATGATGACAACACAAACACCCAGTCATCTCGAGGCAGGTGAAAATTCCTGATCCCGCTGGGAATCGAACCCGAGACCCCGCGCTCGGGAAGCGAGAACGCGACCGCGAGACCACGAACTGCGGACGGCAGAAGAGCGGTCAGAGGTTCAGGACACCCTCTTGCCCTTGAGATGGGAAACTGCCCCTGAGGTGGACGAATCAGCAATGACCAATGGTATGAGGATGCTGAAGGCAATGGAAGCCACTGCATTAAAGATAGGTAATATGCATCCACAGGACATGTGGCCTGTATTTGAAATAATGTCATGATGATCTCTCCATTGGTATAAGATTTCAGACTAGTCCATTTGGATCTTCAGGAGGGGACAGCCAAGTAGGAGGCGATCATGAGACGGAGACTGAATATGAGTCGGGGTGAGGAATGTCAGTAGTCTGAATATGGTTGGGAAGCTAGAAAACCTGAAAAGGGAAATGCTAATCCTCAGTCCAGATATCGTGGGCGTCAATGGAATGAAATCGAAAGAAGACAAGGATTTCTGGTCAGATGAGTATAGAGTAATATGAACAGCAGCAGAAAATGTTATAACAAGTGTAGGATTCATTATGAATAGGAAGGTGGGACAGAGAGAGAGTTTCTGTGAACATGTCAGTGATAGGGTTTTTCTCATCAGAACTGACAGAAAACTTGCACCGACAGTGATAGTCCAAGTATACAAGCTGAAGATAAAGAGATATGGAAAGTATAGGAGGATAATTAAAGATTAATTCAGTACATAAAGGAAGACGAAAATCTAATAGTCATGGGGGACTCGAATGCAGTTATAGGGAAAGGAGTAGAACAAATGGTTACGGGAGAATGTGGGCTAGATAATACGAATGGGAGAAGAGAAAGACTAATTGAGTTCTGCAATACATTTCAGCTAGTAATAGCGAATAATCCGTTGAAAGATCACAAGAGGAGGGGGTGTACTTGGAAAAGGCTGGGAGACACGAGAAGATTTCAGTTACATTGTATCATCCTCAGACAGAGATTCCGAAATCAGATACTGGATTGTAAGGCGTATCCGGGGGCAGATAAATACTCAGATCAAAATTTAGTAGTAATAAAGAGTAAGATGAAGTTTAAGAGACTAATCAGGAAGAACAATGCGCAAAGAAGTGGGATACGTCACTACTAAGAGATACGCTCGAAATTCTCTAAAGCTATAGATACTGAGACAATGAATAGCTCAGTTGAAGAGGGTTGGACGTCTCTAGAAAGAGCAATCACATAAGTTGGAAATAAATCTTAGATACAAGGAAGGTAACTGTGAAAAGTTCATAGGTAAAAGAAGGACTGTTTCAGTTGATCGATGAAAGAAGGAAGCACAAAAATGTTCTCAGAAATCTGGGAATACAAAAATATAAGTTCTTGGAAATGAAAGAAATACGAAGTGCAGGGAAACTAAGTAGAAATGGCTGTATGAAAAATGTGAAAACGTCGAAACAGAAATGATTAGCTGGTAGGCTATTTCAGCATATATAAAAGATGAAACAGCCTTCGGTGAAATTAAAAGCAAAGGTGATAACATTAAGAGTGCAGGGGGAATTCCACTACTAAACGGATAGGTGGAGACAGTACACTGAAGGCCTCCATGAGAGGCAAAAGTTGTCTGATAAAGTGATAGAAGAAGAAACAGGAATTGTGTAGAAGATATACGGGATCCAGTAGTAGAATTGTCGGAATTCAAAGCAGCTTTGGAAGACTTAAGATGGAATAAGGAAAAAGGAATGGATAATGTTCCGCCAGAATTTCTGAAATCATTGGAGAAAGTGACAACGAAGCTACTATACACGTTGGTGTGTATAATGTATTTGAATGGCCATATACCATCTGACTATCATAAAAGCATCATCCACACAACTGCGCAGATTGTAAGAGCCGACAAGTGCGAGAATTATCGCCAATCAGCTTAACAGCTCACACATCCTAGTTGCTGACAAGAATAGAATATAGAAGAATGGAAAAGAAAATTGAGAATATGTTAGATGACGATCAATTTGGCTTTGGGAAAGGCAAAAGCGTCAGAGAGGCAGTTCTGATGTTGTAGCTGATAATGCAAGCAAGACTAAAGAACGGATTTGTCGACCTGGAAAAAGCGTTCGACAACGTAAAATGTTGCAAGATGTGTGAAATTCTGAGAAAAATAGGAGTAAGCTATAGGAAAAGACGAGTAATATACAATATGCAAGTGGGAACAATGGACGAACTTCTCGGATTAAAAAGGGTGTAAGACATGGATGTAACCTTTCGACCCTGCTGTTCAATCTATACTTTGAAGAAGCAATGACGGAACTAAAAGAAATGTTCAAGACAAGTTGGGTTGGTTTGTTTTTGGGGGAGGAGACCAGACAGCGAGGTCATCGGTTCTCATCGGATTAGGGAAGGAAGAGGAAGGAAGTCGGCCGTGTCCTTTCAAAGGAACTATCCCGGCATTTGCCTGGAGAGATTTAGGGAAATCACGGAAAACCTGAATCAGGATGGCCGGACGCGGGATTAAACCGTCGTCCTCCCGAATGCGAATCCAGTTCAAGACAGAGATTAAAATTCAAGGTGAATTGATATCAGTGATAATATTCACCGATGACGTTGCTATCGTCAGTGTATGTAAAGAAGAATTACTGTATCTGTTGAACTGAATCAAAACTCTAATGACTAGAGAATATGGGCTGCGAGTAAACCGAAGAAAGATGAAAGCAATGAGAAGTATCAGAAATGAGAATACTGAGAAACTTAACATCAGGATTGTTGATCACGTAGAGGACGATGTTTAAGTTGTGCTACCTAAGCAGCAATATAAACAATGATGGACGGAGCAAGGCCAACATAAAAAGCCGACTTGCACTTGCATAAAGGTCATTCCTGGCCAAAAGTTTACAATTAGTACCAAATGTCGGCGTTGATTTGAGCTATAAATTTCTCAAAATGTACCATTGGAGCCTAGCATTTTACATGGATTCTGGGAAAATCGTAAATGTGCGGAATCGAAGCATTTGAGATGTGATGCTACAGAAGAACGACGTAAATTATGTGGTCCCGATGAGGTAATGAATGGTGAGGTTCTCTGCAGAATCATCAAGGAAAGGAATATGTGGAAAACACTGACAAAAAGATGGCACAGGATAACAAGACATCTGTTAAAAGAATAACTTCAATACTAATAAATGGATGTGTAGAGGATAAAAGCTGTACAGCAAGACAGAGATTGGAATGCATCCAGCAAATAATTGACGACGTAGGCTGCAAGTGGTGTTCTCAAATGAAGTGGTTGGTACAGGAGAGGAAATCTAGACGGAGGGTATCAGACTGGTCAGAAGACTACTGACTCAAAAAACAGTTAATTACAACGTTTTATGGGAGTGATGAACCGTTAACGCAATCACTTTCGCGGCATTCGGCCGGCCGGCAAATTCGGCTGCTGTGAGCGCTTCGCGGGTGACGGGAGATTCGCAATAAATGTAGTACGGTTTGTCGCTTCAATTATTTCAAACATACATAACATTAATACTGAAAATATAGGTAAATTATTAAGCAAGGAAAAGCTGGAACTGTCTCCCTTCGTTGTTCAAGTACTAGGAAATTGCTCATACACTCTGAAGTTCCCTCCGAGAAATGGCAACAATTTCTTGATGAATGTTAGTTTTAAGTTCATCTAAAGTGTTTGGATGCGAACTATACACTTTCTGTTTTAGTGTCTCCGCAAAGATAAAAACCGCGGGGAGCCAAATCATGGCAATGTAGAGGTCATATGGTGTTTGTGACAGATCTACCTTGAAGTGCGCTACGAATTTTCTGTAATGAGAAATTTTCTTTATGAGCCGTTGCAGAGTCTTGCTGGAAGGTCACAGAAGCACGTGTTCTCTTATTTAGCTGGTCAAAACACAGCCACAAAACATTTTCCACGTATCTCTCACTACTAATCGTTTCCTGGAAAATCATTGGACCTATGATCCTCTCACCGCTAATAGCGCCCCACATTCCTATTTTCTGATCATGTATGCGTTCCTAGTGTATTAGGTTACACGTTTCAAAATTTCAATAACAGATGTTTTGTGAACTAACGTATCCGCTCAGGTGGATCCATGATTCGTCCGAAAAAAAGTTATGTGAGGGTCAATTTCTCTGTTAAGCACTGTATTCAAAATTCAGTCACTAAACCGCAACCTTTTTGCAGCGTGACTCTTGCTGTAACTTCAGTAACTTTGTTGCCGTTTGGACAGAGCCATAGCAAATTCCCATTTGCTGAGAAAGACGTCGAACTGATTTTCTAGGAGACCTTTTCACAGCTTACCAAACGTTATCGAGAATTTCTTCTGTGTGTACAGTACACGGTTGTCTATATTTGCTGTCAAGAACGCTTCCTGTTTCGCGAAATTTATTTATCAATCGATGATCTTATTCCAGAAGGGAACTTATGGGACTTAACTGCTAAGGTCATCAGTCCCTAAGCTTACACACTACTTAACCTAAATTATCCTAAAGACAAACACTCACACCCATGCCCGAGGGAGGACTCGAACCTCCGCCGGGATCAGCCGCACAGTCCATGACTGCAGCGCCCCTAACCGCTCGGCTAATTCCGCGCGGCACTGGTAAATCCCTCTAGAAATAACGTTACTGCATGCGCTAATTCTGTAACACGTATGAATCACACGTGGATCCTCTTTGGCCAATAGAATACATGTATATCGCAATTTCACTTGAAACTCTTTCATTCAATACACTGTATTGCGGCGCCTATCAAACATATGCTGCCTTTGCAAACAAAGACTTCGCAGCAGAGGGGAAATGTACTCCCCGCCAGTGCTGCCGCCTGCTGACTGCCAGGTGGGCAGCAAAAACCTCGCCAGGCGGTTGCATTAAGCATCGATTATCCTATATTTATTGTCATCATTCGAATGGTTAGATAACTATTAGCTTCCATATGGAAAGCCACGTTCCCAATCCATGTCTGGGTCCATGTGTTATTTAATATGCATCCCTGTAGCCCAAACATGTGTTACAGCCCTAATGAAAAGAAATCTGGTAACAGACAATTTCCTTTAGCTAGATGAAACGTGGAATATTGAAGAGAATAGGGCAATGCGAATGCTCAGCAGTAGGAAGTGGCTTTCAATGAACAAGAGGGATAGTGAGCCTGTGCTAGCAGAAGCTAAACTTTCATCTCTAATGTATGTGAAAGCGTAGTCAAGGCATTTATGCAGCAGTTATTACGAAACGGATGATGATGATGAAGATTATAACGTGATTATAATGCGGTGACTACTTTCAGTTTCTTCTACAGGGTGGTCCATTGATAGTGACCGGACCATATATCTTACGAAATGAACATCAAACGAAACTCGTCTAGCTTGAAGGGGGAAACCAGATGGCGCTGCCATAGATCGAACGAATATCAACTGAGTTTTTTAAAATAGGAATGTTTTAGTTAGACCACTTATTTCACTTTGTGACAGATGGCGCAGTAATAGTCACAAACGTATAAGTACGTGGTATCACGTAACATTCCGCCAGTGCGGACGGTATTTTCTTCGTGATATATTACCCCTGTTAAAATGTACCGTTTACCAATTGCGGAAAAGGTCGATATTGTGTTGATGTATGGCTATTGTGACCAAAATGCCCAACGGGCGTGTGCTATGTATGCTGCTCGGTATCTCGGACGACATCATCCGAGCTTCCGGACCGTTCGCCGGATAGTTACGCTATTTAAGGAAACAGGAAGTGTTCAGCCACATGTGAAACGTCAACCACGTCCTGTAACAAATGATGATGCCCAAGTAGGTGTTTTAGCTGCTGTCGCGGCTAATCCGCACATCAGTAGCAGATAAATTGCGCGAGAATCGGGAATCTCAAAAACGTCGGTGATGAGAGTGCTACATTAACATCGATTGCACCCGTAGCATATTTCTATGCACCAGGAATTGCATGGCGATGACTTTGAACGTCGTGTACAGTTCTGCCACTGGGCACAAGAAAAATTACGGGACGATGACAGATTTTTTGCACGCGTCCTGTTTAGCGACGAAGCGTCATTCACCAACAGCGGTAACGTAAACCGGCATAATATGCACTATTTGGCAACGGAAAATCCACGATGGTTTGCGACAAGTGGAACATCAGCGACCTTGGCGGGTTAATGTATGGTGCGACATTATGGGAGGAAGAATAATTGGCCCCCATTTTATCGATGGCAATCTAAATGGCGCAGTGTGTGCTGATTTCCTACGTAATGTTCTACCGATGTTACTACAAGATGTTTCACTGCATGACAGAATGGCTATGTACTTCCAACACGATGGATGTTCGGCACATAGCTCGCGTGCGGTTGAAGAGGCACTGAACAGCAGATTTCATGACTGGTGGATTGGTCGTCGAAGCACCATACCATGGCCCGCACGTTCACCGGATCTGACGTCCAACGATTTCTTTCTGTGGGGAAAGTTGAAATATATTTGCTATAGTGATCCACCGACAACGCCTGACAACATGCGTCAGCGCATGTCAATGCATGTGCGAACATTACGGAAGGCGAACTACTCGCTGTTGAGAGGGATGTCGTTACACGAATTGCCAAATGTTTTGAGATTGACGGACATCATTTTAAGCATTTATTGCATTAATGTGGTATATACAGGTAATCACGCTGTAACAGCATGCGTTCTCAGAAATGATAAGTTCACAAAGGTACATGTATCACATTGGAACAACCGAAATAAAATGTTCAAAGGTACCTACGTTCTGTGTTTTAATTTAAAAAACCTACCTATTACCAACTGTTCGTCTAAAATTGTGAGCCATATGTTTGTCACTATTACAGCGCCGTCTATGACAAAGCGAAAAAAGTGGTGCAACTAAAAGATTCATATTTCTTTACGTACTACACGAATATGTAATAAAAAATGGGGGTTCCTATTTAAAAAAAACGTAGTTGATAAGCGTTTGACCTATGGCAGCGGGCCAACCATAGCGCCATCTGGTTTCCCCTTTCAAGCTAGACAAGTTTCATTCTTTGTAGTTTTTTCGTTTGACGCTTATTTCGTGAGATATTTGGCCCAGACTCGATCAATGGACTTCCCTGTATAATCTGGGTTACATTTTGTAATATCTATCGCCCCCTTCTATGTCTACCCTGTTCCATTCTCTCCAGTTCTGGGCGAATTCTTCTCCGACACCTAGGCTCCTGTCTGCTAAATGGGGCTGAGAGCCGGCATGCCTGTGAGTACTGCAGATAAACGTGGGGCGTGACTCCTGACTGCAAATCTTCGACGTCAACGAATGAATTTTGAAGATCAATACGTAGAACTGGAGGCCACCGGAGTCTATACGTTGACTGTCACCCTGTGACGTAACAGTCGCCACCTGTCACTTTAATGTGCGCACGCTGGCCTTCCGCTTCTGATGAGCCGCTGCTCTGCCAGCCCAGATGTGGCGCGAGCTTTGCAAGACGTATTACTGTATAATTAATGAGTTATTGTCAATTATGCTTTCCTGACACTCGAGCCTAACTAGGTCACCACCACTACATCCAGCCTAGCTCTCTCCCGAAGACTGTAGGAGTGTGGAACTGCATCCTGTGCCGGCCGCTGTGGCCGATCGGTTCCAGCCGCTTCAGTCCGGAACCGCGCGACAGCTACCGTCGCAGGTTCGAATTCTGCCTCTGACATGGATGTGTGTGATGTTCTTAGTTAGGTTTAAGTAGTTCTAAGTCTAGGGAACTGATGACCACAGATGTTCCAAGTCCCATAGGGCTCAGAGCCTTTGTTTTTCTCTCCTGTAGAACCTTTGTCTGCACACGATTTGATAATGTCACTAGCGGTAGTCTATCGATGGGCTAGGCCTTTCTAGTTAAAGGTATTGGACGCTGTCCACCATGCAGGCAATAGACTGGGCGCAGGAGAGTACTGAACCGGTCCTATTCCTAGCCTCTATACAAAGACAGGCGAGTCGCCTCCTAACGTAAGATGGGAACTCCTCATACTGCTACAGGTATAGAATATGACGGTCATCCCCGACCATCACATTGTCGGTATCAGAGCATAGTGAACACATTCTGGTTTTCACCGATGAATCAAAGCAAGGGCACACACTCCGGTATTTCTCTTATCTTCCCACGTGTTATCATTAAATGTCGTTCCAGTCAACTTCTCGGTGTACTATGCTCAGCTCTTGGAGGTCAAGAAGGCACTGAAGGACAAGAGACTTCTTGGTGGAAAAAAGAATCTGTCTGCATGGACTGTCTCAGTGCTCCTATTCAGCAAAAGTTCGTAGGAGAGTTGAGGGCACCATCTACCTCCTGCACAGGCGGAAGAAAGAGGTGGCCTTTTGCTGGCATCCTGGACACGTGGGAATCGAGGGGAATGAGGAAGGTGACAGAGCAGCAAAAGCAGCCTCCCAGAAAAACATCACATTTCATTTTAACGTCTCCCTAAGGAGTGACGTGTTGTGAGTGTCGTCTGAGTGGGAAAAGCAGAGGCTGCGAGCAGCTAACAAGAGGCATTCTCCGGTCAAACTGACTATTCAACTTCCTTTTGAACTCTGCAAAGGGACGCTCACTGCCCAAGGCCGCGTGCTTGTATCTCGCAGTATGAACACGCAAGGGAATGCAGTGTTCGCGGCGCCACACTCACGGTGCATCATGTTTTAACGTCGCCTGTTTTGCATGGTGGCAGCACAGAAGTTAAATGTTATGTAAGAGCCAGGATATCTCAATGATTGTCAGGCGGTTGTGGTAATTCATTTAGAGTTAACCACGATGCACTTGTGTCGTCTACTATGGACGCGAAAAGGCATTAATGTCGTATTATACACTATTTACATGTAATTAATTCATGTGTTATACCATGCCATAAAATAAATAATTAAAGAGAGAAATTTTTCGATCTGCTGAGGGACCTATCATCCCTCAATTTTAAGTAATGGTGAAATGATGGAGACAAAATTGTTGACATTTCGCGTGGCGTTAGGACTTCGGTCCAGTTTAAATGGTCAAACGTTTTCATGTGCTTTTGGGTGGCTGGTTCATAATACAAGTTTCGCGATCAACCAGCCATCTGAAGTCCATCCGCTATTTTATTAGTACTGTTGACGTATGAGGAAGGTATGTGCTGTGATGGTGATTGTGTGTGAGACATTTTATGACTGTGGCAGTAGTTCATGGCTTTTGATTTTCGTTTTGAAAGACGTAGCTCCTCTTGAACCAGTACCACAATTATGAGAAAGGGCGCTGATGACCACGCTGTTAAGTACCCAACAATTTTCACCCCATCCGTCTATCATCCTACGTTCAGTTTCTCCGTTATTCAGATTCTTGAAGTAACACTTTTAGTAAATATAAAACATAATGTTTCGAATGACTGATAAAGCTCGAATTCAGTGTGGTCCTCCACAAAATTTCACTGCACTTGTTAACAATACAATCAGCTCTTTTTCAAGCAACTTGTGAATTACAGCTTCTCTACAATCTGCTCTAGGTGACCACATTTTATAAAAAATCAAATGGCTCCAAGCACTGTGGGACTAAACATCTGAGGTCATCAATCCCCTAGACTTAGAACTACTGAAACCTAACTAACTTAAGGGCATCACAAACATCGATGCCCGAGGCAGGATTCGAACCTGCGACCGTAGCAGCAGCGCGATTCCAAACTGAAGCGCCTGGAACCACTCGGCCACAGCGGCTGGCACATTTTATAACATAGTGTAGCTTGATATTGTAGCAATTAGTGAATTGTGGCTACAGAAAGGACAGGGTTTGTGGTCAGATGAGTACAGAACTTGCCAGGTCAGTAGAAGTGGAAGCAAGACACCTGGAGTATACCATAGTCCCTTAGGGTTACTGATATATGCAGGAGAACAAATCACTTCAAAAGTTTTCCATCTGTCAATCAAGATAGATTAGACAAACGAATATCTTCGGGGTTCAAGCGAAAAATAGTAACCCTAGTAGCAAAGAATGCAGCTGCTGACAGCTGTGAATATTACCGTATCATCAGTTCAATAAGTCATCGATGCAATACAATGACCGAATTAATTACAAACGAATTAAAACACTGGCAGAAGCCGACCTCGGGGAAAAGCAGTTTGGAGTCCAGAGAAATGTATGGACACGCCGAGGAATTTATCTAAGAAAAAGTTTCAAAAAGTTTTCAGTGAGAACAAATAAAAACGTCTATGTTTGTTGAAGCCATATAATTATATGAAAGACGCCAAAGGACCTGGAAAGTTAGTTGAGCAGTTTTGTTCGTGTCTTTCAATGGTAACGTCTAAAATGATGGTTACAAGATGACCGTGAACAAAAGTAAAACAAGGGTTACGAAGTGCAGTCAAATTAAATTAAGTTACAATGAGGTAATTACATTAGAAAATGATACTCTAAACTTGTTTTGCTATTTGGGCAGTGAAGCAGATGACGATGGCCACACTAGGGCTGATACAAGATGCAGGCTGGCAACACTGGCGAGTATAACTTTTCTGTAAAAGTGGAAATGTTAGGATATTCTTTCTGAAATGTGGTGCTACAATACTGAAAATTAGATACGAACTGGATAACTTAAGAAGCAGTATTGAATGGAACTGGGGATGAAAAGAACTTTATACAAGTAATATATGTTGATTAAAAGAAGAATCGATAGATGAAAAACATCTTCAAACACCAAGGAATTAGTGTGGGGTAAAGAATATAGGGGGATACCAAGTAAAAAGATTCAAGAGGATATGACTACATGTTGCAGTACTTAAGTAGAGATGTCGGTGTTTTCGTGGGATAGACTAGTGTCAGACTTGAATCAAACCAGTTTCGTACTGAAGACCACAACTACAAAAATTTCAAAAACAACAACAAAGTGCAATAGAATTGACGAGGAGGATTTTTTATTTATAATATTAACTATTGTTGTAAATAAGTTTTTACGAATATTTTCATCAAACTTCTTGGTTTGCAAATACCATAATTATGCACCCAATTGTACAAACATCGTTACATGCACATTTCATGAGTAATACGAAGTGCGAGAGCATAGTATGATTGGAGCGTAAACTCGAGTTGCAAACGATATTAAAGTCAGGTACGAGATACTTTTCAATCATTTATATTAGTCTTATCAGAAAATTAGACCAGTGGATTTGATTTTTATATTCATGTAAAAATAGTAACCCAAAAATGAGACGACTATTGATCTAACACAAAGGGCTTAGGAACGCTGTGATAAAAACTGTTAAGTAATTGGAGTGACAATATGTATGCAAATTGACCTCCCTCCTCGGAAACACGCACACAGATTCATACACGCCCACACACACACAGGCAGTACTATAAGAGACAAAATGAACACGAATAACACGAGAACTAAAGAGGAGTGACTGTACAGTCTTAGACATATAAACTGACCGCCGGCTGGCCGTCACAGAGTCGTTCACTTCAGGTGGCCAATAAAACCGGCCGCCCCTGACAACGCTAAGTCCGGCCTTCTGCACAATCTGGCAACACTGTAAGATGCGGAAGTGTCAGGACGAAGTGTTGTCTACTTCCGAGAGACTATCATGATGTGTGAGCCACTGGTCTAGTGGTAATCGCCGTGCATTCTAAACTTATAGTCACGTGTTCGCGTCCAACTTTATCTCCCTTTTCTTTACCATATTTCGGCCCACGTCTAAAGTTATGATTCTGACTGAACATCGAAGATAATTCGCTTCACATTCTACCCACCAGTAATAACAAATACTTCCAGAAACAATTCCGCAGGACAGCTCGTGGCTGCGTCGCGATCAGAAAGCTTACGCTCAAGCATTTCCTCACGCTGCAGCGGCTACCGGCCACCGGCCAGACGCCACCCGCCGCCTGAAATCGGGTGCTGCCCAGGTGAACACGGCGCAATGCTGTCAGTTTATGTATCAACTGTCATTTTCGAATTTGAAGTTCTAGTTATCATCTTGTAGTTAAGCACTGAATTTTGCAAACTTGAAAATCATGAACTACGGTTAAGCATTGCAAAATTGGGTCGCAGTGGAAAAAGGTGTAACATCTGCAACACAATATTTACTTTTGGTGTAATAGAGGGGTGAATGCAGAGCAGGTAATTGGAACGATTTGAACTGTGTGGAGCGAGTGTTTTTGGGAAAAATATGCCAGAAAGAGATATTCTTGTTTCAACAAAGATCGTTCCGGCATGAATGATTTTCCACGTTAAGGAAGTCTCGACTAATGATGAAGTGTTGGATTACCATTTAACCATCATACGACATTTGCATTCAACAGGCAAGGTTCAGAAGTGTGTTGTATGAGTACTGCATGCTCTAATTCGAAACAAAAAAAATTAATGGGGTGAGTATTACTGCAGTTTTGCTTGAACATCATCAGGTCGCTCATTGAACATTCGTATGCAATACTGTTACTGGTGACATGTTATAATGCCTTTATCGTTAACTTCTAAGAAAAAATGAAAGGCTGAGCCCTACCAAAAAACGTAAACTAGAGCAAAGTGTAGTGTGAACATAATATTTTTCATCTGATAACTCAAAAAGTGTGTTTTGCACTACGAATTCTCCTCCAATGATGTGTCCATCACAGCTGGAATTTGTTGCCGACAATTGAGACACCTTCGATCGACAAATCTACCTCACGTGTGCTACTGCACGATAACGCACTCTGTTGAGTTCATAAACAAAACTATTCAGGAGATTGATAGGGAAGTCATCTCTCAGGCACTTGTAGTGATAGGGAAGTCATCTCTCAGGCACTTGTCCCTCTGATCGTATACTCGTAAACGTTTACTTTTCCCGCTCTTGATTGGTCAACCGTCAAGGCAATTCATTTCTAGACGAAAATACTTTTCAAACTACACTGGTTTGATGCCATCGTTAGAACCAGTAGGTTTCTACAGGCATAGGATTTGTAAACTACTTGAACATTGTCAGATTGTTTTAGATACTGTGAAAGAATGTACTGTTGCTGATTAACTTCTGTTTGATGATTAGTCTTGTGTTCAATAAACTAATGGGAAAAGCAATTAAAATATTCACTATACTAATATAAGTTAAATTCAACTTACTACACGAACATCACGACAGCAGTCTATCTTTATAAAGCATTAAATGCCTCTAAGACGATTATGCATATTTTAACACGAATAGTAGGATGCTACCGACGTCTGAGTACGGGAAGGTCCGTATTTACTTCGTGTCCTGTATCATACTCAAGTACTATGAAAATGTGGCAGTTTAGAGGCCGGCCGAAGTGGCCGTGCGGTTAAAGGCGCTGCAGTCTGGAACCGCAAGACCGCTACGGTTGCAGGTTCGAATCCTGCCTCGGGCATGGATGTTTGTGACGTCCTTAGGTTAGTTAGGTTTAACTAGTTCTAAGTTCTAGGGGACTAATGACCTCAGCAGTTGAGTCCCATAGTGCTCAGAGCCATTTTTGCAGTTTAGAGATGAAATTATGTATTTCCAACAACAAAAATATGTCGGATGAAAACGAAAGTGGCGTTATGAATTTTGCAGTACTGTAAGGTTTTCGCTCTGACACTAAGGTGTACTGAAAGTAGCAAGACGAATTTTGCTTGAGCGTTGTCTTACGATTCCCTTATTGAGTTTCTATCTGTCTGCTTGTAGCTCAGCTACAAAAGAATTAAAAATATTTCTTTCAGCGAATCTCGACAGGCGAACGAAAGCGGCTTCCAACTGGTAGGCAAACACGTTACCTTTCTTTTTAATCTCATTTTGTTCGTTTTCGTTCGTTGCATCTGCTTGGGGCGGATGTCGCAAGACACCCGTTTCAGTTCGTCGTTGATCCATTAACTCAGTTTTTTTTTATTAAAGAGGGCAGCTACCGCTCTGACCGAACACGCTGAGCTATCGTGCCGACCATTACCTCGGAGCTAGCGAGGAGATGCGGCTTATGTGTCTAACTTATTGACCCAGTAGCCGCTATGGCAGATAAATCGCAACATAAGAAACGAGAATCGTTGTATTTCCCATGTGGAGCCATTTCCGTTGACTCAAAAGTATTAACTGATATCCTTATATCACATCTCAAGAGAAAACCACTCACATTATTCAGTTGAAATGACACGATAATATCAAGTGAATTTAGCAGGATAGTTCAGTGCCATCAACGAAGTAACTCGTCGGTCACAGAGTTGCCAAACGTATTCTGCATTCTTGCCAAGTTTCACTTATACTATCAGAAGGATGCCAGCTGATATGTTCTGTGAGTGATCTCGGAAGTGACTGTGGCTTCGTCTCAGAGTTGTGGGTGGTAAGGGCCGGAATATCCTCATTATATGTCAATGAGTCTTATTCACACTCCTGTAACTAGGTTTAGGCGTAGAGTGCAATTACTTGTAACAAATCTATGCATTGAGTGCAAACGAAACGTGATAAGTTAATAACTGCGACAGTTACTTGTGTTTTACTGTCATAATCGGAACGAAACCTTGAAAACGTATTCACCAGATTTGATTCACAATTTTGGAGCTTCTCCAGTGGTTGAGTTGGCAACGTATCTTTGCAATACAAAATTAGTATTGGCACACCCGCCAGAAGACAGGCATCACCTGGCTTCCTGTTGTCAGCTTTTCTGATGGATATTCTGCCGTTGCTCGAAACGTGAAGACTTAAAGATGAATTCAACGAATATTACATATGGCGAAAATCTTATGTTTCTATTCTTACGGCTCTAACATTGAAAAAGTACTTACAATAAGCGAGATAAAAACGCCTGTGAATCAACAATTAACAATGCAGTCATAATTAATGGAATCTGACAAATTCCATCCGTCATCAGATAATTGTGAAAAACTGCTTTTTCCATCTGCACAGCTCCACAGTACGAACTTAATTTCGTTGTGATCGTTTTCAATGACAATAGAGGATGAGCAAAACCATCTGACTTGAAATAAACTTTTTCAGCGGGATTTGAATCTTTGGCTACAGTTGCAGTAGCACATCCAGTGAGGTGTCAAGAATGTGAGCATTCACTCATTACTGTAGTATAGGCTAGGGTGGAAAGAAGCAGGTTTCCCACGAAGTAGACGATGTGAGACCCTGTAACTAACGTATAAAGTAACCATCTCGCAAGCGTAAACTTTCCAAATCGCTGTCACTTATTAAACATTAATTGTACAGAAAATTACAACTATATCTAGTGAAATTAGGTTAATGCATCTTTAGTCCGTCACTATCATTGAGTTGCAAAACATTTTCCGAATAGCACTTAAATAGAAATATGTGTGTGTGTGTGTGTGTGTGTATGTATGTGTGTAGTGTCTGTTCTTTCGGACACACACACACACACACACACACACACACGCACACACTCAAACACACAGTCATTGATTCCAGTGAGAGTGACGCCTGCTGTCTGCTGAACAACTCATGCGCCAATCAATTAAGCAGATACACTGCGAATGAAGGGTGTCTCAACTGATGGCAAAAAATTCCAGCTGTGATCGACACACCCTTTGGGAAGAATTCGTAATGCAAAACACACTTTTTGAGTTATCGGATGAAAAATATTATGTTCACACTACACTTTGCTCCAGTTTACGTCTTTTGGTAGGGCTCAGCCTTTCATTTTTTCTTAGGAAGTTAACGATAAAGGCATCATAACATGTCACCAGTAACAGTATTGCATAGGAATGTTCAATGAGCGAACTGATGATGTTCAAGCAAAACTGCAGTAATACTCACTCCATTGATTTTTGTTGGTTCGAATTAGAGCATGCAGTACTCCTACACCAAACTCCTGAACCTTGCAACACTTATATCAGTAGTCGAGACTTCCTTAACGTGGAAAATCATTGATGCCAGAACTATCTTTGTTGAAACAAGAATATCTTTTTCTGGCGTATTTTTCCCAAAAACACTCGCTCCACACACAGTTCAAATGTTTCCAACTGCCTCCTCTGCATTCACCCCTCTATTATAGCAAAAGTAAATATTGTGTTGCAGGTGTTACACCTTTTTGCACCTACGACTGAATTTTGCAGCCGCGCGGGATTAGCCGAGCGGTCTTGGGCGTTGCAGTCATGGACCGTGCGGCTGGTCCCGGTGGGGGTTCGAGTCCTCCATCGGGCATGGATGTGTGTGTCTGTTTTCCCTTAGGATAATTTCGGTTAAGTAATGTGTAAGCTTAGGGACTGATGACCTTAGCAGTACCATAAGATTTCACACACATTTGAACATTTTTTTTTAATTTTTCAACGCTTAACCGCAGTTTATGATTTTCAGGTATGCCAAATTAAATGCTTAACTGCAAGATGATAACTAGAACATCAACTTAGAAAATGACAGTTGATACATACACTGACAGCGTCGCGCCGCGCTCACCTGGGTGGCGCCCGATTACAGGCGGCGGGTGGCGTCTGGCCGGTGGCCGGTAGCCGCTGCAGCATGAGGAAATGCTTGAGCGTATGCTGTTCTGATCGCGACGCAGCCACGAGCTGTCCTGCGGAATTGTTTCTGGAAGTATTTGTTATTACTGGTGCGTAGAATGTCAAGTGAATTATCTTCGATGTTGAATCAGACTCATAACTTTAGACGAGAGCTGAAATATGGTAAAGGAAAGGGAGATAAAGTTGGACACAAACACGTGACTATAAGTTTAGAATGCACTATGATTAACACTAGACCACGGGTTCACACAGCATGGGAATCTCTCGGAAGTAGACAACACGTCGTCCTGACACTTCTGCATCTTACAGTGTTGCCAGATTGTGCAGAAGGCCAGACATAGCGTTGTCAGGGCCGGTCATTTTTAATGGCTACCTTAAATGAACGACTCGGACGTATTAGTCTCTGTGACGGTCGACCGGCGGTCAGTTTTTATGTCTAAGACTGTACATATGTTTTTGGATGGGGTCTGACTTTAGCAAAACACAATTTTGTTTTTTATCCCAAACATGTCTTACTGTATTCGCAGCGTCATAAGTGAGTCTTTTATTTTATGGCTGTTAAACATAAAGAATGTTCTTTACAGTGCATGTGCATGTAAATATTAGTTCTTAAATCGTAATTACAGACAAAAGAGCTTCAATCTCAAGATAATTAAGAGTCACTGTGTTCAGTACTCACAATCAGATGAAATTATTGTTTGGTATCGTAGTTGAAGCTAGTATTTTTCAGAAAAAGGGGAGTTAGTTATTTGCAGTTACTTGTTTCAATAGTCGGTCTCTTAAATGCAGTATCGCGGTCGTCACACTGCCTGCGATGTGTGCAGTAAATTCAGAAACATAAAAACAAATAACTCTATTGGTTTGCTGCGGAATGAAATACGCAGAATAACTCATTTGCCGCTTGCGTTTAACTGCCAAAGCGGCGGCAAAACTCGTTTGATTTAGGGGTAATGCGACGTCATTTGATCAATATATTACAAGCAAGGGTAGTTTACATTTTTTCGCTTGGTTTTCGTTTTCCAGAAAACAGTGTTTGAAACTCAACACAGAGACCACATATTCTGTGTTTTCAGGCAGTAATTACTCGTCCTGTTGTCTCAATAAATAACATTAAAAACTGTTCTTGCTAATACTTTTTTTCGCTGGTGCTACGGCACTGAAGATTCCGTTACTGAAACCCCTTTGATGTTAATTAAAAACAGACGCGCGGTGTAGACAATCGTATTAATGATACAGTGGAACAAAAGAATTATGGGACCTGTTTATGCCTTTTGCTGGTCCTATGAAAGAAAACAGTATGAAATTGGAAAACGTTATTTCGAAATTTCTGTAACGAAATTATTTCTCCAATGGCAGTATTTTATATAGCAAACAACGTGAATGACACACTACTCTCTTGCCCACTCCTGAATCGTACTCGCGGCACATTTCCTATACGCTGCAGCAGTGCCCTCTAACGCAAACTTTTTGATCGCCGCTTACACACTGATGCGCCAAAGAGACTGGTATGTATCTCTGTATTCAAATACGGAGATATGTAAACAGGAAGAATACGGCGCTGCGGTCGGCAACTCCTATGTCAGACAAGTGCCTGATGCGGTTTCTACAACGGTTACTGCTGCTACAATGGTAGGTAATCAAGATTTAAGTGAATTCGAACGTGGTGTTACAGTCGGCGCACGAAGGATGAGGCACATCTCCGAGGTAGCGATGAGGTGGGGATTTCCTCTTACGACCTATTCACGAGTGTACCGTGAATAACAGGAATCCGGTAAAACATCAAATCTCCGACATCGCTGCGGCCGGAAAAAGATCCTGCAGGAACTGGCCAACGACGACTAAAGAGAATCGTTCAACGTGACAGAAGTGCAACCGTTTCATGCTTTCAATGGTGGGCCATCAATAAGTGTCAGCGTGCGAACCATTCAGTGAAATATCATCCATATGGGCTTTCAGAGCCGAAGCCCGTGTACCTTCGATGACCGCAGGTCACAAAGTTTTACGGCTCACCTGGGTCCGTCAACACCGACACTGGACTGTTGATGACGGGAAACACGTTGCCTGGTCCGACGAGTCTCGATCCAAATTGAATCGAGCGGATTGACGTGTACGGGTATGGAGACAGTCTCATGAATCCATGGACCCTGCATGTCGGTAGAGGACTGTTCAAGGTGGTGGAGGCTCTGTAATGGCGTGGGTTGTGTGTAGTCGGAGTGATATGGGACCCCTGATAAGTCTAGATAAGATTCTGACAGGTGAGACGTGGTATCTAGTTTTGCAGGACAGAGCGGATCAGGTTGTGGAAAGGGTGTAAGTAGGCTGTTTATGTTTTCTCTATGTAAGTAGGCTGTTTATGTTTTCTCTATGTAAGTAGGCTGTTTAGGTTTTTTATTGGTAACGCCACCTCTGTATGACAATCACTGGCTGTGCTGTGGGCAGTCTGTGTCTGCTTTGCATTGTTGTAATACTCGCCATTGTAGTGTTAGGCAGCTGGCTGTGAACAGCGCGTAGCGTTGCGCAGTTGGAGGTGAGCCGCCAGCAGTGGTGGATGTGGGGAGAGAGATGGCGGAGGTTTGCAATTTGTCATGAACTGATATATATATTATGACTTGTGATGATATTAAGGTAAATACATTGTTTGTTCTCTATTAATATCTTTCATTTGCTAACTATCCCTATCAGTAGTTAGTGCCTTTAGTAGTTTGAATCTTTTATTTAGCTGGCAGTAGTGGCGCTTGCTGTATTGCAGTAGCTTGAGCAGCGAAGATTTTTGTGAGGTAAGTGATTTGTGAAAGGTATAGTTTAATGTTAGTCAGGGCCATTCTTTTGTAGGGAATTTTGAAAGTCAGATTGCGTTGCGCTAACAAAGTATTGTGTGTCAGGTTAAGCACAGTCCTATATATAAATTGTTCAAAGGGGATGTTTCATATGTCGACCCTTAGCCGAGGATACCTCACTGGAATCTTCTGATTTTTTCTTGTAGTTTGTGTATTTAGTGTAGCTTTTGTTTATTGCTAGCGCGTAATTGTAGAGAGAATCTCCTTTGTAGTTGTAGTTTTTCATTGTTGTAGAGTAAAACAGTTGTGGCATGCATGTAGATTTGCACCAAGTATTTCGCAGCTGCAATTAACTAGACATTATTTCCATTGCTACGTTATTTTATTTTGCTCTTCAAATTGTGTTTTTCTGTGTTGTCGTGTGAAATACTGTGACAATAATGGCGTGTGAAAAACGTAATACTAGGCTCCAAAGTAAACTGAGAAATGACAGTGAAGACGAAGGCAGTGTGTTAGCGCCGCAGAGTAATGAATTAACTGATGTTCAAAGTAGTAATTTGGTAATCGTGCATAGGGAAATGGAGCGGGCGGCAAACAATGGCACGGACAGTGAAACAATTAGTGAAGAGGGAAGCATTATCGATCGATCGGTCGGCAACAGCTCGTCTCAGGAATCCGAAATGACAGGACACAATTTCGCAAATACTGTAGATTCAGGTTTTGGGTTATCACCGTTTTCTCAAATAAGTCAAGACGCATTTTCTGCTTGTCAAAATGTGAATGTTGCCGGTGCAAATGCACTGCCGAAAAGCGTAGAGAAACAGATTCCAGACACTAATACATTATTATTGCAATTAATGCAACAAATGGAACAAAATCAGAGACAAATGGGACAAAATCTTAAAAAGTTAGACACAGTGGAACAAAATCTCAAAAAGTTAGACACAATGGAACAAAATCTTAAAAAGTTAGACTCATTGGAGCAAACTCTTGAACGAACACGTGAGGATTTAACTGCTGAGTTACATCACATTGAATCGAAATGTCAAAAAGTCTGTAATGACGTAAAAACACAAATTTGTGAGCATTTCCAACCTATTTTTTCGCGTCATGAAAATGCACTACAGAATCACGAAGCAGCTATAAAAGAACTGCAAACTATTGTTCATGAAAATCATGAGACCTTGCAAGCAAAATTTGACTCAGTTGCATCTACCGATACGGTTATGCAACTTGCAAAAACTCAGGAAAACTTAAAGGTCACAGTAGACACGATTGCAACACAAATGGACACTCTGAAACTTGGTTCAGAAAAACATAGAGAGGAAATGATTTCACTATCGGATAAAGTAGCCGAACTTTCGGATCAATTCACTAACTTATCTACAAAGGTAGATTATGATCTGAATGACACAACACCTGTAGCCTTCATGGACACTGAAGAGTATGAACAAATTAGAAAATTCAAACAAAATCAAAATCAAATCAATACACAGTACAAAAGAGAAATCCGCGAAGTGCAAGATCAGTTGGCACAAGTAGTACAAGAATTACGTATTTCAGAGGACACTCGCGCCCCAATACGGGAAGAGGGACATACAAATACGGAACAGACACAAAATAACAACACAGGGCACTTCAGAAATTGTGAAAGAAGTTGGCAAGGTACGCCGAATTTTGAGATGGAACCGCCGAAACGACGTAACAATGACCGACATGCGACTTACCGACATGATGATTTTGAATATAAGCTGTTCATTACTACACGTAAATTCAAAACATTTAAGAATTCTGGCAACGACATTCATCCACAAGCATGGCTCCATCAATTCTCTCATTGTTTTCCTCCCAACTGGTCGTTAGAACACAGATTAGAATTCATGTGTGGCTATTTAGAGAACGAACCAGCTGTAAGAATGCGATCGGTCATTCACGATTGCCACAGTGAAGGAGAATTTTACCATGCCTTCCTCTCAGCATATTGGTCTCAAGCTACACAAGACCGTGTAAAACATAACATCATAATGATGAAACACTTCGAACAGTCTGAATTTTCCAGTCTTGTGAAATATTTTGAAGACATGTTGCACAAGAATCAATACCTGTCAAACCCATACAGCCCCTCAGAACTCATCCGCATTTGCTTAATCAAAATGCCTAAACATTTACGACATATTATTTTAGCAGGACGTTGCAAAGACGACATTGAAGCTTTTCAGGGACTGTTACAAGAATTAGAAATTGACACTGACAATCGCGGAACGCGAAACCAGGAACACAACAATTACAGGTCACATCCGTCGCAAATCCGCGATGAAAGAAGTAATAACTGGACACGACAAGGCTATTCTCACAACACAAATCGTGACCAAAATAGACACCACCCGTATGACAACCGTTGGCAGAGTAGTAATAACTACAGGGAAAGATCACCTCTCCGTGGTAATGACTATCACAGAGACAATCAGAGAAACAGGCAATATGGGAACCAAAATAAATATTATCAAGGGAGACAGAATAACTTTAGACGCAACGGTCCAGCGCGCAGTTACGATTCAGGGAGAAATTCTCCACCACGTGACCGACAAGAAAGAAACTATCGAATCTACCGACATGACAACAGACGATATGATCGTAATGACAGACCTGAATTGCATCAGAACTGGCGAGCTTCAAACAGAGCAGGGCCCTCTCGAGGAGGTGAATTTGTAGAAGTTAGGCCTCCTAATCCCAATAACGACGCGCGCCAACAAAGAGACAGACAATGACTCGCACAGCAGGCAGCCGCGTGCGCCTGGTGGCTCAGAGAAAAATAACATTGACGCTAACCTTGAGCAAAATTCCAGTATTCTTTACGGACGAATACCGCATGATAATTGCATTCAAGTTGAAATTCTGCGTACTAGGAAGAGTAAAGGTTTACACCACATTTCACATGTAAAACCATTTATTGACAGATAATCTGCTTTTTAACTTTGTCTTTGCCATAAAACGTTTCACTTCACGTTACTAGTATGCTTTAGAAACTGTTACCATGCAACAATGTTTGAAGTTAAATATCCAATCAAGAACCAAGAGAACTTATTTAAACAGAAATGACGAATGCATTGTTATAGTAAACAGACGTCACAGTGTTATTGTGTGTGTACATTCTTGCTTGTTTGTTGCACGATTACGTAACGACTATAAGGCTCACATACTTAGAACATTTACCAGTACTGCTAATGAGATTTTAATGCAACATTTTGGTTTATTTGAAAATACATTCTGAATTTAAAGTGCTTTCTGTGAGATACCAGATGACACAGAGGTTAGTTTATGTGACAGCTACACGGTTTTATCACGACGCTACTAATGAGTGGCAATTTACAATGTTGCTTTTGCAGTGTATCTGTTTTATATCTGCACAGTTTTTCTGAATTCTTCTGGAAAGTAAAACATGTTTTAGTAGTAACTTTTGTGGTACAGCAACAATGAGATTGTCTTTTCCGTAGCACAACAATACGTTACAGCACAGTACTTTCTTCATCACGGCAATAAGCGTAATAACTAAGATATCTATACATAAAGCATTTCACTTTTGTTTATCATGAGGTAAGTACATTGACTTCTGCAGAACTTGGCTTTCGGAGGACGATAAGTACGACACTTCCACAGAATTATCTTACAGCAAGACGCACATTTAGCGCTACAGGACACGCATTTGAGAGATTTTGTACTTAAGCCATTTATTTTTCAAGATTTTTGAATTACAAAGAAAGTTTTCCGTGATATATTTCATTCTATTCCTGTAATCTGTAACACCTGAGGGTATAATTACATTAATCCTCAGGGGGGTACACGTCTACTTTGTGTACCATGTGTTTGGCAAGCACAAGGAGCCCTAGCTAATATGGTATTTGCTTATACAACTTTACACATCGGTACCATATTTCTCTAACACACAAATTACACAGCTATCTGATCATTTAACTGAGAGATAAACATGTTTTTTACTACATCAGTGACAGATGTTTACGCAATTACACCGTTGGATAACTTCACACTTATGAAACTGTATTTTGTCTGTACTTTGTAAACTGTTCATATTTTTTCGGAATCATTGTGATACTATGAGGGCTTTGAATGATGTATTTGGTATGAGATCATGATTTTTAAAGTACGTTTGAGGCAGCTGACACTTTTGACATGAGCAGAGAATTATTTTAGGCTTAGAAATTACTGGAGGAAGTTACGACGATTTTGAGATTTGACTGAAGTGTTATGATGTTATTATTACGACGACGATGTGTATTATGTTGTTGAGGAATGTTTATTATGCTACGTATTTCTCACGATGAAATATTGAAGAAGTGTCGACGAACATGTATATGTATAATGAGGTAAGGAGTAATGAATAGTGGGTAGGGACTCTTGACTTGTGAAAAAGGATGTTGGAAACCAAGAATCGTACTTTAAGAGTTATGACATGTGTGAATCATGTGTGAATGTATCACAATGCCACTGAACATTTTTTGGACACTGTTATATTCATAGGATTTTGTTTCTACAGATTTGCAACGCTAATTCTTGACCTGTGAAGTATTTTTATGTGAGACTGTCACTTTAGCGAAAATTGCTGTCGTAAATATTTCCGTACGAAAGTTAAATGACCACCTGCACGTAATGCGTCGCGGGCACCCAGCTGTGTCAGACGCCTGGAGAAAAAGTCATTAGCGCGTGCCTTTCAGAGCACAGGAAGAAAAAAAAAAGAAAGGGAAGGCCATTATCCTGGCCATTGTCATTCCTTTAGAGAAAGCATCGCAAAAACGACACGGTCGAACTTGAAAACATATGATTACACTAGCTCTTAATTTACGATATTTACTGAAATGCCTAATAAAATGACAAGAAATATTTTTACATCTGCACACCTGATTATGACAAGCGTCTTTCTATGAGAGTTGAGAGAATTTCTACTAACTTACGAAATGTCACATGACTACTGAATGATATTTTTATGCTTTGCTTTTCATAGTTGCTTATTTCATTTGACATCTGTTTTCCAGCTGTGTTGCAGCATTGCTTTTATAAAATAAAATGCATTTGCTAATGTGAACACTTTCTGTCAACAGATCTATTAAATAATTATTTTATGATCCACATTCTTTAAAAAAGGAGCACTTGGAAAGGAAAGAACAATAAGAAGGAACTAGTAACTGCATTCATAATTTTCTTTTCAAGTAATTGGTAACTTTTTGGTAGAATAACTTCTTGTGGTGCACCACTTTAATTACTTAGACATTAAGATGTGATTATACATTTGCCTTATCTGCATTGTTATCTTTAGTGTACTATTTTTTCTACTTGAGCTATGTCATGTTTCGATATAAGCTGCTGTTTGCCAGGCATAGTGCTACTGAACTTTAATTTGTGTTACTCTGCTAAGCCAGATTTATTTTTTTTTTTTTTTTTGCTGCACAGTGCCCTATATGAGTTGTAATATTGCAATTGCTTTGGCATTTGTATTTTTGTCATTGATGTTTGTGTTAATTGTTTTGTGCTGCTGCATTGCCTCGTCCCTTAGTTTAGCATCTGAGCTCAGTAGATTTAAGTTAGCTTAAGAGGGGGTAGACTATATGTGAAACTGACTATGGAGAATAGGTAAAGAATGCATTGCGAAGTTATATAAAAAAGGATTTGGGCCCAAATGAGTATTGTACAATCAGAAATAATTATTTTGAAAGAAATATGAACAGAATACAGAAAGCATGCTTGGATAAGATTTTTTTGGTGGAAGCAAAGGTTGAAATAAGACGAAAGATCTATAGAATGAAGTTTTGGGATGGACTGCAGTACCAAATGTTACACTGAAAACGAACCCTGTCCTTTCCTTTTGTGTTATCCCACTATGTGTTTGTGTACCCTTGAGTATTTGTTTTCTTCCTGTCTCTGTGTAGTTTCATAGAATTTTTTCTTCTTTTAATATTAAGCTACATTCACTATGATGAGGAATACTGTTATCCTCGAATATAATTGGCATTAATAATATGTTATTTACTTTGTAAAGATGTTTAGACATTATTTACTCTGTTTTGTGTTAATGCTAATGTGTGAAGTTGATGTTTCAAAAGTTATTGTGATCTTTTATGTATGTACTCATGTCATAATTCCTGTAACACTGACGTATATGTCTATTTCTATTCTTTTGTAACGCCTGTTTTACTACAAATGTTATCTGTATTGTTATGTTCTTTAATGATGTATTTTGTACCTTTGTTATTGTATTCTTATGTTATAAAATTGTAATTGTCACCAGTTCATGATATTATTAACTTGTAAGTTCCATTTCACTGCACACGTTTCTGTTGGTCATAGTATATGGACAATATGTGAGAAGTAGGGACTGATAGTGTTTGCACGTGTGTTGGTAATTCAGCAAGGGACTGGATAACAGCATTGCTGGTTCTAAGGACAATTAAAAGAAAAACTTTCTGAGTGCACAAGTGGTGGTTTATGGACTTGCTATATTCTCTGCAAGAATCTTCGATGGTGATTGTGCACCTGCACAGTCGCAACGGATGGCTGCTGGCCGTCTCTACCAGGACTACAGTGGGTCTGCACCTCTGGTGGCCCACCAATACCATTATCTCTATAAGGACTACAGTGGGTCTGCATCTATGATGACCTACCAACGCCATTATTTCTACAAGGACTGCAGTGGGTCTGCACCTCTGGTGGCCCACCAATACCACAATCTCTACCAGGACTCCAGTGGGTCTGCTCTGTGATGACCTACCTACCAATATTCTTCCAAACTTCGAATGACTCTGCTGTGGGTTTGCTCTGTTGTGGCCCATTACCTGTCTGCATGTCGAGAGTCAGCACTGTCTTTCCGTTGGAAGGTCAACACTACTTCTTCAAGACTGCATGGAAATCCACTACTTCTATGTGCATTTTCTTTTACTGCTTGGACTTTGAGAAAAACTCTGCATTTTTACTGTGATGAACAATGTGGACTGTCTTTATGGACTGTGAGAAATTTTGATCTTTTGACCAACATAATATTAATAAGTGTGTGCATTTTATATCTTTGTTACTGTAATTGTGAAAAATTTTTGTCAAATCTGTATTGGCCAGTGCCCAACACCATTTGTAAAAATTTTTGTGGGGAGCATGGGGGCTATGTAAGTAGGCTGTTTATGTTTTCTCTATGTAAGTAGGCTGTTTATGTTTTCTCTATGTAAGTAGGCTGTTTAGGTTTTTTATTGGTAACGCCACCTCTGTATGACAATCACTGGCTGTGCTGTGGGCAGTCTGTGTCTGCTTTGCATTGTTGTAATACTCGCCATTGTAGTGTTAGGCAGCTGGCTGTGAACAGCGCGTAGCGTTGCGCAGTTGGAGGTGAGCCGCCAGCAGTGGTGGATGTGGGGAGAGAGATGGCGGAGGTTTGCAATTTGTCATGAACTGATATATATATTATGACTTGTGATGATATTAAGGTAAATACATTGTTTGTTCTCTATTAATATCTTTCATTTGCTAACTATCCCTATCAGTAGTTAGTGCCTTTAGTAGTTTGAATCTTTTATTTAGCTGGCAGTAGTGGCGCTTGCTGTATTGCAGTAGCTTGAGCAGCGAAGATTTTTGTGAGGTAAGTGATTTGTGAAAGGTATAGTTTAATGTTAGTCAGGGCCATTCTTTTGTAGGGAATTTTGAAAGTCAGATTGCGTTGCGCTAACAAAGTATTGTGTGTCAGGTTAAGCACAGTCCTATATAAATTGTTCAAAGGGGATGTTTCAAGGGGCCAAGGTCAATTACTGTTAGTTATACAAGAACACACACAACTGTATTGCTCAAACCAATGCACAGTTTTCTCTTTAAAACAACAAAGATCAATTCACGGCTGAGAGCCCGAGTAACTTCTCCAGACTAAGTTGGAATGATTGCTTTTAGGACACCAGGATTTAGAGTAACGGCTGAAGGCCTTACTTAAGAAAACTCAGCTATGGAAATTATTTAAAAGCCAAGCATTTACAGATTCCGGCTAAAGGCCATATTAAGCAAAATTCAAGTTAATTCTTCAGCTGGAGGCCCAATAAAAATGTTTTCTTTACATAATAAAGCAGAGGTTTTAAAGACAAGATTTTACACAGTACAACAGAAATACATCTTAAGAAAACTTGAAGTATCTTTTCGGCTGAAGGCCCAAGCAACTACTCAAAAAAAAATTAAATACCACCTTAAGATAAACATTTACAGAACACGGCTGTAGGCCGTTTCAAGAATTCAAGATAATTAAGAGAAACCTTACAGACATGGATTTACATACTAAAGCCACAGATTCTGAAACAAACGCGGCTCAAGGCCTCAATACAGAGCAACTGGAATTTTAAATGTTATGAAGTTCGGCTGAAGGCCATATACTAAACATAAAACAGACAATATTAATACACGGCTGAAGGCCTGGCACAGTACCTGTGACAAAATTAAATGACAATCACAAACAACAAACAATAGTGCTCAGACGAGTTCCCAAGGGTCGGCCTGGGGAGGAAACTCTAACCACCGTTTAGGTGAGACGGGCAGCCAAGCGTAACACTAAACAGTCGGGTTGCAACACGACCTACGGACGGCTGAAGAACCAATCAACAACCTAATCAATTCTCTCTGTCACAACCGACCAACTGCCTATTGCAGTACGCAGAGAACATTCATCTGCTCAGTGGAAATCTCAGAAGTTACACACAGTTCGACCTCAATACACTTCCACAAGAACCCGAACGATCGTAAAAGCAATCACTGTGGAACAACAAGGACGAATCAATTCGACACACAGAGAGTTTCCACAAGCGGTCGGCGACCAAGTACACGTCGTCCGATGAGACGACCGACCGAACGACCAACCCAGGTCTTTCCCACTCACGTTACTTGTGTCGGCGATGGTCGAGCGAGTCTTGGCTGTCTGAAGCCGACTGCAGCTCCAACCCGACTCAGCTCCATGTCCGTTCGAAACTCCGAGACACGGCGACACAGGCATCCTGGCTCGGACCAGTCCATGAAGAGGTAACTCTTGCCTATTGGTCACGACATCTCTGCACAAGGAAGGAACCGACCCACGTCCGGCAAGATGGCCTAGTGACGAGGCCCAGAAACGGTCAAAAGACCAAATACACGTCGCCCCGATGACACGATCAACCGAACGACCGACCAACGTTCGTCCTGCTCCAGTCTCCTTGTGTCGGACAGTTCATGTGTGTCACCAGCGGTCGGCGAGCACTGGCTCTCCGCACCTCACTGGCGCTCCGTCGCCGACTTCACTGCTGCTGCGTCCGGACTGCTGCTCCGTGCCCGACTGACTCCCAAGCACACGACGACCCGGAAATACTATCGGGCGCTCCAGAGATAGTACGACAAAGCACTTATCGATAAGCGCTGCTGCTGGCACTTACGGGCAGGTAAGGCAGGAAGTTAGTGACGCCAGTAAATGGAATATGGAAACGAGGCGGCAGTAAAGTAAGAGAAGATGACAAACAATAAACGGAATGTACACGAGCCGCGCACGGCTCAACACGTATGTGAGCATCCTGTCTGATCGCCTACGTCCATTCATGTCTGTTGTGCATTCCGACGGACTTGGTCAATTCTAACAGGACAATGCGACACCCCACACGTCCAGAATTGCTACAGAATGGCTTCAGCAACACTCTTCTGAATTTAAACACTTCCGCTGGCCACGGTACTCCTCAGACATGAACAGTATTGTGCATGACTGGGATCCGTTGGAATGTGCTGTTCACAAGAGACCTCCACCCCCTCGTAGTATTACGGATTTATGGACAGGATTCATGGTGTCAGTTCCTTTCAGCACTGCTTCAGACATTAGTCGAGCCCATGCCACGTCCATTTGCGGCACTTCTGCGTGCTAGCTGGGCCCTAACGATATTAGGCAGATGTACCAGAGTCTTTGGCTCTTCAGTGTATATACAACAGGGAAAGACAATACAAGAACCAAGAGGCAACAATAAAAATGGAAGGTATAGAGAGTAGCGGTCGGATTAAAAAGGGGCAAAGGCAAGAATGGAGTTTTCTGCCCTATTCTTCAAATGGATGTAAGAGAAGCAACGACTGAAGTTAAATATAGGTTCAAGACCGGGAATAAAATTACGCGTGACAGTTTGTCTGTGATAAGACGTGCTTATGACTTTGGTATCCTCGGTGAAAGAAAGGCAGAACGAAACAAACGAAAGAAAGATATCTGCTACCTACGAAGCAGAATCGACCATGACGGTCGAAGCAAGCGTGTTGTGTCAAGTGAACATTTCTCGTTCCCACTACAATACAGAATCGTAAATGGCGGCTTGTCGTGTTGGTGCCGTGAGAGGGGCGGGCCTCACGCGCACGTAGTTCTCGAAAGATCCGCAGCGGTCGAAGTGGTGCAGAGGGGAGAGGCGAAGTCAGTCGTTGCGCGTGGGAAGCATTGGCAAGCCGTACACCAAGCAGATGTCTACGGTACATCGCCAACGGTCAGCGCGGGTCGTAGCCACCGTGTGGACGCAAACAACCTGTTGAGGTGCTGGTGTCTCTTCCCGGGCAAGAGAACAGCGATTCTAGTCGAGACGAAGAAAGGGCCTTCTGTATTTAGAGAACAGCACTAGATACGTGCTTCAGCGGCCGATGGCTGCTTCTTGATGGTAATATGATCCAGTAGAGCGTACAATGCATTGAGTGTACTGGTTAAAAAGATCGTGGTTATAGTGCACCCCGTTGTGGTTGTTATGTGATGGCATGCTGAGCACGCGAATGGATTCTCTAAAGGCGAGAGACATCTTGAGTTTGTTAATTACATGCTGTTCTGATTGATCTGCACGTTATGTTGTAAAGAAGATTATGGTATGAGCGTGGCTGGAGTGAGTTTACATCATTTGCACACGAAAAGTTACCTTGTTATTTTGCTGTTTGAGGGTGAGACATTTATTTACTTTATTGTATAGTAGATTGTTTTCAGATATGTGCATAGGTAGTCCCGCAGATGGCTGATAGTAGCTTGGCATACAGACTAGACGGTGATGGTTGTAGTCATAGACCAACATTTAGCTGCATGCTATGTCGGTGTCCTATGGTTAATTGCAGAAGCTAAAGATATTATCTTTTTCTGTCTATGGCCAAGGGGCTTATACTGTAAATACTACTGTTTCTGCCAAATTGTGTGTGCTGGGGCAAGGTTGAGTTTAATACTGTTTCACTGAAATCTCTTGCATTGTGCTGAAGTCATTGTAATTATTGTTCCCTTGTGTGAGAGCTGGTTTCAGGAACTATGTTGGGCTGCTAATTACATTCTGTTCAATTGTTATTACCCCGATGATATGAAGATTTTATGATCAATACGTTAGTTGTTAAACTGACTCCATGCCTGCACAAGCTCCAGTCCAAACCTCACTCCACCCAAATTCTACAATACGAAAAGAACGTTTAAGGGTGTGATGAAGAGTAAAAACTTCAAATTGTTTATTCTGACTCAATTTCGGTTGAAATATTACGCGTCATGTATATTAACTGATCTGCTTACCCGTTTCGCTGGAGCAAATTTCACCTCTCTGCCACTCGAGGTTTCCGAATTGTTGTGTTTAACAGGACGGTGCATAACGAATCGATGTCGATATGTAAGAAACAGCGTCCTGTAATCCAGTTCCTAATCTGAGAAAACGTGCCTCCAATTGAACTCCATAGAAGAATGAAAGCTGTGCAAGTTGATGAGTGTATCGACATCAGTAATGTGCGACAACGGGTTGATCGTGCCCGTAATGTTAACGGGGGGTTGCTAACCTCAAAGTGCATGACAGAACTCGGAGTGGACGACTGCGTATGGCAACAACGAGACTCAACGGAAACTGGTTGATGGACTCGTGAGAGGAAATCGTCAGGTAACACAGACACAGCTCTCGAATAAGTGTGGACTATCACGCAAGCGCGCACAGTACATCACTGTAGAAATACGGCACAGAAAACTGTGTGCACGAAATGGTGCAAGCAGAGGTGAAGTTGTGGCTCAGCCAACAAACACTAAAAATTAAACGAAATAAGCACCGCCCGAACAGGCAATGAAGGCCCAACGGTACCGACCGACCTCCGTGTCATATTCAGTTCACAGGCGTCACTGAACGGGGATATGGAGGGGCATTTGGTCAGCACACAGCTCTCCCGGCCGTATGTCAGTTTCCGAGATCAGAGCCGCTACTGCTCAATCAAGTAGCTCCTCAGTTTGCCCCACAAGGGCTGACTGCACCCCGCTTGCCAACAGCGCTTGGCAGACCAGATGGTCACCCATCCAATTGCTAGTCCAGCCCGACAGCGCTTAAATGTCTCTGAGCACTATGGGACTTAACATCTGAGGTCATCAGTCCCCTAGAACTTAGAACTACTTAAACCCAACTAACCTAAGGACATCACACACATCCATGCCCGAAGCAGGATTCGAACCTGCGACCGCAGCAGCAGCGCGGTTCCGGACTGAAGCACCTAGAGCCGCTCGTCCACAACGGCCGCCACGACAGCGCTTAACTTTGGTGATCTGACGGGAACCGGTGTTACCACTGCGGTAAGGCCGTTGACCAAACAAACATTCTACAGTGACCGTATCAACAATCTGGTCTTTGATTCGTCGAGATGGTGACTATGTTGAGAATGCATCATGAACACAGAACTGCATGGAAATGAATCATGCTGTATGGGTAAATCGAAAAAGAAGATAGTCGAAACGTCCGAAATGTGGTGTTACTGAAGGCTTGAGAGCAAAAGGTTCTTCACAGAATCGAGAGGAAAAGAATATGTGGAAAACATTGATTAGGAAAGTGTAATGGTGGGAGATTATTGTGGAGGCTTTATGGAATATCCTTCATGTTATAAAATGGTGCATAGAGCGCCAAACTTTAGAAGAAACAGACTGTAACATATCTGAGGACTTTGTAAAATGTGTCTTTACCGTATTTTTAATCCTTATGCTTCTATTTCTGATTCTTATTCGTGTTTTGTTCCTTATTTTCCAGATAACACGTTTGTCATATGCCATGTAATTTTGGAAACCATTTTCAGTCTTCTTACTGGTTTGATACAGCGCGTCATTGTGGTATACACCACTTCTAACAAACACCGAACAACGCGCTCCAGTACGCGGCCGCCAAATACATCGCTGGCCGCACTTCTCTGGGCGGCCCGCTGCTTCCATCGCTGGCCGTCTTCACACGCACGCTCCCTTACGTGGCCGAGAAATACATCGCTGGCCGCACTTCTCCGGGAGGCTCGCGGCTACCATCGCTGGCCGCCTTCGCGCGCGCGCGTTTGTCAGCACACAGCAATTGGCTACGCCAGGAAACATTGCGATTGGTTTTCCCTGGAAAACAGCGACCCCAGCCGACGGCTCCATTAACTAGCAAGCCTTATATAAACCCGGCTGCTGCCGCAAACGACAGTTCTCATCGGGAAGTAATACGCCGTGTTCCAGCTGCTTGTCGATGACTCGCCGCACCACTCGAGGTTACCTGGCTGCTCGGCGGAAATCTAGCGACTTCACTTGGAGAGACTGAACTTCACTGGACTTGGGAATAATTACGGGACGTGCACCTCACTATGCACATTTGGACATTGGCATAACCAAACTTTAATTATGCATTACTTCTGAGTGTGAGCCTGGGTAGATGCTTGGCTAACATAATTGTTAAAAAGTGATTTGTGATTTAATAAACCAGACTGACGAGGTTATTGTGTTATTCCTGGTTGTAACAGTCATGAATTCCTCTCTTGCGCGAACCTCTTCATTAGAGTTCTTACCTCTAGTACTGTGTAAGTTATTCCCTGATGCCTTTACATACGTCCTTCTTCTCCTCAGTGTTTTCCATCTGTTTCTTTTTTCAATGATTCTGCGGAGAACCTTCGCGTTCGTTATATTGTCAGTCCACCTGATTTTCAACATCCTTCTGTAGCATTACATCACAAACACTGCGACTTTCTGGCGGTTTTCCCACTGTCCGTATTTCACTGCCATACAACGCTACTCTCCAAATGTACATTTTCGGAAATTTTCTCCTCAAATTAAGGCCTACTTATATGTTTCATACTAGCTGACTTCTGCTGGCCAAGAATGCTGATTCTGCCTGCGCTAACCTGCTTTTTATGTCCTCCTATCTTCATTTATCATGGATTATTTTGTTTCCAAGATAGGAAAAAAATGGTTCAAATGGCTCTGAGCACTATGGGACTTAACTTCAAAGGTCATCAGTCCCCCAGAACTTACAACTACTTCAACCTAACTAAGCTAAGGACATCACACACATCCATGCCCGAGGCAGGATTCGAACCTGCTATCGTAGCGGTCGCGCGTATCCAGAGAGTGGCGCCTAGAACCGCTCGGCCACCCCGGACGGCTCCAAGATAGCGCAATTTCTTAATTTCGACTACTTAGAGATCATCAATTTTCATGTTAATGTTAATCGCTACCCTCATTTATGTTACTCCTCATGACTTTCGTATTTCTTCGGCTCACTCTCAATCCGTACTCTGCACTCTTTAGACTGTTCATTCCATTCAGCTAAGCCAGTAATTTTCAGGGAGGGTAGCAACGTCGCCGAATCTCATTATTGATAACCTTTCTTACTGAATTTTAACCCATGAATACTTCGTTCTTGTTCTTCCAATCTTACTGTTTACTCTTTGTTCTTGTACGTACACTACTGGCCATTAAAACTGCTGCACCACGATGATGACGTGCTACAGACGCGAAATTTAGCCATCAGAAAGAAGATTCTGTGATATGCAAATGATTAGCTTATCAGAGCATTCACACAAGGTTGGCGCCGGTGGTGACACCTACAACGTGCTGACATGAGGAAAGTTTCCAACCGATTTCTCATACACAAACAGCAGTTGACCGGAATTGCCCGGTGAAACGTGGTTGTGATGCCTCGTGTAAGGAGAGGAAGTGCATACCATCACGTTTCCAACTTTGTTAAATGTCGGATTGTAGCCTATCGCGATTGCGGTTTATCGTATCGCGACATTGCTGCTTGCGTTGCTCGAGATCCAATGACTGTTAGCAGAATATGGAATCGGTGGGTTCAGGAGAGTAATACGGAAAGCTGTGCTGGATCCCAACGGCCTCGTATCACTAGCAGTCGAGATGACAGGCATCTTACCCGCATGACTGTAACGGATCGTGCAGTCACGTCTCGAGCCCTGGGTCAACAGATGGGGACGTTTGCAAGAAAACAACCATCTGCACGAACAGTTCGACGACCTTTGCAGTAGCATGGACTATCAGCTCGGAGACCATGGCTGCGGTTACCCTTGACTCTGCATCACAGACATGAGCGCCTGCGATGGTGTACTCAACGACGAAACTGGGAGCACGAATGGCAAAACGTAATTTTTTCGGATGAATCCAGGTTCAGTTTACAGCATCGTGATGGTAGCATCCGTGTTTGGCGATATCGAGGTGAACGCACATTGGAAGCGTGTATTCGTCATCGCCATATTGGCGTATCACCCGGCGTGATGATATGGGGTGCCTTTGGTTACACGTCTAGGTCACCTCTTGTTCGCATTGACGGCACTTTCATCAGTGGACGTTACATTTCAGATGTGTTACGACCCGTGGCTGTACCCTTCATTCGATCCCTGCGAAACCCTACATTTCAGCTGGATAATGCACGACCTCATGTTGCAGGTACTGTACGGGCCTTTCTGAATACAGAAAATGTTCAACTGTTGCCCTGGGCAGCACATTCTCCGAATCTCTCACCAACTGAAAACGTCTGTCAATGGTGGCCGAGCAACTGGTTCGCCATAATCCGCCAGTCAGAACTCTTGATAAACTGTGGTATCGTGTTGAAGCTGCATGGGCAACTGTACCTGTACACGCCATCCAAGCTCTGCTTGACTCAATGCCCAGGCGTATCAAGACCATTATTACGGCCAGGGGTGGTTGTTCTGGGTTCTTATTTCTCAGGATCTATGCACCCAAATTGTGTGAAAATGTAATCACACGTCAGTTCTAGTACAATATATTTGTCTAATGAATACCCGTTTATCATCTGCATTTCTTCTTGGTGTAGCAATCTTAATGGCCAGTAGTGTATTTTATATCATCTGTCTTTCCCTGTAGCTTATTTCTATTTTTCTCAGCATTTCAAACATCTTACTCCATTTCACATTGTCGAAAGCGTTTTCCAGGTCGACAAATCCTATGAACACATCTTTATTTTCAAATGGTTCAAATGGCTCTGAGCACTATGGGACTCAACATCTTAGGTCATAAGTCCCCTAGAACTTAGAACTACTTAAACCTAACTAACCTAAGGACATCACACACACCCATGCCCGAGGCAGGATTCGAACCTGCGACCGTAGCAGTCCGGCGGTTCCGGACTGCAGCGCCAGAACCGCTAGACCACCGCGGCCGGCCATCTTTATTTTTCTTCGATGTTGCTTCCATTGTTGTTATCGTGGTGTTCAGTCGGAAGACTCGTTTGATGCAGCTCTCCATTCTATACTGCCCTGTGGAAGCCTCTTTAACTCCGAATAGCTGTTGCAACCTACATCCTTCTCAATCTGCTTACCGTACTCATCTCTTGGTCTCCCTCTACAATTTTTCTCCGTCCCGAAACACTTCCTTCAAAAACTAAATTGGTAATCCCTTGATGTCTCAGAATGTGTCCTAGCAACGGATTCCTTCTTCTAGATAGGTTCCGTCACAAATTTCTTTTCTCTTCTCCCTAATTCGATTCAGTGTCATCTCATTAGTTACATTATCTACCCATCTATCTTCAACATTCTTCTGCAGCATCACATATCAGAAACTTGTATTCTCTTCGCGTCTAAAAATGTTTATCGTTCTTGTTTTACTTCCGTATATGGCTACACTCAGTACAAATATTTTTCACAAAAGACATCCTTAACAAATTTCTCTTCTTCAGAAACGCTCTTCTTGCCAATTCCGGGTTACATTCTATATCCCATCGACTTCGGCCATCATGAGTTATTTTGCTGCCCAAATAACTACTTCCAGTGTCTCATTTTCAAATTATCGGAGTATCTTCTGATTTAATCCGACTACATTTCCTTTTTCCTTTTGTCGACGTTCATTTTATATCCTCCTTTCAAGACAGTGTCCATTCTGTTCAACTTCTTTCCCCAGTCCTTTGCTGTCTTTTGTAATATTAGTGGATTTCAGATACTTTGCAAGTGAGATATTTGTAGTAAAGGAAAGGAACAGCCATCGGGCTGTAGTTCGTAAAGATATTAAGCATCACAGCGCATGTGTAAAGAGACGAAATGCTTTATAATGTGCGCCTATACCAAGACATACATTTCAAATAAACACTATGATCCATTGGGCGCAGATATTTAAATCATTGCCACTGCGCTCGATAGCAATAAGCTGCGAAACATGTGAAAGAACAATCCATCGTTTGTTAAGAAATGTTCTAGAGACTTCACTACATTTTTACGTGTGGTTACCGATTTGTTGAGACGTGTTGTGTAGCAGCACTACAAGTTATATTTCATTTAGTGTCAAAAACCATGTAAATCACCAATGAAAACGCTTCGGTAAACCGTGTGACGCTAAAAAGTACTTATGCGCACGCCATAACATTTAATTTTTAAGAAATCTTGGACGAACAAAAGCAGCGATTGTTGAACTGCTCCATGTATGAGAGAAACATAAAAATTAAAGTTTTGTATTCATTGTATATTTGTTAATGTCTATTAGTTTAACGCCTATGTTCTTTGAGAATATATTGATGCTTCACTTTACAGAAAATCTCTGCTTATTCTTTTCTTTAAACTCACCATGATTTTTCAATGTATGTAAGCTTTGTTACAGCTTTGTTCGCTCTTCCTCGTGGTATCTCGATTGTATTCGGGAGGACATTAATGTGTTCAATTTTCGATCTGATAACTTTTTTTACAAAATTTCACTGTTTTGCATTCATTTCCATTTTTTATTATTATTCAAATAGGTCCCTTAGGTATTTTCATCGAAGATTCTGATTGCGTGAAGGCAATCTGGGGCGAAGGTCAGTCACGAAACCGCCTTCGCGTAATCAAACCTTACGCCTCCTGAACACAATCGAGAACCGACGCATCGGAGGTCATACATTAATTTTTCTCGTTTTTCAAGTCGTACCAAAAACGGCAAAGCAGAACTGCCGTGAGTACGTAATCTAGTCTTATAGGTTGTATTCTTTATCTTGTAGGCAAACATTGCCAGGCATTATCATCTTTACTGTTTTATTTGATTAAATGTGTGTGAATAGCAAAATCTATAACGCTAGAGTTTGACGTAATTACAGTGTCATCGGCAAACGTAAAAGTTTTTTATTTTTATTCCAGAACTTTAATTTCTACTCCACTACTAATTTGTTTCCTTTACTGCTTGCTCGATGCACAACTGAATATCATCGGGGATAAGCTACAACCCTGTCTCACTCCCTTCTTAATCACTGCTTCTCTTTCATGTCCCTCAACTCTTATAACTGCCGTCTGTACGAGCTGTAAATAGTCTTTCGCTCCTCTACTCTACCTTCGCTACTTTCAGAACTTCAAAGGGAATACTCGAGTCAACATGGTCAAAGCCTTCTCTAAGTCTACAAATGTTATAGACGTAGGTTTGATTTAATTTAACGTATCTTCTAAGATAGGTCGTAGGGTCAGAATTGCCTCGCATGTTCCTACATTACTCTGGAATCCAAACTTATTTTCCGGGAAGTCGGTTTTTATCTGTAGAGAATTCGTGTTACTATTTCGGAACCATAACTCATCGCACTGATACTTCGGTGATATTCCCACCTGTCGGCACCTGCTTTCTTTGCAATAGGGATTATTATATTCTTCTTGAAGTCTGACAGTGTTTCGCCAGTGTCATGTACCTTGCACTGCTGATGGAGGAGTCTTATTGTTCTGGCGTAGCCACAAGCGCCGGAACGAAGCTGCCAATGGTGCGCGGAATTGAACCGCGACGCGCCAGGACCGACACCTGGAATAAGTGAATATAAACGCCGCCCTGCCAGCCTCGGTCGCTCAGATCGGCCCAGTCTGCAACGGGATTAGTGCTACGCTATAAGATTGTCGTGATTCGTGTCAAGTGCTTACGTGGACTACGTGTATGGGAAGAAATTTACTGTTTTCATGTCGCCTCTCGCTTGCGACATTTGCTGTATAAAAGTTAAGTACTGTCAATTGCTTTCTAGAAATAAAACTACTAATGTTATTTGTTTGAATTGTTGTATAGCATTCCGAGAACGCATCATTCTTTAGCACCCTATAAGCAACGAGTGGGCAAGACCCCATACTTATCATGGCTGGCTCTCCCAATGCTATCAGTTGTTTTGACGAAACGACGTCTACTCACAGGGCCTTAAGTTTTTCATAGATCAGATTCTTTTCGTAATATCATATCTCTCGCCTCATCTTTATCTACGTCCTCTTCCATTTGTATAACATTGCCTTCAAGCTCATGTTCCTTGTGTAGACCTCCTTATCTCCCACCATCCCTTTTGTTCTTTGGACCAGTTTTCCATCTGAGATTTTGGTATTCAAACAGCTGTTTTTCTTTTCTCCAAAGGCGTCTTTAATTTTCAGTTAGGCTGTATGTATCTTTCCACTAGTGATATATACTTTTAAATCTTTACATTTGTATTTTAGCCATTCCTGCTTAGCCATTTTGCACTTCCTGTCGATCTCATATTTAAATTTTTTTTGTTCCCTTTCGCCTGCTTGGTTTGCAGTACTTAATATTTTCTATTTTCATCAGGTTTACTCAATATCTCTTGCGTTAACGAAGAGTTTTTACTAGACCTTGTGTTTTTACCTAATTGATCGTCTTCTGCCTTTACTATTACATTTCTCAATCCCAGTGCTACCCATTTGTCTTCTACTATATTCTACCCATTCGTTTTCTACTATATTTCTTTCCCCTGTTTTAGTCAATCGTTGCCTAATGCTCCCTCGGAAACTCTCAACCACCTTTGGTTCTTTCAACGTATCCAGGTTCCATCTCCTTAACTTCCTACCTTTTTCAATTTCTTCAGTTTTAATCTACAGTTCATAATCATTAAATTGTGGTCAAAGTCCACACCTGCCTTTGCCAATGTCTTATGACTTGAAATCTGGATCTGAAATCTCTGTTTCATCATTTTACAATCAATCTGAAAAATTCCAGTATTTCCATGTCCCTACTAGTATACCAATTTCTGTCATGATTCTTAAACCAAGTGCTACCGATGATTAAATTATGCTCTGTGCAAAAATTTACCGGGTGGTTTTCTATTTTATTGCTTTCCCTCAATTCATATTCGCCTACTATTTTTCTTTCTCTTCCGTTTCCTACTATCTATATCTAGTCCCCTATAACAAATTTTCGTGTCCCTTAACCATTTGAACAATATCTTTTATCTCATCATATATTTCTTTAATTTCTTCAGCACCTGCGTAGCTAGTTGGCATATAAACGTGTACTGAGGTGATGCTTGTGGACTCTGTGTCTGTCGTGGCTGTTCATAGTACTTTACCAGTAATTTTGCTACATTTTTATTCATTATTAAACCAACTTCTGCATTACTGCTGTTTAATTTTGTATTTGTAACCCTGTATTCAACTGACCAAGTCCCATTCCTGCTGCCTTCGAACTTCACAAATTCCCACTATATCTAACTTCAACCTATCCATTTTCAACTTTTCTAACCCACCTGCCTAATCAAGGCATCTAACATTCCACGCTCCCAATCCTTGAACGCCAGTTTCGTTTCTCCTGAAGACGACATTCTCCTTCGTAGTTGCCGCCCGGATATCCATATGGGGGACTATTTTACCTCCAGAGTATTTTATCTAAGAGGATGCCATCTTCATTTAACCATACAGTAGAGCTGCATGCCCTCGGGGAAAAAATACGACTGTACTTATCCCTTACCTTTAGCCGTTTGCAGTACCAGCAGAGCAAAGCCATTTTTTTCTGATCCTACAAGGCCAGATCATCTAGAATGTTGCCCCTATAACTGATGAAAAGGCTGCTGCCTGTCTTCAGGAAACATGTTTGTCTGGCTTCTCAACCCCTTCGCTGTGATCGCACCTATGGTACGGCTATCTGAATCTCTGAGGCACACGGGCCACCTAACCAACGACAAGGTCCATGGCTCATGGGTAGGCTTCCATTATCAAGCGTAATGTCAGACCTGCCTTTTCCTAAAGTCAAATTCGTCATGTAATATATGCTCAGTTTTCTTTCCCATTCTTCTTGCCATCAGAACTATTATACTCCTTATTAACAGTACGGAAAACCTTATTACATACCAGTTCTATCAAGCGCAGTGTCATGTAAAGTCGCTAAGAAGGTTTATGCATATTTGGCCCAATGGATTATTTTGTAAGCGCGATGGAAATTAACACTGACACTCCAGCACGACGATCCAGAGAGTAGGTTTAATTAAATATTCGGTATTCATTTCTAAGGCAGAGTTCTTTCCGTCAGCGATTCCACAGGGTACAGAGGAAAGTGGAAGAATGCACGTGGGAGCTGAGGCGGGGGAGGGAAGGGGGAGAAAGAACAATGAGTGAAATATATTCAATGAAACGATCATTTATCAGCTACACAGATCTTACATGTGTGTATTGTCAATACGTACTATTTTATTAGAGTCACACACACATACATTCACAATTATTGTTCATTTTCGCCAATATTACATTTTCTGGAAGCCCGACAGCAGTTTTATCGTACTTATCGTCTTCTTCTTAACCAGCAGCATCTTCACTGCCTTATCTTCGCTGCTTCGCTGCCCTACTGTGTTTGTGTCAACAGTTTTTCCTCTCTTCTGGTTTTTCTCTGAGTAGGGCGTGATGTTTATGAACATGATCCGTTACCATCTTTCCAATTTCAGTGAAGGGCTGCTCATTACTATCAGTGCCACCAGTCATTCCTTAAAAATACACTCCTGGAAATGGAAAAAAGAACACATTGACACCGGTGTGTCAGACCCACCATACTTGCTCCGGACACTGCGAGAGGGCTGTACAAGCAATGATCACACGCACGGCACAGCGGACACACCAGGAACCGCGGTGTTGGCCGTCGAATGGCGCTAGCTGCGCAGCATTTGTGCACCGCCGCCGTCAGTGTCAGCCAGTTTGCCGTGGCATACGGAGCTCCATCGCAGTCTTTAACACTGGTAGCATGCCGCGACAGCGTGGACGTGAACCGTATGTGCAGTTGACGGACTTTGAGCGAGGACGTATAGTGGGCATGCGGGAGGCCGGGTGGACGTACCGCCGAATTGCTCAACACGTGGGGCGTGAGGTCTCCACAGTACACCGATGTTGTCGCCAGTGGTCGGCGGAAGGTGCACGTGCCCGTCGACCTGGGACCGGACCGCAGCGACGCACGGATGCACGCCAAGACCGTAGGATCCTACGCAGTGCCGTAGGGGACTGCACCGCCACTTCCCAGCAAATTAGGGACACTGTTTCTCCTGGGGTATCGGCGAGGACCATTCGCAACCGTCTCCATGAAGCTGGGCTACGGTCCCGCACACCGTTAGGCCGTCTTCCGCTCACGCCCCAACATCGTGCAGCCCGCCTCCAGTGGTGTCGCGACAGGCGTGAATGGAGGGACGAATGGAGACGTGTCGTCTTCAGCGATGAGAGTCGCTTCTGCCTTGGTGCCAATGATGGTCGTATGCGTGTTTGGCGCCGTGCAGGTGAGCGCCACAATCAGGACTGCATACGACCGAGGCACACAGGGCCAACACCCGGCATCATGGTGTGGGGAGCGATCTCCTACACTGACCGTACACCACTGGTGATCGTCGAGGGGACACTGAATAGTGCACGGTACATCCAAACCGTCATCGAACCCATCGTTCTACCATTCCTAGACCGGCAAGGGAACTTGCTGTTCCAACAGGACAATGCTCGTCCGCATGTATCCCGTGCCACCCAACGTGCTCTAGAAGGTGTAAGTCAACTACCCTGGCCAGCAAGATCTCCGGATCTGTCCCCCATTGAGCGTGTTTGGGACTGGATGAAGCGTCGCCTCACGCGGTCTGCACGTCCAGCACGAACGCTGGTCCAACTGAGGCGCCAGGTGGAAATGGCATGGCAAGCCGTTCCACAGGACTACATCCAGCATCTCTACGATCGTCTCCATGGGAGAATAGCAGCCTGCATTGCTGCGAAAGGTGGATATACACTGTACTAGTGCCGACATTGTGCATGCTCTGTTGCCTGTGTCTATGTGCCTGTGGTTCTGTCAGTGTGATCGTGTGATGTATCTGACCCCAGGAATGTGTCAATAAAGTTTCCCCTTCCTGGGACAATGAATTGACGGTGTTCTTATTTCAATTTCCAGGAGTGTACATTAACTTAGGAAAGTGTACATGCAGCTCAGATGCCTCATTTCTTTATCCAAAAAGCCTGTCGAGAGCCAACCAAAGAAATAGCGCAATACCCGCATTCGTATTTCTATCTGTTTTCCATCTCGTACTATCATCAGTTCCAGTTTTGACATACAGTATTTATGCTTGCACCTGGGCTGGGAGCTATGTTCTATAGCTTGGATATGATTGCTCTTCCTACTCACTGGTTACGTAATGCCGAGTATACCCTACTAACCATGTCAAGGTATTTTTCTTGTTTGTGAGATAGTAACTTTCGTCTAGTTGTGGCACCTACGTATGTGAAATATTCTGTCTTGTTGTTCTGCAAATCAACGCCAGGCTCTTTCCACGCCGTTCCCATATGACGTTGTTATCTCTACAGACGTATGTGTGTGGCAGGGGGTCTATTTGATAACATTACTACAGTTCTTAGACTCCGATAAATGCGTTATGTGAAGTTTTTTTGTAGTTGGTAATGTTTCATTAGCTATTTTGTGCCAGGCTGATCATATATCGGTTCCTAGCACATTGTTGGGGACGTTCCTCCAGATTACGTTCGAGTCGTTTGAGTGCTACTTTACTTCCCTACCTTTGATCGTCCCATTATTGTTCATTGACCGATTTTGCTTGACGGTGGTTCCATCTTACAGCGTGCTTGCTTTCGCCCGGAGGTATCTAATTCCCAACAGAGACAACCTTATGTGGTCGGCCTTGTGGTGTATTTCCCCCAAATTTATTGGTACTTATACAGCGTGTAACAAAAATGTACTGCGCAAAGTTCAGGACCCATTCTCACATGTACACAAAGAAATATGTTACATGAACATGGGTCTGGGAATGCTTTGTTTCCATACTACAGCTAATTTTCTCCAACTCATTAATCATGGAAAACACACACGAACAGAAAGCATTAGCATACCACATGTAACTCTTATCTCACAGGAGATGTTCAATATGCGCTCCGTGGGTGTTGGTACGTGCATCATGGATGCGCTAGTGTGTCCCTGGCGTATTACGTATTGTCTCGCAGTCTCCCATATTACTTGCAAGGAGACTCTGTACATCTTGTTCTGGGTTTCCATATACAACAGCTCTAAAATCCTCCCACAGATAAAATTCCAATGTCTTTAGGTCCGGAGAGCGTGGGCGCCAGGCAATTGGCCCATCTCTTCCTATCTTTCTGTCACCGAATCCGTTATTTAGAAGCCGACGGGCATTAACACTAAACTGAGGTGGTGCTCTATCGTACATGAAGTACATGATTTGTCGCACAGCTAAAGGCACATCTACTAACAGATATCTACTATGTTATGATAACTTTGTCCGTTGAGCCTCGATGGTAGAACGCGAGGCCCTACAAATCACAAACAACGCCGGTCCAAACACCGACAGAAAATCTTTTTTGATGACTTGCTTGAACAGTTGCGTCAGGATTGGCGTCTGCCCGTACGTGACGATTGTGAAAATTTACAGAATGATCTGGTTGAAACGATGCTTTATCTGAGAACAGCACCTTTGAACTAAACTTAGGGTTGGTACATTCTTGAATAAACCATTCGCAGAAGAATACTCGTGCAGGAAAATCGGCTGCTGATAGTGCCTGCACCCGCTGTAAATGATATGGATGCAGATGGTCCTCGTGCAACACTCGCCAGACAGTCATGTGGTCAACATTTAGTGTTGTAGCTATATGTCTTGTACAGACAATAGGGTTGTCGCCTCTCGTTGCAGTGTTCTCGTCCTAGGCCTCCCCGGTCGCGACTATCACTCCCCAGTGACCCATGTTCGGGCCACGGTACAAACGTTGAGCGCCAGCGCCATTGCCATCAACTAATCCATAGCCCAAATGGGTATCTGCCGTCTCTGCATTTGTGTACGCTTCCATTGAGCGAGCCAAGTCTGTGATTAATTCTACGTTGTAACCCGTGTTTTTGCGACAATCATATTGATCGCCGAAACAGTTGATCGTATCTGTAAACAGGCAGTGAAGGACGTCGCATGGCAACAGGGACATGGGAAACAAAACACTTGCGGTGCACAACGTAACCAAACGACACCAAGAGTTCCTTCTCCAGATTGTCGCACAGGTGATAAAATGGTAGATACCGAAATAGATGACAGAGGGATAGAAAAACAATTAGAATCGCTCAAAAGAGGAAAGACCGCTGGACCTAATGGGATACCAGTTCGATTTTACATAGGGTACGCAATCCCAAAGAAAGCAGGTGTTGACAGATGTGAAAATTACCGAACTATCACTTTAATAAGTCACAGCTGCAAAATACTAACACGAATTATTTACAGACGAATGGAAAAATTGGTAGAAGCTGACCTCGGGGAAGATCAGTTTGGATTCCGTAGAACACTGACCTTACGACTTATCTTGGAAGAAAGGTTAAGGAAAGGCAAACCTACGTTTCTAGCATTTGTAGACTTAGAGAAAGCTTTTGACAATGTTGACTGGAATATTCTCTTTCAAATTCTAAAGGTGGCAGGGGTAAAATACAGGGAGCGAAAGGCTATTTACAATTTGTACAGAAACCAGATGGCAGTTATAAGAGTCGAGGGATATGAAAGGGAAGCAGTGGTTGGGAAGGGAGTGAGACAGGGTTGTAGCCTCTCCCCAATGTTATTCAATCTGTATATTGAGCAAGCAGTAAAGGAAACCAAAGAAAAATTTGGAGCAGGTATTAAAATCCAGGGAGAAGAAATAAAAACTTTGAGGTTCGTCGATGACATTGTAATTCTGTCAGACAGCAAAGGACTCGGAAGAGCAGTTGAATGGAATGGACAGTGTCTTGAAAGGAGGATATAAGATGAACATCAACAAAAGCAAAACAAGAATAATGGAATGTAGTCGAATTAAGTCGGATGATGCTGAGGGAATTAGATTAGGAAATGAGACACTTAAAGTAGTAAAGGAGTTTTGCTATTTGGGGAGCAAAATAACTGATGATGGTCGAAGTAGAGAGGATATAAAATGTAGACTGGCAATGGCAAGGAAAGCATTTCTCAAGAAGAGAAATTTGTTAACATCTAGTATAGATTTAAGTGTCACGAAGACGTTTCTGAAAGTATTTGTATGGAGTATAGCTATGTATGGAAGTGAAACATGGACAATGAATAGTTTCGACAAGAAGAGAATAGAAGCTTTCGAAATGTGGTGCTACAGAAGAATGTTGAAGATTAGGTGGATAGATCACATAACTAATGAGGAGGTATTGAATAGGATTGGGGAGAACAGAAGTTTGTGGCACAACTTGAGTACAAGAAGGGGTCGGTTGGTAGGACATGTTCTGAGGCATCAAGGGATCACAAATTTAGCATTGGAGGGCAGTGTGGAGGGTAAAAATCGTAGAGGGAGACCAAGACATGAATACACTAAGCAGATTCAGAAGGATGTAGGTTGCAGTAGGTAATGGGAGATAAAGGAGCTTGCACAGGATAGATTAGCATGAAGAGCTGCATCAAACCAGTCTCAGGACTGAAGACCACAACAACAACAACAATAACAACGCGAGGAAACTTGCCCCCCTTCTTGCAGCGGTGTACCGTAGGTCTCTAGAAGAGCGTAGCCTACCGAAAGATTGGTAAAGGGCACAGGTCATCCCCGTTTTCAAGAAGGGACGTCGAACAGATGTGCAGAACTATAGACCTATATCTCTAACGTCGATCAGTTGTATAATTTTGGAACACATGTTATGTTGGAGTATAATGACTTTTCTGGAGACTAGAAATCTACTCTGTAGAAATCAGCTTGTGTTTCGAAAAATACGATCGTGTGAAACACAGCTCGCGCTATTCGTCCACGGGACTCAGAGGGCCATAGGCACGGGTTCCCAGGTAGATACTGTGTTTCTTGACTTCTGCAAGGCGTTCGATACAGGTCCCCATAGTCGTTTAATGAACGAAGTAAGAGCATATGGACTACCAGACCAATTGTGTGACTGGATTGAAGAGTTCCTTTATAACAGAACGCAGCATGTCATTCTCAATGGAGAGAAGCCTTCCGAAGTAAGAGTGATTTCAGGTGTGCCGCAGGGGAGTGTCGTGGGACCGTTGCTATTCACAATATACATAAATGAACTTGTGGATGACATCGGAAGTTCACTGGGCTTTTTGCGGATGATGCTGTAGTATATCGAGAGGTTGTAATAATTGAAAATTGTACTTAAATGCCGGAGGATCTGTAACGGATTGACGAATGGTGCAGGGAATGGCAATTGAACATCAATGTAGACATGTGTAATGTGCTGCGAATACATAGAAAGAAAGATCCTTTATCATTTAGCTACAATATAGCAGGTCAGCAACTGGAAGCAGTTAATTCCGTAAATTATCTGTGAATAGGCATTAGGAGTGATTTAAAATGGAATGACCATACAAAATTAATCGTCTGTAAAGCAGATACCAGACTGAGATTCATTGGAAGAATCCTATGGAAATGCAGTCCGAAAACAAAGGAAGTAGATTACAGTACACTTGTTCGCCCACAGCTTGAATACTGCTCACCGGTGAGGGATCCGTACCAGATAGGGTTGATAGAAGAGATAGAGAATATCGAACGGAGAGCAGCGCGCTTCCTTACAGGATCATTTAGTAATCGCGAAAGCGCTACGGAGATAACAGATAAACTCCAGTGGAAGACTCTGCAAGAGAGACGCTTAGCAGCTCGGTACGGGCTTTTGTTGAAGTTTCGAGATCATACCTTCACCGAGGAGTCTTGCAGTATATTTCTCCCTTCTACGTATATCTCGCGATGAGATCATGAGGATAAAATCAGAGAGATTAGAGCCCACACAGAGGCATACCGACAATCATTCTTTCCACAAACAGTACGAAAGTGGATTAGAAGGGAGAACCGATAGAGGTACTCAAGGTACCCTCCACCACACACCGTCAAGTGGCTTGCGGAGTTTGGATATAGACGTACTAGAGGAGTGCATATTCCCCAGGATTCTCAGGTTCTGCTCCTGTGTGTTTCCGATGATTAATGAGTTGGAGAAAATGAGCTGTAACATGGAAACAAAGCGTTTCCAGACCCATACTCACACAACATAATTTCTTCGTCTACGTGTGAGAAATGGGTCCTGAAATTTGTGCCGTATATTTTTGTTACGTGTATATCTTCCGGCTTGTACGTCTTCATAGCCCCACCAAAGTGCACTGTCCCGGTGTTTGTGTCACAACTACATCATTCTCCGCGTCAGAGACGCCCTGCAGTTTGCTTGAGCATATGTTAGTCCGAGGACCCCTTTTCCTGGTGGGAGGGTTACAACATTTGTTGCCACCTTGAAACTTTCACCCGTCCAGGTATACCAGCTATTTTCCTAGCCACCCTTCGTGCTATAGAGAGTATTTGTCTACAGTACCGTACTTTAGATAGTACTGTAGTCGAGAATTGACTGTTTGGCTACGTTCGCCGTTCAGATGCTGAAAGGGCTTCGAGACCCGCCTATATCCCTTTATTGTTTTCAGTTTGTACTTGGGCATATCGTTCCTCAGATGCAGTTTTTCAAGCTTTTGTTTAACACAAACAGTTTTCATAAGGCTTTACTGGTATAACAGTTTTATTTACCACTCCACTATGGCATTGCTGTCTTTATTAATTAAAAAACATAGTACGCCTGTTAGCTTGTTGGATTACACAGCATCGTAAAACAGTCTTGTAAATGAAAAACACGTCCTATATATTCAATGACTAATAAGAAGCCTGCGAAATACGTGTCCGTCTCAACACTTTACCATCATACGTAAAAAGGAACTACGTTAATTACCTGAGTATTTCACTGAGGGACAGATATAAGTACTGCACTGTGGCATAATGGAAGAAATAATGACAAGTTTAACGTTAAAGAAGAGTGGTGGAAGAGACAGAATGCCGCGACAGTAAAACATCAAGAGGTTCAAGATCCATCCGCCACTCTACCAGCATCTGATATGAAGAGAACTGAGAGGACACGCCGGATACAACGTCAAGATGCACAATTGGGGACTCCGATACCCTGCAGTCCTCGACTGTGGGGCCCGGGACTACATCGTTCAGCATATTATCAGAGACTGCCCTCTAGGAAAGTACACAGGACCATCAGTGACTTTATTAATGCTGCTCCCTCTGCTATCAATTGATTTCATTCACTAGATGTTGAATTCTGATTAACTGTATCTGTTTTAATTAACAATTTTAATTCTGTAGTTTAACTGTTCTCACATCACTTTATTGAAAAATTAGTTTTCATAATTTAAACGTATTAACTTTGTGCCTAAATCCTTAGATACCCGTATATCATTGTAAACTTTACTTATTTCCTAGCATTTACTATTGTCGCCATGAGATAAATAAATAAATAAAATAATTGCTTCTCATCTTTCATCAACAATTTTGATAAATTTCAAGCAATCAAATGACATGCCTGTCGTCAGAAATTTCAAAGTAACACCTAATCTCTCGTCGATAGCGATTGACTCCCTCATTAAAGTATTTTGCCTCTCTGTTTTATGTAATATCAATAATTTTCAGATTTTATGCAGTGTATATACGACTGTTTGTAGCCAGTTTCGAAACCATTTTCTCTTTCTACTGAAGTTTTGTCCCCAACACAACACTTTTCCACGCTCTTCGGCCATGTTTGCTATTCTAAGCGGATCCTCAACCACTCACAAATATTTGCCTTATTCTAAAACATGCAGTTGTCTGCTATGCATAGATGATGCGAACTTATTTCAGCGCTTTTCTTTTGCGTCGCTACTGTAACACAATATAAAAACTAATTTTCTCAGTCTCCTTACCCTATCAATTGCTGTTTTATGACTACTGTATTCGTAACAACTGTCTCTGAAAATAACAGAAGGTATTGTTTCGCAGAATTCCTGCTTGTTCGCTGAAGTGAGGTAAGTCTAGCCGTTCTTGTTAGCACCGAGGACGTAACGTGGCGAATTTCGTACTGCGGCGTAGTGTATACTGCAGTGGAATACCGTTGGCTCATACATTTTATACCAGCACTGCACCCGTGGTTCTATTACAGAGTACAGCTGTATTTCAGAACGAGGAGACACGTGGAACGACGCACCAGATGTTCCTTTTTACGACCAAATGTATGCGGACTGCCTGGGAAGAGCTCTTTTATGTTTTTCTATTTATCATTAATCAGAGCACATACACACTGCTGTAAGATCGCTGACGTAAAGCGGCCATACAAGGTGACCTTGGCATACAAAGGAAATTGTATGAAATGTTACTTCTAATACCACAACAGAAAAGAAGACAAAGCACGAAGATATTCCCCATGCTCTCAGTAGTGCGAGCGTTCCTAAATGTATCTTTACTGCATCAACTTGTGTTAGACAGAGCCGTATACTGGACTGAACGTAATGTGCCGAGGCCATACGACAAATTCGTTCCCACGGATAGCTCTCCCATGGAATATTTTCTTAAATGTCCTGCAACATCATCTTCTCAAACTGAAGTCGAAGAGAGACGATGTTCGTTTTTGTGTGCGTCATCGTCAACTTATGGGTTGATTCAGTGTGGTCAACATTTCTTTGATTTTGTCTCAAACTTCATTCTGGCCATACATGTCACGCCCACAGAAAGCTGTGTTCTATGATCCATTTTAACATAGATTTTTTAGGATCGATTTTGTCCTTCAAGTCCAGGATGCCTTGCCAGGTATTCCACTAGCGTAGCTATTCATCCGGCAAAGAAGGCTCCTGAAGCGGTAGGGACCAAACTGGGGAGCTGTAAAGTATTGGATCCACAAAATAAAATATACTTAAACAGCCGTTTATTGTTAAAAACAATAAAGCTCTTTACAAAGAGAAAATACACAATTTAATGGTTCAAAATGGTTCAAATCGCTCTAAGCGGGATTGAACATGTGAGGCCATCAATCCCCTAGACCTAACTAACCTAAGGACAAACACACATCCATGCCCGAGGCAGGATTCGAACCTGCGACCGTATCAATAGCACGGTTCCGGACTGAAGTGCCTAGAACCGCTCGGCCACAGCGGCCGATTGGCGACTAGTGAATAACGCAGTTGAAGTGGTCACCATATCAATAAATACTGTACTTGAAATTAATGACAGCAGAAGATAAATTTAAAAAAAATGACGAATGTTGGCGGGCAAAAGTGAAATTACCAAATTAGTTAAGTACTAAGCAGTTGTAGTAAAATTATTAAATATTATTCAGCGTTGCTCGGTGACCAAGTAAATAAGTATACTTAGCAACTGCACAAATGGCTTAAGGCAAAAAGAAAACTGCGTACCACGACAAAACCAAAATGATTTAATGTTTTGCACACAGATTTCATTAAGGAATCGATGCCTCGGCCAAATAGATTAATTTACGGCAACACTGGTCAACCTGACGTGAACAGAATTTTTCTATATGAACTTATATTGTTTTTAAGAGAAATACTGAATAAGTAAATTAACGGCCGACAGACATGCGAACAAGCTTTGCATAAGGTGAAGATGCTTACGTAGAATCTGCTTAAAATACAAGAAATCCATTAGAAACTATTTTAGGGGATCTGAAGCTTACCTCTATATCCGCCTCCACAGTCAGGAAAATGATCAGGCTTATAAATACAGTGAGCTTCACTGCATAAAGGCTGATCCAAGGTTGAACTTATTCTAGAGGCCGTTTCTAGATGGTGTTGCTTAGATTTACTTAAGCAGGATTTAGAAGCAATGAGAAAGATAATTATACATGTAGAGATTCCCTTATCGGCACCATATACAATTGAAATACGTAGCACCAAGGCAGGCAAATAGTTAACCTCAAGGTTTGCAGGTGAGCAAACAACGGTAACAGCCGCTGCTCAGGTATACAGAAGGAATTGGCAATGCCTAGTGGGCAGAAATGGCAAAGAAACAAAATACAAGGTAGTTACTACACAGACGGCTAGTTCGGGAAACACCTAATGGCCAGTAATACAGATTTCCTAGACTCAACTGGCCAACTGTATTACGAAAATACAGATAACTTTTCTAATAATGTGAGAGACGTTTATATTACAAAATGATTTCGTGAATACCACAAGACTAACTATAGCATACAGTGAGGCCCCTTTCTGGGTTTGCCCCTGTATTCGAAAAATATGACACTAAATCGTGGCTAACTTACTTGTACTGTCCACTATACAGGCACACAACAGTTCCCTGAACAGGTCTGGCTTCCTCCAGTGGTAGACTAGCTGACAGTGAAACACCAACTGGCATGATGGCGCCCTTAACACACCACACGCTACGCCATCAGCCTCCAACAATGTTTGCCCCTACAGAGCACTTACGTGTCCTAGGTAAAACCATACCTACAACTGTCCACAGCGATGTCAGCACATCACGTTCAGATCTTGGAAGAGTTTCATAAACGCTCTAGCTATTTTATATTTCAAAATTGGACTAGCTGAAAAACGGCATTTTGTGTGTCCAAATATGATTTTAACACCTTTCTTGGGTATGAAATCTCTTGCAAGTTAGTTAAGGAACTTTATTAACCTCTCCTACTGCACCATATCCAGCTTTCGTTCTTGGCTCGTCTCTCTCCACGTGTCCACCTTCGTTTCCTTTCGGCAAGTATCTGTGGTGCGAGAGGAAACGCTCAAGGTGTATATTCAGCGCTTGTAAGCAAATTCCCTACGTAGGAGGACTGGAATAGCGTTCACGTAGCTTCAGGTGGAGCTAATGAAGTGCAACAACTTCTATTTAGAAAGCTGACGTGAATAGCCATCACAGCGTTGTTATGACGACATACGATTATATCAGAGAAGTATTGCTGTCTATTGATGTCATAGGCAAAGGGTGAAGAAGTAGATGGTGCCTGGGGAGCGTCATACAGGACAATATTCTTATTTGGTTTGGTGATAGTTTGTTGCCCACTTATCCTCATTACTTTCGTTTCTTTGTTGTTCACGCACTTAAAGCTAGCAGAAGCCGACCTCAGGGAAGTTTAGTCTGAATTCCGAGTAATGTAAGAATACGAGAAGCAATGCTAACCCTACAGTTTACCTTAGAAGACAGACTAAAGAGAAGTGAACTTACGTTTCTAGCGTTGTAGATATGAAAGATTTTGACAGTACTGACACGGATACACTAACTGAATTTCCTCGAGGTAGCGGGTAGGGAACGAAACGTTATTTACAACTTGTACAGCAACCAGACTGCAGTAATAGGAGTCGAAGAACATGAAAGGCACGTAGTAGCCCAGAAGGGAGCGAGACGGTTCGGAACCTATCCCATATCTTCCTCTGTCTGCATGAAATAAAAAGTAAACCAAGGAGAAATTTGAAAAGGGAATTAAACGCAGGGAGAAGCAGTAAAGACTTAAATATATGCCGATGGCATTGCACTTTTATCAGAAAAGGTATAGAACCTGGAAGATCAGTTGAACGGAATGGATAGCGTGTTGTCAGATGAATATCAACAAAAGTAGAACAAGGGTAATGGAATGTAGTTGAATTAAATTAAGTGACACTGAGGGAATTAGATTAAATAATGAGACACTAATAGGATTACTTGTGTTTTGCTATTTTTGCTACTTCGGTAGCAAAATAACTGAAGATGGCATAAGTAAAGAGGACACCAAATGCATACTGCAATATCACAACAAAAGCGTTTCTGCAAAAGATAAATTTGTTGAGATCCAAAATAAATTTGAGCGTTCTGAAATTACTTGTCTGGAGTGTAGCCTTTTACACAACTGAAACAATGACGGTAAATAGTTCATACAAGAAAAAGTTAGGAACCTTTGAAATGTACTGCTACAGAAGAATGCTAGACATTAGGTGGGTAAAGTGGACAAGTAGTGAAGACTTACTGAAGCGAGTCGCCGAGGTACGAAGTTCGTGGCGCAATTTGACTAAAATAATTATCGGTTGATATGTCATACTGAGACATGAAGGGGTTGTCCGTTTGGTAACCGAGGAAACTGTGAAACTGTGTGTGTGTGTGTGTGTGTGTGTGTGAAAAGGATGAGTTAGATAGATATCGTAGATGGGTAGCATGGCTTGTCTACAATAAACAGGTTCCAATGGATATACGTTGCAGTATGTTATGAATTAGACCCTATGAATCGGATCTCATAAATATTTATGTTATTAACAGAATCTTCCATCGGTTCTTGGTAAAACAACATTATAATAAATGAAAAGCACCAGTTTGCTTTTGTTCTGCAATATTACTTTTATTGTTAACCGGTTTTCGTCTTACAAGGCCATCATCAGACATTTACTGAGTATTATCACCAAAGAAGTTAAATGATAGCAGATAACATTGGAAGAGACGTAACATATATAGACTGAAGTAGAAACATATAGTAAGTAACATCTTTGCAATGTAAAAGTAAAAACTGAACAGTGCATAAATAACAATGGAGTAGACAGGAAAACCTTTAGCGCAAAATAGGAATAGCATGCCTACATAACAGTTTCAGTTAATAAGCAAAACTAATAAAAGAAAATAAAAATTAGTATTAGAGAAGGCTGCATCAGGAGGTATGAAACATGGAGAGTGATACACAACCAATTAAAAGAAGAGACAGTTATCAATGTAAATACAGAATACATAAGGAACTTAAGCAATATCAATAAGATAAACAGAAATAAATAAATGCAGGAAAATGGAGGTGTTTGAGGGAACCTAGAGTTTGAGAGTGTGGTAGTACTGCATTTTAACATTAACATTATAATCAAAGCAGTGGCTGTGTACCAGTTTTCATTAAATAAGTGACCAAAGTAAAATATGAACAGTATTTGATGAGAAAACTACAAGGGGTGTTAAACACGGACAGTAATACAAGTACCAGTTAAAAGAACGCCTTAACTATTGAAACTACAGTCTATGTGGAATAGAAAGACAACTTCATCAAAACAAAACAACTTAATGAATACAGGAAAATGGGAATATGTAGGAAGAGAGAGTGTGGGAAGTAATGAACAACAAAGATGATTATATGAAGTTTAGGAGAGGGAAAGTGTTGAGCTGTGTCTGGTCATTTAGTATGAGATCTGGACTGTGAGCAAGATGTTTGTTAATTTCCAGGGCTTACAGCAAGTTGAGTTTATGGCCTTTGTTAAGTGAAGTACATGGGACACTGGCTGGTAGTTGTGACCCTCACTCAGTACATTCTCAGCGAATGCAGAGTCTGAATTCTGCAACCTCCAGCTGCGTTCATGTTCAGCCAGCCTAGTTGATATGTCTCTGCCTGACTGACCAATGTAAAATTTGTCACGATCAGAACAGGTGGTTTTGTATACCCCACTGTTGGCTTATAACTGGATCTTGTCTTTGCTATTAAACACACACTGGGCTGTCGTGTTCCTGACATAGTAGGAAAGCCTATACTTGCAGGATTTCAGTGCTTTGGCTACAATCTGTGATACCTGACCTAGAAATGGTAGTGTACACCATTTCTTGCAGAAAGTGGACGGGGAAGCAGGTGGGGCATAGAAGAGGGGTATAATTTTCCGTTTTTGATTCCTGTGCAAGATGTGGTCAATAAGAACTGGATTGTAACCATTTACTGTGGAAATAAATTTTATTGTATCTAACTCTGCTTTAAAATCATCTCTGGACATGGGGATAGATATGAGACAGTGTACCATTGAGTGGAAAGCTGCACAATTGTGAGCTATGGGGTGTTGTGAGCAATAAGGTATTACTGTGTCTGTAGTTGTTGTTTCTCCGTAAATTTTGAAACAATGTGTGAGTGTACTGATGTCAGTGGTGAGATCTAACAAGTATATGGATTTGTTGCCAATCTCCATAGTGAACTGGATATTTTTATGTCGACTGTTTAGGTTTTCCAAGAATGTGTTGAGTTGTCTTGTACCACCAGTCCACATACACAGGACATCATCTACATATCTGAACCAGTGTTTGATGTTTGCACTCAAAGGCTCTGTTTTTTGGAAAATTTTGTTCAGAATGGTCCATAAATATTTCAACCAACAGTGGACTAAGAGGAGAACCAGTAGCTAAGCCATCTAATTGTTTATAAAGAGTCCCTTGGAACTGGAAATAGTTCTGTGCGAGGCATGTCTGTGTGGCCAGTCTCAAGTCATTCAGTTCTACAGGATTGACATTAGACATGTGCATCAGCTCTGTCAGAATATCAATGCATTCTACTACTGGTATGTTATAAAACAAACTGCTGACATCAAATGATACTAATTTATCACTGCGTGAGACAGATATACCTTTTAACTTGTTTACTAGGTCCACATTGTTTGAAATACCACGCATTGGTTTGAATTTAGTCTTCCTCTTAATTAGGACATCCAGTTTACTGGCTAGTTGGTAAGATTTAGCAGTGAATGATGATACAACTGGATGAATAGGAATATCTTGTTTGTGCAGTTTAGGAAGCCCATACATTCTAGGAGGCACTGGGTTCATATTAGTTAACAGTTTTGCTTCAAATTCAGAGAATATGCTTTTGCATGAAGTGATTGCATATTTAACATCCTCTTTGAACAATTTAGTAGGGTCTTTAGGAAGGACTTGGAAAACTGTGGTATTCAGGAAATCATTAACTTTGTCCACATAATCACATTTGTTCAAAAGCACAATACTGTTGCCTTTATCAGATTTTGCGGCAATGATACCTTGGTGCTGTAATTTCTGTTTTAAGGACTTGAGGGTGTGAAAGTCAATAGACCGTGGGATGTTACACACGAATTTGGTTTCGTTCTTTAGTGCATTGGAAACTATATATTTTTCAGTGGTGTCTTTCGTTAGGGCATATTCAATATTAATTTTCGTAACATCCAGTTGTTTTTCTGATGGAGGGTGGGGAGGTGCATATTTAAAACCTTTCTCAAGCACTTTTTGTTCGTTTGGAGACAGAACCAAGTTCGATAAGTTAATTACACGTTGCGTAAAATTTTGTTTACACTTTGAGGTTAGAGGTACACTCACCTTCCTAATCATAGATAATCTGAGCATATCGCTTGGTTCTTTTGCATTAGGTGCAGTTCTGGTGGACCTTAGGCTGTTTATAGGATCACCTTTTGTTCAAATTCAAATTCAAATGACTCTAAGCACTATGGGACTTAACATATGAGATCATCAGTCCCCTAGACTTATAACTACTTAAACCTAACTAATCTAAGGACATCACACACATCCTTGACCGAGGCAGGATTCGAACCTGCGACCGTAGCAGCAGCGCGGTTCCGGACTGAAGCGCCTAGAGCCGCTCGATCACAGCGGCCGGCCACCATTTGTTCGTCGGCGGTTTTGAAGAAACCCCGAAAACCATTATTTTTGGTTATGAAAAACACCAGTTGTGGGCATTGCCACTTGCATAGTTTCTGTTTATGGTAGATCGTCTACATTTTTACTTCGAAACATTTTTTCGGTATCACTACCCACTACCGAGATCCAGAGGTTCATATTTCGCTTGCTTATCTATGTAAAATATCAACGTAATACCCAGTCTGAGGCATAAATATAAATTTAACTGACATAGTGAAAACATGGTGATGGATCTAGGTGATCGGATTGATTCTGTGGTCACAAAAATATTTAGCCAGCTTTCTTTCACCAAAACAACTGGATGACGCACTCTCCCTCTATCATGAGCACTTCGTTCCTACACAAATATGCCGTAAATGTTGCTGTAGTGATAAAAATTGGATTAAAAAGGGTCTTAACATACCTGAAAAGAACTTAATATTAGTGCAAAAAATTACATAAAACTGAAAAAATTCCAAATTCAGTAAAATATTTCGAATAATATTTTTACAATTTTAAGACACAAATCATAGCCTCGGCATTTTCGATGAACTGCGGTCGATGGTCAAAGTAGTTAGAAAAAATGTATAGTGTTATATTACGTGTACTTCTTTGTTGTTCATATATGCCAAGATATAGAAATGTATCGAAGTACAGAAATAAACTGTCAAAACTTACTGACCTATACGTAGAATTCGTTTCATATAAGCAGGACACCTTACTGATGATCTCTGATGTTCAGTCCCATAGTGCTCAGAGCCATTTGAACACCCTGCTGTTACAGAAAAAAAGAAGGGAACCAGAGGAAAATGCTCCTGGCGGAGCACAAAAATAATATGCACCTCCTTGAAATAGTCTTGTAGTATCCCTGTCATCACTGTAGAGTCTTGTACCACAGGGAAGCAAGGAAAGGAAGTTGTTGTGGGTGGGCGGTATCCTCCTCCTACGACACAAATGCACATGTGGATTAATATGGTTCTTTATTTACATGATCTAATTCCTTTAATAGAATCCATGTGCTGTGGTACAAGCTCAGCTATAACACTCTCCGCCCGCATCTCGTGGTCGTGCGGTAGCGTTCTCGCTTCCCACGCCCGGGTTCCCGGGTTCGATTCCCGGCGGAGTCAGGGATTTTCTCTGCCTCGTGATGGCTGGGTGTTGTGTGATGTCCTTAGGTTAGTTAGGTTTAAGTAGTTCTAAGTTCTAGGGGACTGATGACCATAGATGTTAAGTCCCATAGTGCTCAGAGCCATTTTTATAACACTCTCCTTGCTGACAATATTGGTAATCTTTCTATTACACTACTGGCCAATAAAATTGCTACACCACGAAGATGACGTTCCACAGACGCAAAATTTAACTGACCGCAAGAAGATGCTGTGATATGCAAATGATTAGATTTTCAGATCATTCACACAAGTTTGGCGCCGGTTGCGACACCTACAACGTGCTGACATGAGGAACGTTTCCAACCGATTTCTCATACACAAACAGCAGTTGACCGACGTTGCCTGGTGAAACGTTGTTGTGATGCCTCGCGTAAGGAGGAGAAATGCGTACCATCACGTTTCCGATTTTGATAAGGGTCGGATTGTAGCCTATCGCGATTGCGGTTTATCGTATCGCGACATTGCTGCTCGCGTTGGTCGAGATCCAATGACTGTTAGCAGAATATGGAATCGGTGGGTTCAGGAGGGTATTACGGAACGCCGTGCTGGATCCCAGCGGCCTCGTATCACTGGCAGTCGAGATAACAGGCATCTTATCGGTATGGCTGTAAGGATCGTGTAGCCACGTCTCGATCCCTGAGTCAACAGATGGGGACGTTTGCAAGACAACAACCATCTGCACGAACAGTTTGACGACGTTTCCAGCAGTATGGACTATCAGCTCGGAGACCATCCTACGGTTACCCTGACGCCGCATCACAGACATGAGTGCCTGCAATGGTGTACTCAACGACGAACCTGGGTGCACGAATGGCAAAACGTCCAGGTTTTGTTTACAGCATCATGATGTCCGCATCCGTGTTTGGCGACATCGCGGTGAACGCACATTGGAAGCGTGTATTCGTCATCAACATACTGGCGTATCACCCGGCGTGATGGTATGGGGTGCCATTGGTTACACGTCTCGGTCACATCTTTTTCGCATTGACGGCACTTTGAACAGTGGACGTTATATTTCAGATGTGTTACGACCCGTGGCTCTACCCTTCATTCAATCCCTGCGAAACCCTACATTTCAGCAGGATAATGCACGACTGCATGTTGCAGGTGCTGTACGGGCCTTTCTGGATACATAAAATGTTCGACTGCTGTCCTGGGCAGCACATTCTCCAGATCTCTCACCAATTGAAAACGTCTGGTCAATGGTGGCCGTGCAACTGGCTCGTCACAATACGCCAGTCACTACTCTTGACGAACTGTAGCTTTGTGTTGAAGCTGCATGGGCAGCTGTACCTGTATACGTCATCCAAGCTCTGTCTGACTCAATGCCCAGGCGTATCAAGGCCGTTATTACGGCCAGAGATGGTTGTTCTGGGTACTGATTTCTCAGGATCTATGCACCCAAACTGCGTGAAAATGTAATCACATGAAACTTCCTGGCAGAATAATACTGTGTGCTGGACCGATTCTCGAACTCAGGACCTTTCATATCAGCGCACACTCCGCTGCAGAGTGAAAATCTCGTTCTGGAAACATCCCCCAGGCTGTGGCTAAGCCATGTCTCCGCAATATCCTTTCTTTCAGGAGTGCTAGTTCTTCAAGGTTCGCAGGAGAGCTTCTGTAAAGTTTGGAAGTTAGGAGACGAGGTACTGGCAGAAGTAAAGCTGTGAGGATGGGATGTGAGTCGTGGTTGGGTAGCTCAGTTGGTAGAGCACTTGCCCACGAAAGGCAAAGGTACCAAATTCGAGTCTCGCTCGAGCACACAGTTTTAATTTGCCAGTAAGTTTCATATCGGCGCACACTCCGCTGCAGAGTGAAAATCTCATTCTGGAATCACTTGTAAGTTCTAGTACAATATATTTGTCCAATGAATACCCGTTTATCACCTGCATTTATTCTTTGTGTACCAATTTTAATGGCCAGTAGTGTACAGGCTTTAGTCTCCCTTTAGTCTCGATCTGGTCGCTATGGACTGTCATAGCCTGAGTGAGTCAGTGGGCCTCTGGTCAGTGGCGGCGACCTAAACACAGGCTGTCGAGAGGGCGTTGGCGCCGTGTTGCTTGTCGGTGTGTCTCTGGCCTCTCTCGTGATAGATGCACTTGATGTAGTGCCACAATCGATCTTCACGCTACATCTTTGCCGACCTGTGCGCTGGCGACAGCTTACACCAGTACATGACTGACAGGAAAGTGGGTAACCAGCTGCCTCAGTCCTCATTCTGCCTTCTGATATATATATATATATATATATATATATATATATATATATATATATATATATATATATATATATATATATATGTATTTGTGAAAGATAAATCTAAAGTTTGTTCCAAAGTAAAAATAATAATAAAATTTAAAATCTCTGAGTGCGTCGTTGAACAAACAATTACGACGACTTACTCCATATCAGGTACACAATACGAGGGAGCGGGTTCCACAGCTTCACCGCTTCCCTTCAAATTTGTTCCCAGGGAAGTCACTGAACTTGTATCCCCAAGCTGCCCATGTCGGCAAAACGACCAACCAGTTTCACACCACAACGTGCAACGGTCATCACACTCGTTCGGCAGGTGTTGTCTCCCCCGCGAATGACTCTCCTGGAAGGCTAACAACCAACTCGCCTCGCCTGCGAAGCTGCAAGATAAGACACGCATATTAAGTCCCCTAATGCTCAGAGCCATTTGAACCATTTAAGACACGCATAAAAAGCAAAGATAGCTTACCTCAACCACAAACGATCTCAACGATACATGAACAAAATAAGACTGGCGCCAGCTCACCACGGCTCATATATAATAGTAAAATCTTTTGAAATTGAAAACATTGTTGTCCTATGCGTAAGTTAAAATTCGCAAGTTTCATCTGTATTCATGTACGAGGAATTATATTCTCCCGAATTCGAATGAATCTTTTCAAACACTCTGCATTTCAGTAAAATAAGAGAACATAGTTGATCCTCCATCGGTTACTAACAATACCTTTCCCGTCGAAGGTGCTGATCCTGAGATGTTTCAGAATATTTTTTGTGGGCTGTGAGGTACACGCATAATTCAGCAGTGTGGTCGTCTTCTGTACAAATCAGAAAAAAATAACTGTCGAAAACTTAGTTCATATAACAACGGTTCAGCGGGAAGAAAAGACGGCGACTGGTTTAACTTAATTCCAGTAATTCCAGCGCACATCTGTCACTCAGAATTAAACTATAGAGCAATTATTGCTGAAGTAGCATGCACGTGTAGCTGCAACTGACTGACTCAGAAACATTTACTCACTGACAAGCACATCTTCAACGAATGGGAATTCTGCAGACAACTGTCGTTTACAACTGAATATGTTTTTATTTTACGACGTCAAACCACAATTCAGTCTTCACTGTCGAACGAAATATCTTCGCGTATTGGAAGATAAAACAGTTTAGTCACATTAATATGACCACCTGTCAAAAGCGAGAATAACGACCTTTTGCAGCACGTACTGCTGCGAGACTTGCAGGAAGAGCGTCAGTGAGGTTCTGGAGGGCAGCGACAGGGATGTGGAGCCATGCCGAGTCCAGTGGCTTGGTCGGCTGCTCTAAGTTTCTCGGTTGAGGATCCGTGGTGGCAACAGCCCGATCGAGCTGATCCCACAGATTTTTGGTTGGTTTTAAATTCGGGAAGTCTGGTGGCCTAGTGCTCTTCTAACTACCATACGTACACTGCCAGACATGTGACACGTTGCTTCCTCCTGCTGGTAGATGCCATAGGCATAAAAAACGTTGACTCAAAAAAAAAATGGTTCAAATGGCTCTGAGCACTATGGGACTTAACATCTATGGTCATCGGTCCCCTAGAACTTAGAACTACTTAAACCTAACTAACCTAAGGACATCACACACATCCATGCCCGAGGCAGGATTAGAACCTGCGACCGTAGCGGGCACGCGGTTCCAGGATGAAGCGCCTAGAACCGCACGGCCACACCGGCCGGCACGTTGAGTCACAAGTTACAAATGTACAAGTGTAATTACATGTATACTTCATGAGTTATAGCAGCAGCTAGCCTGAAAAATGTTGTTTCGAAAAGACGAGCGTTTAAAGTTTTAACTTATGTTTTTTACTATTGAAATTAAAAAAAAAACCTTTAATCATCAGTTCCAGCACCGCCCTGTTCGCCTTTCTTTCGCCGATGTCGAAACACTCTCATTCTGACGAAATATCGATTAACTGGCTCCGTTTACCAATCGGTGTTTTTTTGCAGGATTGGGATTACTTTTCGAATCATTTCTATTCGTGTAAATACGTCGGCCTGTTATTTTCACGCACTCGCGTTTTACTGTGAATAAAAAACATGTGAAATGACAAGTTAAACAGACGCGAGAGATGCATGTGCTTTCAGATTGTTTCCGAGAAACGAATAATGTTACGAAAGATCTCTTGTTGAGAATAGTATTTTAGTTGGTAACAATTCCCTCTATGATACTGTTAAAAGCTAATGGACTGCACAAATTTAATATGTGTATTTGCTAATGGCCAATTCTGACCTTTTAGACATTACCAGTATCAATATCGGACAGTTGTTTGATGCCTAGAAAAGGACATACTGGCCAATAGCAAATAAATTTTAGACTTTTATAGCTCGTAACGGCGAATGTCCTTATCTGAAAAAATCTCACCTATGACTCGCGAAACGACCGCGCTGACAAAATCAGAGAAAGTCGAGCTCACATTGAAGTTTATTGACAGTTGCGCTTCACATACATCATTTGCTGAAGGAAGAAGGAAGGGGAAAAAAGACAGTAGTAGCAAAAAAAATGGCTCTGAGCACTATGGGACTCAACATCTTAGGTCATAAGTCCCCTAGAACTTAGAACTACTTAAACCTAACTAACCTAAGGACATCACACATACACATGCCCGAGGCAGGATTCGAACCTGCGACCGTAGCAGTCCCGCGATTCCGGACTGCAGCACCAGAACCGCACGGCCACCGCGGCCGGCTCAGCAGTAGCAGAAATACGCTCCGCCACACACTATAAGGAGACAACCTCCATAGCCGATCGGCAGCTGTAGATAACTGCCATGCGGAGGACATTTGCTCGATTCCCGTGCTGTCAGGGATTTTTTTTTTTTTTTCCTTGGTGGGAGGACTGGAACGGTGGTCCATTCAGCCTCGTGATGCCAAATGATGATCTACTCGACCGAAGATCAGCAGTTGGACGTCTACTAACCCAACACCGGCATGTGGAGCGGTGTGCTGACCACACGCCCTTGTATACAACGTCCAACTGGCGTTATGTGCTAATGGGCGAGACGGCGGTCGGTGTGGTGTAACGACGTATTAGTTTTCGTTTGATATATGTATGACCATGTGCAGACTTCGTCACCTACGTCAGTTACAACCCACTTCAAAATGATTCATATTCTTTTAAATTGTCATAGGATGGTTCTTGAACGAAACTGTAAAACATCCGTTGAGTCGTGTGCAAAGAATTACATCACTTGGGCCAATTGGTTTTTGTAACTTTTCCCAATTTAAATTTCGTTTGTTTCTCCTCAGAAATTATATTGACACACGTTATCTTGATCTAATCGATATCAGAATCACACATTAAATAAACTTTTTAGATTCAAAGTTTCGGTGAACGACGTAAGAATTACTAATCTTGTCAAATATATTATTAATCCGTTCACACAATTCTTCATAAATAAATCTTCAAGACACGTGTTTCAACTTTAATAGCATACACTATTTTATTAGCTTCCTACACATACAGATGTGAACTTGAGCGTTGACAGACAGTGACTGACATTTCAATAAGATTAAGCTCTATATGACGTCATTCTTGTACAAAAAGAGTATAAAAATTCATTTTTAATTTTTAGAAACACGACGCAACAACTCGGTTCCAGGATCTTCTGTTGCTCCTTGGCTGTCGACCCGCGACGTATAGCGGCCAGCAATTTCCTCTCTGGTCGCGGCAACGAAGATGCTGTCCCCGTTCGTTGCGCCGATCTCTCCGTACATGAAACACATAAAAAAAATACAAAACTTTTAGATAATTCACATCTATTACAAATAATAAGAAAACACATAAACAAAACTAAATTAAACTTATAGTCACCTGCAAACTGGGCTGACTTTGGTGGATGGGTGACGCTTAATTTCGTCCCACTACATCGGACGATGCCGATTGGCCCGAGTGTGGTCATAACGGCGCAAACCATAAACTGACTAGCCCAGTATAGATGTAGATCAGTAGATTATTTTCATGCTATCATTAATGAGATGAAGGTGAGGCGCCCATAAACTTAAGAATGAACGTCAAGAAATGTACAGAAATTACACTTTGTTAGAGGCAACCTTACGTCCTGCTCCCATAACATGCAGTCGGTATTGGGCCCCATCAAGCAGCCACCTCCACACATTCTGTCCTTAGTATCTTCTTACCTTACTCCAAGTGTCTAAAGATCCTTGGCTGCCTGGCCTCCCTACCTTATTTTTGGTCTGCCTGAAGGTCTTCATCCTTTAGGTTTCTTGTCTCACACTACTCTTACTACTGATCCCTAATTTCTTCTGTAAACACCGCCTATCCATTTCAGTCTCCATGTCTTGGTTTCGGCAACAACATCTGGTTGGTTAAATGTATCTCCCGGAGCACCCTGTTCTTTTTCCTTCGCCATTCCCTCCTTCACAAATTGTTTTAAATATTTTCGGAAGGATTTTATTTGCAAGAAAAAACATCATATTTTTCTCTTATTCACAAATGTCTACTTGATACAGCAATTAAAACTAAGTGCAAATAAATTACAAAAGTGTTTAGTGAACTTGAGTTTGTACATACTTCGTTAGGATTGTCATTCTGTTCCTTCGGGAACACATAACAGATTCGGGTATTCAGATCATCTGTGGTTGCGAATGTAATAATGTGAAACATATTGCTGGCATGTCTCTAGACATTTATAGTATTAGTCCGCGCCTCTTTTCTTTACCCTGGAGGTGAGGTTCTTAAAATGAGTCAAGCAACCTACTTCCGCAGCCCGCCCGATTGGCCGTGCGGTCTAACGCACGGCTTTCCAGGCGGGAAGGAGCGCCTGGTCCCCGGCACGAATCCGCCCGGCACATTTGTGACGAGGTACGGTGAGCCGGCCAGTCTGTGGATGGTTTTTAGGCGGTTTTCCATCTGCCTCGGCAAATGCGGGCTGGTTCCCCTTATTCCGCCTCAGCTACACTATGTCGGCGATTGCTGCGCAAACAAGTTGTCCACGTACGCGTACACCACCATTACTCTACCACGCAAACATAGGGGTGACACTCGTCTGGTGTGAGACGTTCCCTGGGGGGTCCACCGGGGGCCCAACCGCACAATAACCCTGGGTTCGATGTGGGGCGGCGGAGGGGTGAAGTGGACTGCGGTAATGGTCGTGGGGTTGCGGACCACTGCGGCTGCGGCGGGGACGGAGCCTGTCCGTCGTTTCTAGGTCCCCGGTTAAGATAACATAACATAACCTACTTCCGCGCACGTGTCACGAAATGAACAGAAAATTAGAGCAATTACAGTACATAGGGATGTTTATCGACAGTTGTTCTTCCCACACATTTTCGCGAGTGGGACAGGGAACAGGGGAGGGAGGCGAGCGTGAGAGAAGATAAGGACAGCAAGAATACCCTCCGCCACACACCGTAAGGTATAGAAGCAGATGTTTGTCTCTCGCTGGCTCCTGCAAATCTACTTAGCCCCCCAAACTCATTTCGCTTCGGAAGACGCACAGCTTCGATCAGCTTCAGCTTTCCCACACTGGTCTAGAAACGGCTCAATTTTCACAGTAATATGGCTCCTAGCATGCTGCAATAAATCTGAGAAAATACGCGTTGCGAGCGATAGCTAGGTCGCTACCCAGAGGCTGGAGTTACATCTCCGCTCCCACTGTGACGCACAGTCTGTTTATTTATTTCCACTTTATCTCAAATTGCGACATTTGAGGAAGGAAGAGGCACTACCGCCTTTTGTTATTGCTTCCAGAAAACAATAAAAGCGGGAAAAAACACCGCCGACGCCCACACGCGCACCGCAGCGGAGTTTTGATTAAGTGCCTACGCTCATGTGTTTACACAAAACGGAGGAGTTGCGGTGTCCGGATGCAGGGGCGCGGCGTTAGGGCTGTCGCTGCCGCTGTGACGTCGATGTGACGTCAGCAGCGCTGCCGGAGATTACCACTCGTCGTTTTCGACGACTGCCCGTCAGAAATCAAACCAGAGGGCTGACGCCGCAGTCCGGCTCTGGTCACACGCACCGTACCGCACCGCACGCACCGAACGCAATGTTCCGGCGATAAAGTTAAAGTTCGTCAAGACCGTACAATACTTCCACAAATTCACCCTCCGTATTATTTTTTTGTTAACAGATGACCTTCTATCAATATCTATTCGAAAAAAAAATTAATTTGAAGGACCGTATGAATTGATTGTAACTTTTCCCGACATCATATGTTAGTTTGGTCCATAAGTTCGTAGCGACTTTGTTTTGCTTGTTGGTACACCCTTGGCCAAATGTATTGAGCACCCTAGCAATTTTGCATCTGTGCGATATACAATAAAGAGCCAAAGAAACTGGTACACCTGCCTAAAATCGAGCAGGGCCCCCGCGAGCACGTACAAGTGCCGCAACACGACGTGGCATGGACTCGAATAATGTCTGAAGTAGTGCTGGAATTAATTGACACCATGAATGCTGCAGGGCTGTTTATAAATTCGTAGGAGTACGCTGTGGTAGAGATCTCTTGTGAATAGCATGTTGCAAGGCATCCCAGATATTCTCAATAATGTTCATGTCTGGGTTCAAAATGGTTCAAATGGCCCTGAACACTATGGGACTTAACATCTGAGGTCATCAGTCCCCTAGAACTTAGAACTACTTAAATCTAACTAACCTAAGGACATCACACACATCCATGCCCGAGGCAGGATTCGAACCTGCGACCGTAGCGGTCGCGAGGTTCCAGACTGAAGCGCCTAGAACCGCTCGATCACACCGGCCGGCCCATGTCTGGGGAGTTTGGTGGCCAGCGGAAGTGTTTAAACTCAGAAAAGTGATCCTGGAGTCACTCTGTAGCAATTCAGGGCGTGCGTGATGTTTCATTGTTCTGCTGGAATTGGCCAAGTCCTTAGGAATGCAGAATGGTCATGAATTGATTCAGGTGATCAGATAGGATGGTTATCTACGTGTCACCTGTCAGAGTCATATCTAGACGTATCAGGGGTCCCATATCTCTACAACTGCATACTCCCCATACCATTACAGAGCCTACACCAGCTTGAACAGTTCCCTGCTGACATGCAGGACCCATGGATTCATGAGGCTGTCTCCACACCTGTGCACGTCCGTCCGCTCGATACAATTTGAAACGAGACTCGTCAGACCAGTCGTCAACAGTCCAATGTCGGTGTTGACTGGCCCAGGCGAGGCGTAAAGCTTTGTGTCGTGGTTCAAAAATGGCTCTGAGCATTATGGGACTCAACTGCTGAGGTCATTAGTCCCCTAGAACTTAGAACTAGTTAAACCTAACTAACCTAAGGACATCACAAACATCCCTGCCCGAGGCAGGATTCGAACCTGCGACCGTAGCGGTCTTGCGGTTCCAGACTGCAGCGCCTTTAACCGCACGGCCACTTCGGCCGGCTTTTGTATCGTGGCGTTATCAACGTTACACGAGTATAACTTCCGCTCCGAAAGCCCATATCGATGATGGTTCCCACGCTTGAGACCCAGCATTGAAATCTGCAGAAATCTGCGGACGGTTTGCACTTCTGTCACGTTGAACGATTTGTCGATGGTCCCGATCTTGCAGGATCTTTCTTCGGCCGCAGCGATATCGGAGATTTGATGTTTTACCGGATTCCTCATATGCTCGGAACATTAGTGAAACAATCGTACGGGAAAATCCTCACTTCATCGCTAATTCGGAGTTGAAGTGTCCCATCTCTCGCGTGGCGACTGTGGCACCACGTTCAAACTTACGTAACTGTTGATAACTTGGCATTGTAGCAGCTGTAACCGATCGAACAACTGCGCCAGATACTTGTCTTATATAGGCTATGCCGCCCGCAGCGCCGTATTCTGCCTGTTTACATATCTCTGTGTTTGAATACGCATGCCGGTACCAGTTTCTGTGGCACTTCAGTATACATAACAGTAAATAACCCGTTGGTATAAGAAGTGCAACGAATACGGCCATAAAGAATGATCCCACTCAAAGCCATCAATAAAACATCTGGTGTAATTAAATTTTCCATTTCTAGGTTTTTCTGTGTAGTAATCTATCCGATACATTCGCTCGTTGTGGACACATATCACTAATCTAATATTCTTTTCTTGTTCAAATCTGTGACCAGGCGCTGATGGCCAGGCAATTGAGCGCTCCACAAACCAAACAACATCATCATCAGATCTGTGACATCGGTGATACTGCTGCACTGTGCCTGTAAGAAACGAACTTAGCTTAGAAAAACGAGTGCAGATAGAGTTTTTACATAAGAAATGGAAACCGCAGATGAAGATTCCGAAAACTGTGCGATGTTCACACCGATCTGTACAATATACCATTCGGCATGATCGGATCGCATGTTAAGAGACCCAGAACCGGGCGCAAACGGATAATAGCAAACCGATAGGGCTGAATGACAGTAAGAGAGTGCTTAAAAATAGAAAGAAAACCTCCTTATACGTCGATGCTGAGTTTTCGGATAGTTGTAACAAAACTATGTCTGCTCGCACCACGCACAGACGGCTTCAAGAAGATTGTCTAAAAGGCTGTAAGGCCAGGAGAAGCCGTGACTCTCTGACGAAAATAGAAAGGCCCGCTATGAATGAGCTCTAAAGCACCAAACGTTCGCAGAAAAAGATTAGCCAAATATCGTGTGGCCTGAACCCAGTGTGTAAAGCACGGGGGAGGGAGCATCCTGATTTGGGGCTGCCTGAACGCTGCAGGGGTGGGACAAATGGTCGTATGTGAAGGCTGCATTGATTCCACAGAGTACACAGACGTCCTAGAATTTGCTTTACTGCCCTCTTTTACAATCGTCTTTGGAGGTGCACACATAGACCGTGGTAAATTCCACCAGGATAACGCAATCTGCCATAAATCTGTCCGCACGATGACTTCGGGAAAATAACATCGAGCTTCTGAAACTACCTGCTCAATCACCAGACCAGGACCCCATAGAGCATTTATGGAGGTTATGGAAGCGTAAAGTCAGGCGGCACAGAATTAAGTCAAAAGAACAATTAAAAGACCGGCTGCGCCTTGAGTGGAACGCCACAACTGCCGAAGATTGTAAGGAGCTAGTGCACTCTCTACCAAAAAATGGAAAAAACTTTAATAAGGGCAAAAAACGGGCCCACGAAATGTTGGTTTTGTGTAAATAATTAACATTATAACCTGAAGCAAATTATTTCTATTTATTTAAACAACACTCAAAGTTACCAAGTGTGCTCAATTCCTTTGGCCAAAGATGTATTTCGGATGCTAAGTGCTCTCATTCTTAAATGCTGGAAGACTAAGATATGCATATTCTCGCGTCGTGGACTACAATGCTTTTTTTACCCCCACCCCAAGCCTTTGATAGGTGGGTGGATTTTAACCCTACAATGGTTCTTAACAGACAGCACACGATATGTGTACCAAGTTTTGCTGAAATCAGTCCAGACGTTTAGAAGGAGATGTGGAACATACGAGCATATATACCGGATGATCAAAAAGTCAGTATAATTTTGAAAACTGAATAAATCACGGAATAATGTAGATAGAGAGGTACAAATTGACACACATGCTTGGAATGACATGGGGTTTTATTAGAGCCAAAAAAATACAAAAGTTCAAAAAATGTCCGACAGATGGCGCTTCATCTGATCAGTATAGCAATAAGTAGCATAACAAAGTAAGACAAAGCAAAAATGATGTTCTTTACAGGAAATGCTCAATATGTCCACCATCATTGCTCAACAATAGCTGTAGTCGAGGAATAATGTTGTGAACAGCACTGTAAAGCATGTCCGGAGTTATGGTGAGGCATTGGCGTCGGATGTTGTCTTTCAGCATCCCTAGAGATGTCGGTCGATCACGATACACTTGCGACGTCAGGTAATCCCAAAGCCAATAATCGCAAGGACCGAGGTCTGGGGACCTGGGAGGCCAAGTATGACGAAATTGGCGGTTGAGCACACGATCATCACCAAACTACGCGCGCAAGAGATCTTTCACGCGTCTGTCGGACATTTTGTAAACTTTGTTTTTCTTTTTGGTTCTAATAAAACCCCATGTCATTCCAAGCATGTGTGTCAATTTTTACCTCTCTATCTACATTATTCCGTGGTTTATTAAGTTTTCAAATTTATACTGACTTTTTGATCACCCAGTACATACATACAAATGTACAACCATTTTTGTAATCTGTATGCATGTTCAGACTATGCACTATAGGATATGCGTTGTTAGTGATGTTAGTCTCATCACTTAGGCTACGGTACTGATTCGGCGTCGTAGTGATGAAGCACAACAATTAGTGTGCCTTACATTTGCAGACGGTTAACCTGGGTCTGGACATGGAGAGCAGGGCTTTACTGGTAAAACTGTTGTCTTAAAACAAGAGCAGTAGCGCTACTGATCTTCACGAGTTATCGATGAATTAAAGAACTATGGAGAGATCTTCTGTCCGAACCGGGTTCGAATGAACTGGCCATTTGGAAATAGCTCCTGGGAGAAGCCGGCTGCCAAATGCGCCACACATTGTTGAAGAAGTTACATGGCCGAGAACTCTGGAAGCAATGTGCCATCTTCAAGCAGTGTACGATATGTGTCACGACAGCTGAACATTCCATGGTCCACAGTTGTTTGGAGTAGCAATAATAGAGGAAAAAGTTTGAGGTGTGTCTTCTCACCAAAGGGGTGGTTGTTTGTAAGAATTATTTTACAGTAAGTGCTCAAAAATGTCGCCACCCTCTTCGACGCTCATATTTATCCGCACACGGTATGCTTCGACCCTACTAACGACGAATTCCTAGAGTACGAGGTCGCAAAAGACCAATGATGTTTACTGCATTCGACGTCCCACGTTTTGCCTATCATGTAACTACATTACTGGCTGCTAACGGCAAGAGGTGGCGGGACAGGAAGTATCTAATGGTGAGTACAGCATGAACCGACCGAGAGTAGTTGAAATGCTTAGTCGATGAGTAACTCACAATAGTGCTACAGTGCTAATGGTATTGACACAAAGCAGAGCAATGGCAAAGATAAACAAAGCAAACATTGCATTGAATCTACAGCAACAGTTGCCGAAGTTGTCATTTCGTCAGAAAGTAATCAAAGAAATTTCTCAGACTGAGAAAGGAATGGCAGACAAAATATCATTTCCGCAAGATGAGTCAGTGGAATGTGAGTGTCGTATACGCTCGACTTTGCGGACAGTGCACGTGAGGAGTACAATGATGATACGCACTTAACAAGTGAAAGCGATACTGAAGAGGTGTCGAGCCATGTACTCATCAGCCTTGTTGAACAGGGAGTCACAAATCTCGCCACCAGTAGTAAAGGACAATCGTTGTTCAAAAAATGGTTCAAAGGGCTCTGAGCACTATGGGACTTAACTTCTAAGGTCATCAGTCCCCTAGAACTTAGAACTACTTAAACCTAACTAACCTAAGGACATCACACACATCCATGCGTGAGGCAGGATTTGTGCCTGCGACCGCAGCAGTCGCGCGGTTCCAGACTGTAGCGCCTTTAACCGCTTGGCCACTCCGGCCGGCGAGTCGTTGGTCAAGAAGCGATTACTAAACATAATTACGAACATGGAACATCAGCCGCGGGAGATTATAAAAAAATTGTGCACAGATTTCGACTAAGTCCGCAGCAATATGACCGTATAGTGCATAAGAAGAACCACGGATATTCAAGAGATGGCAAAGCGTATTTGTTACATAAATTAGTACTCGCGCGTTTCAAGGATGCTCGATACAAAATACAGGATGTGCAAAATAGTGACGTTCCACGTTATGTACATCAAATCGTTATGCAGATGAAACTGCGCGCGACATAGATTGTAATGCTCTGAAGGGATCAGTGGATGGTTGCATAACTTCATATACAGCTACAGAATTAGAAGATGCAAGATAGCGTAATTTCAAACAAAGCGTCATCTTGACGACGCACAGCAAACTGCGGAATCGACCCGAAAACTTGTGGATGAGATAAACCATTCAGTAAGGAAATTGTTTTCAATCCGACCCGTCGGGATTTGAAGAGGAACTTCATATGAAAGCATCCATGGAAATTAGAGGTTCCAAGAGAGATGTATCAAATTCAACTAACAACACCGCCTAAAAGCATTCCTATACAAGTATGCCGGCTGTTAATCTGGATGATAAATTGGGTGGAAGTTATTTATTGTGCTGTGAGAAGTTGGAGTTGCTCTGCCCCCTACGTATCTTTCTCGTATGCGTGGCCTTGCAAGGGCAGTGGGTAATACTTACTCCACTGCAAACGAGAGTGGAAAAATAGGTGTAAGAAAACTACAATTATGGTATGTGAACTGCTTTAGCAAATATATGATCAAAATACAGGGCTATTACAAATGATTGAAGCGATTTCATAAATTCACTGTAGCTCCATTCATTGACATATGGTCACGACACACTACAGATACGTAGAAAAACTCATAAAGTTTTGTTCGGCTGAAGCCGCACTTCAGGTTTCTGCCGCCAGAGCGCTCGAGAGCGCAGTGAGACAAAATGGCGACAGGAGCCGAGAAAGCGTATGTCGTGCTTGGAATGCACACACATCAGTCAGTCATAACAGTGCAACGACACTTCAGGACGAAGTTCAACAAAGATCCACCAACTGCTAACTCCATTCGGCGATGGTACGCGCAGTTTAAAGCTTCTGGATGCCTCTGTAAGGGGAAATCAATGGGTCGGCCTGCAGTGGGCGAAGAAACGGTTGAACGCGAACGGGCAAGTTTCACGCGTAGCCCGCGGAAGTCGCCGAATAAAGCAAGCAGGGAGCTAAACGTACCACAGCCGACGGTTTGGAAAATCTTACGGAAAAGGCTAAAGCACAAGCCTTACCATTTACAATTGCTACAAGCCCTTACACCCGATGACAAAGTCAAACGCTTTGAATTTTCGGCGCGGTTGCAACAGCTCATGGAAGAGGATGCGTTCAGTGCGAAACTTGTTTTCCGTGATGAAGCAACATTTTTTTCTTAATGGTGAAGTGAACAGACACAATGTGCGAATCTGGGCGGTAGAGAATCCTCACGCATTCGTGCACCAAATTCGCAATTCACCAAACGTTAACGTGTTTTGTGCAATCTCACGGTTTAAAGTTTACGGCCCCTTTTTCTTCTGCGAAAAAAACGTTACAGGACACGTGTATCTGGACATCCTGGAAAATTGGCTCATGCCGCAACTGGAGACCGACAGCGCCGACTTCATCTTTCAACAGGATGGTGCTCCACCGCACTTCCATCATGATGTTCGGCATTTCTTAAACAGGAGATTGGAAAACCGATGGATCGGTCGTGGTGGAGATCATGATCAGCAATTCATGTCATGGCCTCCACGCTCTCCCGACTTAACCCCATGCGATTTCTTTCTGTGGGGTTATGTGAAAGATTCAGTGTTTAAACCTCCTCTACCAAGAAACGTGCCAGAACTGCGAGCTCGCATCAACGATGCTTTCGAACTCATTGATGGGGACATGCTGCGCCGAGTGTGGGAGGAACTTGATTATCGGCTTGATGTCTGCCGAATCACTAAAGGGGCACATATCGAACATTTGTGAATGCCTAAAAAGCTTTTTGAGTTTTTGTATGTGTGTGCAAAGCATTGTGAAAATATCTCAAATAATAAAGTTATTGTAGAGCTGTGAAATCGCTTCAATCATTTGTAATAACCCTGTACAGCTACAGAATTAGAAGATGCAAGATAGCGTAATTTCAAACAAAGTGTCATCTTGACGACGCACAGAAAACTGCGGAATCGACCCGAAAATTTGTGGATGAGATAAACAAACGTATCCCACCATTCAGTAAGGAAATTGTTTTCAATCCGACCCGTCGGGATTTGAAGAGGAACTTCATATGAAAGCATCCATGGAAATTAGAGGTTCCAAGAGAGATGTATCGAATTCAACTAACATCACCGCCTAAAAGCATTCCTATACAAGTATGCCGGCTGTTAATCTGGATGATAAATTGGGTGGAAAGTTATTTATTGTGCTGTGAGAAGTTGGAGTTGCTCTGCCCCCTACGTATCTTTCTCGTATGCGTGGCCTTGCAAGGGTAGTAGGTAATACTTACTCCACTGCAAACGAGAGTGGAAAAATAGGTGTAAGAAAACTACAATTATGGTATGTGAACTGCTTTAGCAAATATCTGATCAAAATACAGTAAGTCGCTTTTGCTTGATTCTTGGCCTGCGTATAAAAACCATACTCACTTAGAGCAAACTATCCCTACTGAAAAGTGTGTGACATTGCAGTACATACCACCTGGAGCCACAGGACACCTGTAGCTACGCTTTAAAGGGTAGCCAATTTCACGATAAACTCGACGACAGACTGTTTTGCTTTCGGTTGCATGCCACCACATTCCATCAGTTATCATCCCGATACACCAGTATTATTCTCTATGCATTCTTTAAGAGTGTATACCTCGCTGAACGTCCTGCACGGTTTGTAGCGCCCAAGGAGTTCGCCTTCGATCTTGATGGTGCGAACCTTTGTGATCACTGTTATGAGCCTTTTTCATTCCATGTTCATGGTGTAAGTAAATGATATATTTCTAACATCTCTTGAATGTGGAAGAAGTCCAATTTGTGACGTATAATACACACGAGGGATATTCGGAAACTAATTTCCTATGGGTCAAGAAATGGAAACCACTGTGAAAATCTAATAAAGCTGTGCACATGTGTGTTCAACAATGCCTCCAGAATCCCTGTCGGTTGCATCACTTCGCTCTTTTCAGATCTGAGCGCATGGTGAGCGCATAAAGATGCGTAGAAAATAGTGTCTCCCGCCAGGTATGAGGTCCTGGTGAGACATTTCGCCTGATGTTATGCAGCCCACATTACAGAACTGTCATACGGATCCTACGTTGTGACAATTCTCGGTCGGAATCTGCAGGGGCAATGAAAATGCTCCTGCAGCGTTTTCGATGGGAAGTGTTTGATCACCCACACTACAGCCAGTAATTGGATCCCTCTGTGTTTCATCTCTGCTTACATTAACTACTTGCTATGAAGACAACATTTTTGCACATACAACGAGCTATAGATGAGCGTAGAGAATTGGCGGGAAGCACAGTCAGGTGCCTTGTATGATTATGAAAGTTGTTACAACGGTGCTACAGATGTCCTAGCTGGAGCGGCGACTATGTAGAGATGTAGCTGGAAGGTGGAGCGAGCTATCGCAAATAAAACATTTCTGACTTTCAATGTAGTTTCCATTTCGCGACTGATCGGAACTTACTTTCTGGACAAGCCTCGTACATCCCATAGAAGGTTTATCTCTGCACCTCCCGGACATTCATTTTACGAGTATGTCGCACTCCTAATCCATATGGAGAATTATTAGCAGCTAGTATTTTTCCTGTCGTAACTGTTAACACAACACTTTCAAATGTGCTTTACTAAAAACTGAACTTGAACCTCGCACTAAAGGGGGTTCCTTGTTAGATTTACTTTAAAAATGCTTTCATAATGAAATATTTCATAAAAATTTTAATCCTTTATTCCACGCCTCAGAGGCTTAAACACTGAAACACCTAATTTTGTTTTATTTCTTACCAAGAAATCTAATTCCAGCTTTCATAGATTTAGTTTTAGAAATGTTCAAGTATTTCTTAAATAATGATTTATTTTAGCAAACACTTTACCTGCTATTTCATCCCCGTAGAGATTAAATTTCCAAAAATTCTGAAACATGGATTCTTTTATTTCTGATCTGGAAATCAAATACCAGTTTTTGCAGTTCGATTTTCAAAATTCCCGTAACAGTGACTTATTTAGAAAAATCTTTCATCCCCCGTTTCACTCCCTTGCAGATGGAATTTCGAAAGAAACACTTCTTAAATGATACCTACGGTATAACAACCTCTTCAAAGTTCTATCCTTAACGGCTCTGAGCAATATGGGACCCAACTGCTGAGGTCATTAGTCCCCTAGAACTTAGAACTAGTTAAACCTAACTAACCTAAGGACATCACAAACATCCATGCCCGAGGCAGGATTCGAACCTGCGACCATAGTGGTCTTGCGGTTCCAGACTGCAGCGCCTTTAACCGCACGGCCACTTCGGCCGGCTCTATCCTTAACGGTTCGGGCTGTGTGATGGCGAGTCAGTCAGTCAGACAGACATTTCCTTTTGTATAAATATAGAGATTTCAAATAGTTCTGGTCGCAAAACAATTCAATAAAACAATTCAGTAGCAACTACATGATCACTAGTTTCAAGTAGCCATCATCCGCCTCCACATCCGTTGAACCAACAGGAAAATTACCTTACATATCGTAAAATTCTCCAACGGATTTTTAAAACGTTTCTTAAATATTAAATCATTAAGTACATTAAATTAACTTACCGCACTCCCGCAGTAATTCGTACCTTAGACATCAGGTAGTGTTAATTATTAGAAAAGCGTTACTATGCGTGTATTTTCGAGATACCTAATTTGGGCCACAATGACCATCGGTATATAAAACCAGCAGACGTTTCGTACCTTCCTCCCACTATCGTGGTTTAACAGTTACAACCAACAGCTGGTGTACAAAGATACAATTTGTACAGAAACCAGATGGTAGTTATAACAGACGAGGGGTATGAAAGGGAAGCAGTGGTTGGGGAGGGAGTGAGACAGGGGTGTAGCCTATCCCTGATGTTCTTCAATTTGTATATTGAGCAAGCAGTAAAGGAAACAAAAGAAAAATTCGGAGTAGGAATTAAAATCCATGGAGAAGAAATAAAAGCTTTGAGGTTCGCCGATGACACTGTAATTCTGTCAGAGACAGCAAAGGACTTGGAAGAGCAGTTGAACGGAATGGACAGTGTCTTGAAAGGAGGATATAAGATGAACATCAACAAAAGCAAAACGAGGGCAATGGAATGTGGCCGAATTAAGTCGGGTGATGCTGAGGGAATTAGATTAGGAAATGAGACACTTATAGTAGTAAAGGAGTTTTGCTATTTGGGGAGCAAAATAACTGACGATGGTGGAAGTAGAGAGGATATAAAATGTAGACTGGCAATGACAAGGAAAGCGTTTCTGAAGGAGAGGAATTTGTTAACATCGGGTATAGATTTAAGTGTAAGGAAGTCGTTTCTGAAAGTATTTGTATGGAGTGTAGCCATGTATGGAAGTGAAACATGGACAATAAATAGTTTGGACAAGAAGAGAATAGCAGCTTTCGAAATGTCGTGTTACAGAAGAATGCTGAAGATTAGATGGGTAGAACACATAACTAATGAGGAGGTATTGAATATAATTGGGGAGAAGAGGAGTTTGTGGTACAACTTGACTATAAGAAGGGATCGGTTGGTAGGACATGTTCTGAAGCATCAAGGGATCACCAATTTAGTATTGGAGGGCAGCGTGGAGGGTAAAAATCGTAGAGGGAGACCAAGAGATTACGCTAAGCAGATTCAGAAGGATGTAGGTAGCAGTAGGTACTGGGAGATGAAGAAGCTTGCACAGCCGGACAGAGTAGCATGGAGAGCTGCATCAAACCAGTCTCAGGACTGAAGGCCACAACAACCACAAAAAGCGGGAATAAAATCTCTTACAATTTTTAAATCTTGTAGTATCGTCAAGTACGTAATAAATCAAATATAAAGCAGAAATAGCAAATTATTAATTTAGTAATATAAAAATATTTAAATTAGTTTATGGAACTATAAAGATAGAATTCAGCAAGAACATTTCTTTCCATCTAGAGGAATCACAAAATTTCATCACAGTAAGGGGAGACGAACGACGAGTACTTTTCTAGAAAAGCGTGAGTAGCAGTCCTGACAGAGGGAGAATTCCTGTTTTTTTGCCATACGTGATACCCTGCTAGTGACACTAGCGACGAAAGGACAATTACGGAAATTTTACGTCCTTTGTTGATTCTTCGGATAATTAAAATTCCTTCTTTTTTTTTAAAAAATGCAGACACACCTCTGCCTTCGTAAGTAACTTATTTGTACCTGAAACTTAATCCTCCACTAGGATTTGACGCAAAGTAGACACGCATATTCACAACACAACGTCTCATCATCATCTCAGCCTTTTCCCACGTCATGCGAGGTCGGCGTTGCTTTGCTGGATCCTTCACTTCCATAAATGCCTATCCAGTGTATCTTCTCTGAGCCATCCTTTCTCCCTTAGGTCCCCTGCTACCTTGTCCATCCATCTCAGTTTCGGTCTTCCTCTTCTCCTTGGTCCTTTCATTTCTAGCTCTTCAGTTCTTCTCCCCACGTAGTACTCCCCTCTTCTCTGCACATGTCCATACCATTTTAGCCTACTTTCTTGGATCTTCTTGCCTATGGGCCGCACTTTCACTGTTCCCCTGATGTACTCATTCCTTACTCTATCCTTTCGTGTCACCCCACTCATCCACCTTAACATTCTCATTTTTGCCACTTCCATCTTTTTCTTTTTGGCTTTTATAATTGGTCAAGTTTCTGCACTAACAGCATCGCAGGCCTCACCGCAGACTTGTAAAGCTTTCCTTTCATTCTGCAGCTAACCTTCTTATCACACAGTACTCCACTCAGTTACCTCCAGTTCATCCATCCGCTATTTATCCTACACTGTATTTCGGTCTCCAGTCCTCCATCACTCTGCATGTAAGAGCCTAGGTATTTAAGTTTCTTGACCAGCGTCAGTTATTCTCCTTGCAGGTTAATACTCTGTTTTCCTTCCCCTTTCCTCTAGAGCTTTTCTCCACTGTTCAAGCTTGTCTTGAAGTGCCTCCTGGGTGGGTTCACAGATTACAACATCGTCGGCAAACATCACGCCTCTTTTTTTACATCTTTGACTAGTACATCCATGACAAGGTCAAAGAGATATGGGCTCAGAGCGGATCCCTGATGTAGTCCTACTCTCACTGAAAATGCCTTTTTTGTACCTGCACTGCTCCTCATTTGTGTCATTGCACCTTCATACATGTCTTCTACCACCCTGATATATTTTTCTGGCAGCCATTTACTTCTCAGACATCTGCATATTTCTTGCCTTGACACTCTGTCATATGGCTTCTGAAGATCGATAAAGGCCATATGCAGTTCGGCTTGTACTTCTCTGTGCCTTGCCACCAGTTGCCTTAGTGCAAATACTGCGTCGGTTGTTCCTCTTGCCGTCATAAACCCAAACTGTTCTTCACATACTTCAGTTTCTAGACGTAACCTCTTCTCAATTATCCTTTCCCAGATCTTCATTGTGTGGGACACAACAAAACACAACACAACGTCTCTGGATGGTAAATTTTTAACACCAACTTTTCGCTTCTTTAGCATTATAGACATCTGTAACTGACGATCTAAGCATCTGCGTATCACGTCTTGGTGATTCCTTTGGATAAGCGCCCAAACGTCCAAATTCGATTCACGCAGTTATTCGCTAGTGAATATTGATAAAGTATTCCAATACAACAAACGAGACACTGGTTTTTTTTGTCAATTAATCACTAATCATTTCGGAAAGTGGATGTGCCATCAGGTGATAAATTGAGGTTTCAGCGCGTTTGCATCAGCCTGAATTGGATGGCATATTTACACGTCGGTGCTCTTTGTCAGTCATTCCATTTGTTCTGTGGTTACAATTTCGTCAGTACGAGTTTCACACAAAACGCCCGCATCCAGAATGCCGTAACCACACTGTACCGGTATAAAAACGGCCTGTAAACTCAACGAAATACAATTGAAATATTAACGTCAATACTGACCGATGGTGACAAATGATGAGACTGGAAGCTATTTCTGTGCTTAAACGCTTGTTAGAGCAGACATATGCTGAATACTAATACGTACATTGCCTTCACTACTTAGAAGAGATTTCTGTTGATTCTGATTGAAAGAAGCTACATTTGAAGTTTTTAAATACGTGTTTTTATAGGAAGTTTACTAGAATATTGAATATGTATCAAGCCAGTTCGTGAAAACAGAAATTAATTATCAATGGTGAAAAGCTACGACTTGATATGCCAAAAGATTAACTTGTAGCCAATCAAAGCATATGTTTAATCTCCTCACCTTGAAACTGTGAGACGTCTTCACAGGTAAAGGCACCATTGCATATTTTTTGCACTTACAGTCTTGTCGAGATGTGGTCAGATTAGTTATATTATACATCAACACTGTTGTCAGTGAGATTCACAAACGGAGCTCGTTCGTTCTTTATTACTAAAACCTTTATTTGTTTTTGGGTCGTCTTATGCAAGATACGTCATTTATATTATCTTGTCGCCTGACTTGTCTACAGAGTAATTATTTTGAGAATATCAATGTTTAAACAATGTCTTTCGATGCACGATCGGGAAAAGTGGCCACAATACTCGTCGGGAGAGGTAACCAAGGTTTTCACCCCAGAAAGACTTTGTTAGTTCCAAAAACACGCATAATACAAATGAAAAAATTGACTTCCAAACCCTCTAATATACAAAGCTATCATCCGTCAATCCATCCCTTTGTGAAAATTTTGAATTAATTTAGTTACGTTATTTATAACCATCTTTGTCCAATTATATATGGTCTAATACAAAAGTCCCATTGATACTAGGGCGTGAAGATGCCTAGAAAACGTGTCTGGAATTCAAAAAACAAACATGGGATCCTGCCACGATGTCACTGGACACAATACCCGCTTCAGTTCGGGACAGTGGCCTCTGTATAAACCTTCTGAAAATTTTTTTTGTTTTCAATATATTATTTTTTATTTCACTTAAAAATTTTGTTGTGGTACCTTCTAACACGGAGCTTCAAACTGCCTAAATCCCTTCAGTCATTAGCCATGGTTTGGTGAAAATTGAATTTCTGTTTGAGAGGCCACATTAGCCCTCCCCCCGTCCCCTCTTCCCATCCTACGAGGTCGAAGTTATCGCCCTACAATGTCAATATTGGCTCTTAAGCAAAAACGTGTCTCAACCAAAATTTCCAACACACAATTAATGAAGTATTATCTTGGCCTGTCACGTTATGACACTCAGATTATTGATCACAAAAGGATTTGCTATGGGGGGGGGGGGGGGGGGGGAGAGGGGAGGGGAGGGGAGCCGAGTAGTTACGAGAAAGGAAACTGGCCCTTTCAATGTCAAAGGAACCATTTTGGCATTTCCTGTAATCCATCTGCTTCACTCAAGATAAAGAAACTGGATTTCCGAATGGGAATTTGAAATCAGCCCCTTCCAAGTGTAAGTCCAATGCAGTAGCCACCTACATTTTATTTCATTATCGGTCCATCTGAACTGCACATGAACACCCATAACTGGGGTTAGTGTCGTTGATTTCTAAAAAAAGCACCCTCAGACCACGTTAGAGCCCCACCACCACTTAAATTTTGAAAAAAATCATCAGCATTGGCGGCCGAAGACTTCCGGCATAAGATGTCACCCCATTCAGACAATGGCCCTCTCAACGAGGCCAGAGGAGCAGACAAGGGTTCAGGGCACTATTTTGCCCTTGGGTACGAAACTGTCCCTAAAGGCGGAAGAATCAGCAATGATTAACGGCATGATATTGCACAAGACAATGAAAAACCGTTCCATTAAAGACAAATATTGTTTATGCACAGGACATGTGGCTTGTAATTAAAGAAATGTCTCTATGATCGCTCCATTGGCAAAAGATTCCAGACTAAACCTCCATTAGGATCTCCAGGAAGGAGCTGCTAAGAGGGAGACGTCATGAGAGAGATGTCATGAGAAAAAAATTGACTAACCAACGTAAGGATAACGGTCTACGAGATGGCGCATGGAATGTCAGATGTTTGAACTTGATAGGGAAGCTAAAAATCTGAAAAGGGAATACTAGGGATCGATGTACATATTGTGGCGTTTACTGAAGTGAAACGGAAAGAAGACAAATAATTCTGTCCAGATAAAGATAGGTTAATATCAACAGCAGAAAAAAGTGATGCAATGGGAGTAGGATTCGTTATAAATAGGAACATAGGGCAGAGAAAGTTATTCCGAACAGATCAGCGATAGGGTTGTTCTCAGAATGAGATTTTCACTCTGCAGCGGAGTGTGCGCTGATATGAAACTTCCTGGCAGATTAAAACTGTGTGCCGGACCGAGACTCGAACTCGGGACCTTTGCCTTTCGCGGGCAAGTGCTCTACCAATTTTTTTTAATCTCATTTTGTTCTATTGTTCGTTGACTTTGTTCGTGGCGGGCGTCAGATGACATTCGTTCAGATTGTTCGTTGATCCGTTCACTCAGTTTTTTATTACACAGCGTAGCTAAACCCTCTGACCGAACGCGCTGAGCCGTGCCGGCAACCAACTGAGCTACCCAAGCACGACTCACAACCCGTTCTCACAGCTTCAATTCTGCCAGTACCTCGTCTCCTACTTTCCTACTTGGTAGAGCACTTGCCCGCGAAAGGCAAAGGTCCCGAGCTCGAGTCTCGGTCCTACACACAATTTTAATCTGCCAGGAAATTTCAGAGTTGTTCTCATCAGAATCGACAACACACCAACACCAAGAACGATAGTTCAGGTATACACTGCGCCGTCGCAAGCAAATACTGAAGGTAGAGAGAAAATGTATGAAGATGTTGAAAACGTAATTCAGTACGTAAATTGAGGTGAAAATATGATAGTTGTAGGGAAGGGAGTAGAAGAAATGGCCTTGGGACAAGGAATGTGAGAGGAGAAATACTAATTGAGTTCTGTAATAAATTTCAGCTAGTAATAGCGAATACTCTGTTCTAGAATCACAAGAGGAGGCGGTATACTTGGGAAAGGCCGGCTGATAAGGAATGATTTCAGTTAGATTACATCATGGTCAGACAGAGATTCCGAAATCAGATACTGGATTGTAAGGCGTACCCAGGATCAGATATAGATCACAATGTAGTAGTGATGATGAATAAGCTGGAGTTTATGAGATTAGTCAGGAAGAATCAATACGCAAACAAGTGGAAGTACTGAGGAATGAGAAATACGCTTGAAGTTCTCTAAGACTATAGATACAGCAATAAGGAATAGCTCAGTAGGCAGTATAGTTCTAGAGGAATGGATATCACTAAAAAGGTCAATCACAGAAATTGGAAAGGAAAGACTGGGTACAAGGAAGTCAACTGCGGTGAACCCATGGATAATAGAAACAACAGTTCAGTTGATCGATGAAAGAAGGAAGCACAAAACTGTTGAGGGAAATTCAGAAATACAGAAATAGAAGCCGCTGAAGAATGAAATTAATACCAAGTGCAGGGAAGCTAATACGAAATAGCTGCATGAAAAATTTGAAGATATGATTGTCAGAAGGACTGGTACAGTATATAGAAACGTGACAACAATGTTCAGTGAAATTAAAAGCAAGTTGTAACACTGAGACTGCAATTTGAATTCCACTGTTAAATGCAGAAGAGAGAGCGGATATGTGGACAGAGTACATTGAACGCTACTACGAGGGGGAAGACATGTCTTTTGATGCGATACAAGAAGAAACAGGACTCGGTATAGAAGAGATAAGAAATCCAAAATTAGAATCATAATTTGAAAGAACTTTGGAAGACTTAAGGTCAAATAGGGCAGAAAGGATGGATAAAATTCAATCACAATTTCTAAGATCATTGGAGAAAGTGGCAACAAAACGACTATTTAGTTGGTGTGTAGAATATATAGCCTATGACTGGCGATATACCATCACACTTTCGGAGACACATCATCCACACAACTGCGAAGATTTCAAGAGCTTAACAGATGCTTCCAAGTTACTGACTAGAATAATACACAGAAGAATGGAAAAGAAAATTGGATGTGTGTTAGATGACAATCAGTTTGGCTGTAAGAAAGATAAAGGCAGCAGCGAGGCAGTTCTAATGATAATGGTTGATCATAGAAGCAAAACTAAAGAAAAATCAAGGCACATTCATAGGATCTGTCGACCTGGAAAAAGCATGCGACAATGTCAAATACTGCGAGATGATGGAATTTCTAAGCAAAATAGGGGTAAGCTATATGGAAAGACGGGTAATATACAACATGTACAAAAACCAAGAGGGAACAATAAGAGTAAAAGAACAAGAAAAAGTGCTACGGATTAAAAAGGGTGAATGGAAGGAATGTAGTCTTTCGCCATTACTGCACAATCTATACATCGAGGAAGTAATGACGGAAATAAAAGAAAGCTTTCAGAGTGGGATTAAAACTCACGGTGAAGGGATATCAATGATAAGTTTCGCTGATGACATTGCTCTCCTCAGTGAAAGTGAAGAACATTTACAGGATCTGCTGAATGGAATGAACAGTCTAACGAATTAGAATACGGATTGAGAGCAAATCGAAGAAAGACGAAAATAATGAGAAGTATTAGAAATGAGAGCAGCGAGAAACTTATCGTCATGATTGGTGATCACGAAGTAGATGACGTTGACGAATTCTTCCACCTAGGCAGCAAGCTAGTCCATGACGGGTGGAACAAGGACATAAAAAGCAGTCTAGTACTGGCGAAAAGGGCAATCCTGATCAAGAAACTTCTGTTAGTGTCAAACATAGGCCTCAGTTTGAGGGAGAGATTTATGAGAATGTACGTTTGGAGTACATAATTTTATGGCAGTGAATTGTAGGATGTGAGGTCCGTCAGATATGCAAAACACCGTTTTCTCTCAGTACCCAAACATGTTTTAGCACCACCGTGCCATCCTCAGGTGGTAGTGAATCATGGTTTGCGAGTGAACCGGAACAGAAAAGAATCTTTCAGTGTTCCAAATGTGGTGCTATAGAAGAATGTTGAATATTAGATGAACTGATAAGGTTATGAATGGGGAGGTTCTGCGCAGAATCGGAGATTAAAGGAATATATGGAAAACACTGATAAGAAGAAGGGACGCGATGATAGAACTTATATTAAGATATCAGGGAATAACTTCCGTGGTACTAATGAACCTCTAGAGGGTAAAAACTATAGAGGAAGGGAGAGACTGGAGTACACCCAACAAATAATTGAGGAGATAGATTGCAAGTGGTGCTCTGAGACGAAAAGATTGGCACAGGAGGGGGACAGAAGAGCTTCTGGACAGAGGATAGTGCTATTTATATGTACAAACGTATAAAATCCCAGACTACACAACTAAAAATTTCGAGAACCATAAGTGATAAATCACTCACACACTCCGTCTTCAGGCCACGAGTGGCCTACCGGTACCATCCGACCGCCGTGTCATCCTCAGTGGAGGATGCGCATAGGAGGGGCGTGGGGTCAGCACACCGCTCTCCTGGTCGTTATGATGGTATTCTTGACCGAAGCCGCTACTAATCAGTCGAGTAGCTCCTCAGTTGGCATCACGAGGCTGAGTGAACCCCATAAGTGATAAATACTAAATAATAAATGGCTGCTTGAGGTCGAATTTGAGCTAGAGGTCCATAGCACGCCAGACTGCATGCACCGCATCTCACTGCAAACTATGTGAGCTAAATGCTCTCTCAGGCTGTACAGGAATTCCAGATGCCGGAAGACAGTTCAGCACCCTATATTCCAGGGCATGAACCGACAACGGGAGGAATAGTGGGTGTGGGAACATTTGCAAAAAGTTAGTTAAAGCAGAACTGCTCTAAAGATCCCTCAACAGGGAAACAAATTTGAAACTTAAACGGGTATCAAAACTACGTGACAAATTGAAAGTGTTGACAGATCTAACAGGCAATTTCCATATGCTTGTCGTGTGTGTGCGTGTGTGTGTGTGTGTGTGTGTGTGTGTGTGGGTGTGTGCGTGCGTGTTCCCTAAGCAGAGAACGGTACATGTTGAAAGCCTGGGTAGGTACATCACGGTGGCGTAGAACAAAGCTGAACCCTGCGGCCTTCGGAATATCGACATGGGACGCACACACGCGGTCTCTTGTCTCGTCAAACGATGAACTGAATGGGATGGGGAGGTGTCGTTGACCCGACTCACCCTAAAGAGAACTGAGGCCAATTAGCCCGATGGCTTACAATCTCCAGAGGCCTGTCGTTTTCTAGAGCCCCTCATGTTCTTCCTTCCTTCCTGGAGCTCAAGTGCTGCAAGTTCAAGCTTCCTACAGAGCAAAGTAGAAAAGGACCAGCACAAAAAGATTATGACGTTTCGTTAGATCGTTTCTGCGTTGCCGAGGTGATTCAGTTCAAATGCACACGCTAACCAACATATTTTTGTATTTAAATTATCATCGTAGGTATTTTTCTTGCACGTTGACCCTATTCAGGGGCAAGTGTCCGCACATCTGATCAGGTGTTTCTACTCTCCGTCGTGCGGTTAGTTTTTAATGTAGCACCATCTTAGGAATCTCAGACATTCTGTTATTGTCAACTTGTTGCATATGTTCTTTCCATTTAATTTATTGTCGTGCAGTCTGTTATTTAACTTCAGTTCTTTTCGGATTTCATTATTTATTTTTTTATTTAGGAATGTATAGCATGACACAGAACTTACAAATCACATTTCGGCAGGTTGCGTCGTTATATAGGGTGTTGTTCAGTACTCACTGCTGAAGGGTAAGGCTGGGATTCCCATCGCCGTAATTTGTGCGTAGGTTTGGTTTTCCGCCTTTAAGTCATCTTGCTGTTGTTGTTGTGGTCTTCAGTCCTGAGACTGGTTTGATGCAGCTCTCCATGCTACCCTATCCTGTGCAAGGTTCTTCATCTCCCAGTACTTAATGCATCCTACATCCTTCTGAATCTGCTTAGTGTATTCATCTCATGGTCTCCCCCTACGATTTTTACCGTCCACACTGCCCTCCAATGCTAAATTTGTGATCCCTTGATGCCTCAGAACATGTCCTACCAACCGGTCCCTTCTTGTCAAGTTGTGTCACAAACTCCTCTTCTCCCCAATTCTATTCAATACCTCCTAATTAGTTATGTGATCTACCCATGTAGTCTTCAGCATTCTTCTGTAGCACCACATTTCGAAAGCTTCTATTCTCTTCTTGTCCAAACTATTTATCGTCTATGTTTCACTTTCATACATGGCTACACTCCATACAAATACTTTCAGAAACGACTTCCTGACACTTAAATCTATACTCGATGTTAACCAATTTCTCTTCTTCAGAAACGCTTTCCTTGCCATTGCCAGTCTACATGTTATATCTTCTCTGCTTCGACCATCATCAGTTATTTTGCTCCCCAAATAGCAAAACTCCTTTACTACTTTAAGTGTCTCATTTCCTAATCTAATTCCCACAGCATCACACGACTTAATTCGACTACATTCCATTATCCTCGTTTTGCTTTTGTTGATGGTCATCTTATGTCCTCCTTTCAAGACACTGTCCATTCTGTTCAACTGCTCTTCCAAGTGCTTTAGTGTCTCTGACAGAATTACAATGTCATCGGCGAAACTTCTTAAATGTTCTATTCATTCTTTGAAATATATATAAGCCTTTGCTAATCTTCATTCTCTCATGGTAATACGTAATTAAAACTGTGTACTTCTTCTATAACTTCAACATTTATATCGCTATTGGGCCTCGAATGTAGTTTCCTTTGGATGATACGAGTATTTTGATATATGCTAATGTGAAAATCTTCGTTAGGTTTTGTTTTATCGCTGTGGGTTGTCTTGTGAGTATAATCTGGACTCATCTATCCAGATACACGAAGGTTTAAAATAATTATTTTTCAGAGTACTTTGCCAGTCCTGAGCCTATGCACATATTAATTAACTCTGTACACATACGGCGCCCTATTTCACTCCCTTACTTATTGTATAATCACTCTCTTCTTGCTTGCGGTCTGTCCACTCTCAAACTCTACTAAAGTATTTCTATACAGGCTTTGAACGATTTTAGTCGTATGTTTGAGATATCCTTTAACTTGTTTACATTTAATCACGCAGTTAAAATGGTTTTTTTCATGATCTATGAATGAAAAAGATGTTAGCCGGTTTTCTTCCATTCATTTTTGGATCAGCTGAAAAAATGAAATGAAATGTCGTGTGACGAGGGCCTCTCGTCGGGTAGAACGGTCGCCTGGTGCAAGTCTTTCGATTTGACACCACTTCGGCGACTTGCTCGTCGATGGAGATGAAATGATGATTAGGACAACACAACACCCAGTCCCTGAGCGGAGAAAATCTCCTACCCAGGCGGGAATCGAAACCGGGCCCTTAGGATTGACAGTCTGTCGCGCTGACCACTCAGCTACCGGGGGCGGATTCTGGATCAGCTGATGTGGCACATACATACAAGAGGACTGGGGATGACTTCTTCTGAGACCACACAATTAATTTGTCAAAAGGGCTTCAGAAACTGCATTTAACCTATTTGTATTTTCTTTGTCTTTTTGTCGTATACACTACTGGCCATTAAAATTGCTACACCAAGAAGAAATGCAGATGATAAGCGGGTATTTATTGGACAAATATATTATACTAGAACTGACATGTGATTACATTTTAGCGCAGTTTGGGTGCATACATCCTGAGAAATCAGTACCCAGAACAACCACCTCTGGATGGCCATGATACGCCTGGGCATTGAGTCAAACAGATCTCGGATGGCGCGTACAGGTACAGCTGACCATGCAGCTTCAACACGATATCACAGTTCGTCAGGAGTAGTGCCTGGCGTATTGTGACGAGCCAGTTGCTCGGCCACCATTGGCCAGACGTTTTCATTCGGTGAGAGATCTGGAGAATGTGCTGGCCAGGGCAGCAATCGAACATTTTCTGTATCCAGAAAGGCCCGTACAGGACCTGGAACATGCGGTCGTGCATTATCCTGCTGAAATGTAGGGTTTCGCAGGGATCGAATGGAGGGTAGAGCCATAGGGCGTAACACATCTGAAATGTAACGTCCACTGTTCAAAGTGCCGTCAATGCGAACAAGAGGTGACCGAGACGTGTAACCAATGGCATCCCATACCATCACGCCATCACGCTTCCAATGTGCGTTCACCGCGATGTCGCCAAACGCGGATGGGACTGTCATGATGCTGTAAACACAACCTGGATTCATCCGAAAAAATGACGTTTTGCCATTCTTGCACCCAGGTTCGTCGTTGAGTACACCATCGTAGGCGCTCCTGTCTGTGATGCAGCGACAAGGGTAACCACAGCCATGGTCTCCGAGCTGATAGTCCATGCTGCTGCAAACGTCGTCGAACTGTTCGTGCAGATGGTTGTTGTCTTGCAAACGTCCCCATCTGTTGACTCAAGGATCGAGACGTGGCTGCACGATCCGTTACAGCCATGCGGATAAGATGTCTGTCATCTCGACTGCTAGTGATACGAGGCCGTTGGGATCCAGCACGGGTGTCCGTATTACCCTCCTGAACCCACTGATTCCATATTTTGCTAGCAGTCATTGGATCTCGACCAACGCGATCAGCAATGACGCGATACGGTAAACCACAATCGCGATAGGCTACAATTCGACCTTTATCAAAGTTGGAAACGTGATGGCACGCGTTTCTCCTCCTTACACGAGGCATGACAACAACGTTTCACCAGGCAACGCCGGTCAACTGCTGTTTGTGTATCAGAAATCGGTTGGAAACTTTCCTCATGTCAGCATGTTGTAGGTGTCGCCAGCGGCGCCAACCTTGTGTGAATGCTCTGCAAAGCTAATCATTTGCATATCACAGCATCTTCTTACTGTCGGTTAAATTTCGCGTCTGTAGCACGTCATCTTCGTCGTGTAGCAATTTTAATGGCGAGTAGTGTATTTTGCATGCAGCGTTCCTGAAACGTGGGGGAGTGTAGTTTTGTCATTTGTGTCTGTTTACTTTTTTAAAATATTAACCTCTCTAGCCATTCCTCTGGCATCAGTAATATGAAAATGTTGTTCAGCATGCGTGTCCGAAGTAATATTGCACCGTACTTCTTAATAAGACAGGCACTGCTATTTCGTATTTGTTTCGTCAATACCAGGCCCTCGACTCTCAATAAATATGTCCTTCCCGAACGGGAATGTCCGTAACGGAAGTGTGCATTTTGCGGCACATGGACTACGACACAGGAGTTTGGGTTTGACCGTGATTCGGATGACCAAAGCAGTTAAGGCGACCACTCGCGTAAAGCGGGAAATTCTGGTTCCATTCGCAGTGCCACACAAATTTTAACTGTCGAAGGTGGTTCAAATTCGTAACTGGGAATACATTTCCTGTAGTTCAGTACGTAACATACACATACACACATACACACACACATACACACACACACACACACACACACACACACACACATATATATATATATATATATATATATATATATATATATATATATATATATATATAATATCCTTCCTAGCAAATAAAACCTGATTACGTTAACAATCGAATTTCGAATAAGCCCATGGATAGCTCAGTGGTGTCTATAACAACCCAGTTTGGCTTCCCTTACCAGCGGACGAATTAGTCTGCGCAATGACATGTTGCCGTTCACTGAGTTTATGGTTGCTATTATGCGCAGAAAAACACTTGTGCTCTACGGAGTTCTTTATTATTGTACTGAATAAACAGAAATCTATTGTAATCGACACAGCTATTTTATTACTTACATCTCCTAATTGCTAGGGCTTTTCATCGTTAGCTGACGTAAATTGGTGATAGTGTGCATTTCCGAAGACGTTTACTACTGGTTTGAATGTTTCCTCGAATTCGCAAAATTTCCTTGAGCTTAAGCCCCCTGTAGGTGGTTCAATATCCATGAGCTTTTGTCCGAGTGCTCTTCGGTAATTTTCAAGTGGTGACTGTCGTGTGATTGCGGCTGCTGTAGTGTAGCGGTGTTACCCGTCTGTGACGTCACTGCCGGCCAGTTCGGCGCCATATACAGGGTGTAAATTTTAAGTTGAAAAACCAGAATAGCTTGAAAAATAAGCTTCACACGAAGAAAACTGTAGAATCCATAGTTGATTATTTTCTAGGTGTGCTAAAATTAGCCCGCCATCCCAGCCCCCTGGGGGTGGGGAGGGTGGCAACATTAAAATTTCAAATGGGAACCCCTTTTTTATATTGCAGAATCAGATTGATTGATGCATCAAAAGAAATGTTTAAGACAAAATGGTGGTAGTTTTTTATGTAAAATCTGATTCTGCAATAAAAAATGGGGGTTCCCATTTGAAATTTTAAAGATGCCTCCCACCCCACCCCCAGGGGGCCGGGGTGGTTAATTTTAGCACCAGCAGTTGTCCCCCCTACTTTGCATTCTACACATTTTTTCATGTGAAGCATATTTTTCGAGTTATTCTGATTTGTCAACTTCAAATTTACACCCTGTAAAATAATTGCTTCGTTGCAAACCCGTCGCACCCGCTCCGACTTTCCAATGGTTGGATCCAAAGATATGCTTAGCTGCAGACCACTGTCTTTACTGTCACAAATTTTCATCTCGGTCGCTTCTTCGTTGAAGCTAGATCAGAAACAATGAAAATTTAAAAAAAGATGATTGTCTTTTTCTGATAATGTCATCTGGGTTGTCTTTTGTAGTTCAGCCCCGCTACAGAGTTACGTGGCAGTTTGTGAGAAAGTGTCTCCGTAAACGGGACAAAAATAGTTGACATGTAATTTCAACGACGGTCTAAGCGGCATTATAGAAATTATGAACGTACTCGAACTTGAAATCGGACCAGCCTGTTACAACTACTGCACAAAAGCGGACGATAAGCGTATCGAGCGAGCAGATCAGTCGGTGTTAGAAACTGCCAAAGAGGCCCGCTGGTCCACCACGGCACGAAGAAGACGGACGAGAACCTTCTTTAGGATCAGGAAGGATACCATTATGGTCCAGAGATCGCTGACTAGAGGTATGAAAAAATTAACTGCAAAAGATGCAACTCAAAACGTTGAACGTTTTTTTCTCTAAACCGTATTTTTTGAAACTGGCGGGAAGCAACTGCAGAATGCTATATACAATTTTGATCGGAATTTTATGCTGGCTTACTACATTGAATTCTCTATCAGCTTACGTAGCCGTCTTGGGACATCTTCAAAAGTCTGTTTCGGTGCACGCTTTTGCCTCCATTTTGTGGGAGAACAAAGTGACATTTTTTTCAAAAAGTCAATATATTTTTAGAGCTTAATATTTCTCAATTATCCAGTGTATGCTGGTACAAAGTATATTGACAGTGAATCATACAAAATTATTTTGTTACAAGTCCAATAGGAAGGTTTCAGTTTTTCTCGCCGATGACGTGTTCCTACTGCTAGGCGTCCTACCACCTAGTGGAGCGCTTACAAAAAGCGTGTGAAAAAAGATTTATTAAAGAAGAAAATGTAAGAAATAAAAATGTATCATCAGATTTAGCATCATTTTTCATTCTGTTTCAAAAAAAAAATCGCGAAAATCACATACTTTTCATGCGTTGACAGAGGGTTACTTACTTAATCGCGTTAGTTATAGATGTGTTGTCGATACACCTGCGAACTGTCCTCAGCAAGAAGCTAAAGCGCTGTTTCATGAAACACTGTACTAATATGGAAGCAGCTGTATGGTCCTGAGCTTCTGACGCTAACTCAGAGATGTTACTGTGGCACATGTTAATTTTCTCCACAAAAATCACGCTGCCAGTGACAGGCAAGTGGAACTGGTTTCACAGACGTTGAACACGGTGACAGCAATATGTGGCTTTGTGTCGGATATGGGAGTACCGACGAGTACAATATGAAACGTCCCCTTTTTGAACAATTTATACATGACTGTGCTTAAACTGACACACAATATTTTGTTAGCGCAACGCAATCTGACTTTCAAAATTCCCTACAAAAGAATGGCCCTGACTAACATTAAACTATACCTTTCACAAATCACTTACCTCACAAAAATCTTCGCTGCTCAAGCTACTGCAATACAGCGAGCGCCACTACTGCCAGCTAAATGAAAGATTCAAACTACGGAAGGCACTAACTACTGATAGGGATAGTTAGCAAATGAAAGATATTAATAGAGAACAAACAATGTATTTACCTTGATATCATCATATATAAATATAACAGTTCATGACAAATTTCAAAACTCCGCCATCTCTCTCCCCACGTCCACCACTGCTGGCGGCTCACATCCAACTGACTGCACACAGCACAGCCAGTGATTTTTCATACAGAGGTGGCGTTACCAATAAAAAAACCTAAACAGCCTACTTACATAGAGAAAACATAAACAGCCTACTTACAAATAGATTGAACGTATTTCGCTGAAAGAAGAATCTTTCGCTGAAAGAAGATTCTTAATTCGGCATTTAAAAATGTAATTATTTTTATAATGCCTGAATATGCGTAACTTGTAAACGTGTTGCCTTTTCGTGGGGATATACGGTAAAATGGTTGCTTTGAAGCAAGCAGCACGGAGCACGCGTCTCTCTGATATTTTTCTCCTGATAAAGGCTTTGCATTCAGTCTGTGTGCCAGTTGTGCCACCGAATTCATCTCTTCCGAGAATACGACGGCCTATGAGTATACAATGTAGTCCGAAAAGACACAGTAGGCAAAACAAACTAATTGCATCTTAGTAAGTTCTAGTGCACATAGTTTTTTATCGTCCACAGAAATTTTCACGCAGCAACCACAATTTCTCTCTCATCGGATCCATCACACGCTTTCCGATACACACAACAAGGTTTGTACGGCTCACCACTTTTGTTTTGCAGCACTAATATTTTTATTTATTTCGTTCTAAGATTTTTATTGTGGTACAGCACTAGAAACACCCTTTTAAGTCTATTTCCTCAGTGCCTATTATTCACACGCTGTCTTTACATATAGGATAACATGAATTTCCAACATATACTTTTATTTTTCAATAAAGTAATTATGGTCAATACATACTTGAGTCGCTACAGTCCCCTAACACACCTGCTTTAATTGTACCAGTACTGTCACACAGTTTTCCTCGGGAGTAAAGTGGGTCTGGCTCTGCTCAAACTTAGCCTACATACTAATGTATACCGAAGCTTTATTCTTTGACTTAAAGGGGAGGAACCGCGATTCACGTTCGATATACATCATCATACGGCACAGCATAATCCCGAATTACGTATACGATCCGAGCAGTTTGCATCACATGGAACACAACATAATCCCGAATTTCGCATACGATCCGAGTACTTTTCGACTACATCCAACAGCCTTCTAGAAGAGAACTACGATTTACTCAGTGGAAAAGTTTATTATGCAACTCAGGAAAAATATGCATTAAATTATCCATGGAATCCACAACAAAAGCATGACTCCTCATCGTCTCACATGCAACGCTTTTTCTTATTTTTTTTTTCTTGTCTTTACTCGACATATTTGTTGCACCCATCTTAAGTTCGTTACTATGGCTATGTACATATTTACATACCCAGAATTAACCAGAGCGTCGCCACTCATAGATCATGCCTGTTTAAAGTCGGTGTCACACCAGATTAGACTTGTTTCTGTCCGCCCCCGGTAGCTGAGTTGTCAGCGAGACGGAATGTCATGCCTAAAGGCGCGCGTTCGATTCCCGGCTGTGTCGGAGATTTTCTCCGCTCGGGGACTGGGTGTGGTGTTGTCCTTATCATCATCATTCCATCCCCATCGACACGCAAGCCGCCGAAGTGGCGTCAACTCGAAAGACTTGCACCAGCCGAACACTACTATACGGGAGGCCCTAGCCACGCTGCATTTCCATAGAGCTGTCTCTGTTAGTGTTTCATCTTTCTTCAGTCTCCGTTGTGCGCGAACGATAGCTTGCACCACATCACCTGGAACACGATCTTTGGCGTGAAGGGGGCGTGGCACGTTTGCCACGAATGGCGTTGTGTCCGTTTCCCAGGGGAGGCTGTGAATGAAGCAGCGCGGAGAGCTCAGTTCAACGGGGCAACGGGCCGGCTGTTTGTTCTGCCACCCGTCTGACTTCCAAGTTTGGTTGAGCCTCTTCCAGACACGAGATACGTTCACCGGAAATGGGAGTGGTAACATTATCCCTTTAACTGACCAGATTTCAAGCCGGGCGGTGGGTCGACGTCAACCACGCATATCCTGGCGGCCTTGGATGTTCGTTGAGCTACTTTTGGTTCTTTGCTTCAGTGCCGTGGCCACGCGGCATTCGTGAGGACTCATCACTTTCCCCGGTGTTAGCGTGGTAATTGTGACTGTGCCTGTTTGTCTTCCTGCCTCTACATCGAACTCCGGTCAGCCTCCTCTTGTTGTTGTCCCCTGTCCCTTTCCTGGGCCTGGCGATCTGAGGAGCGCGTTGCTCGTATGAAAAAAAATTGTAGCTTCAGTTTGGTAATCGCTATAGAGTTGTGGCTCTATTGTGTGTTTTAAATTATTGGGATTTTGGACTGCTTGGGGTTATGCAATATTTTTTATATTCAATGTGTCACTATTCGTGACGTCCAAATATGTATTTCTTTTCTTTTTTGCCTGGTACATTGTGCACTAAATCACCAAACTGCTTTTTTTAGTTATTTGGAGCCCACAAGCTTATACATCTTATGTGGACAAATCTTGTTGCATGTGTTTTGGGGAGTTACACTTCCAAGCTAAGCTTGTGTTTAATGTAGGTGAGGTTCACCAGCCAACCATTCACATCTCCCTTCCAGCTATTTTTTCCGTCCGTACGACGGTTAAATATTTACTATTTCCACCTAGTGGCATGATCTGAAGCTGGATCTCGGTTGCTGGACTTCTTTGCAATCAGATGTAACAAGAGGTTACCTTATTATCTATTAGCAACTTATCACACCTATTTTGTCTACACTGCCAGCGTGTAATCTCATTAATTAAGTTTTTATTCGTTTTGCTTAAAAGTTACTTCTCTGTTCATCGGTCTATCGCTGTATGTTCGTGCCTTGGGGCGTGTTCCCACTGCTTGCTTAGAAAAGGAGGAGTGTGGTGAGCAGCGCATCGCACCTGCCCTAAGTAATTTCGGGTCCATTCGTCCAGACCAAATTGCTCGCTGTGTGCTTGTTTCATATCAACCAGCTTTAATTGTTTTTGTTTCCTTTTAATGAACTCTTTTTAGGTAAACCTGAATTAATTGTTGTATTTTAGTCAAACACATTCTAAAGATGTTTGTTGTTATTTGGGGAACTCTTGAATTTTGTACTTAATCGTTAATCCTTTTAACAAAGGAAAACAACCTTTGAAGAGATTGTTTTATCGATTATCAACAACTGCTCTTAAATTGTTTTCTCTAATTGGATGGTTTTGTCTTAATGTGGAAACGTCTTGTTGACCTAATTGGTAAAGTTACTTTTCCTGAGGAGAGCTAATAAAACACCTTGATGTTCAGTCTTAGTCCTTCCACTTCCAGGTAACCTTACACCAGTAGTGCATACATATATATAAATATAAATATATATATATATATATATATATATATATATATATATATATATATATATATATGTCAGGAATCCGGTAAACATCAAATCTCCGACATCGCTGTTGCCGGGAAAAGATCCTGCAAGAACACGACCAACGACGACTGAAGTGCAACCCTTCCGCAAATTGCTGCACATTTCAGTGCTGGGCCATCAACAAGTATCAGCGTGCGAGCCATTCAACGAAACATCATCGATATGGGCTTTCGGAGCCGAAGACCCATTGTTGTACCTTTGATGACTGCCTCGACACAAAGCCTTACGCCTCTCCTGGGCCCCGCCAGCGCCAACACTGGACTGTTGATGAGTGGAAGCATGTTCCCTGGTCGGACGAGTCTCGTTTCAAATTCTATCGGGCGGATGGACGTGTACTGGTATGCAGACAACCCCATGAATCACGCATGTCAGCAGGGAACTCTTCAAGCTGTAACGGTGTGGGGTGTGTGCAGTTGGAGTGACATGGGAACCCTCAAAAGTCTAGATACGACTCTGACAGGTGACATGTACGTAAGCATCCTGTCTGATCACCTGTATCCATTCATGTCCATTGTGCATTCTAACGGACTTGGGCAATTTCAGCAGGACTATGTGACACCCCGCACATCCAGAATCACTCTTCTGAGTTTAAGCACTTCCGCTGTCCACCAGACTCCCCAGACATGAACATTACTCAGCATATCTGGGATGCCTTACACCGTAGTCTTACGGATTTAAGGACAGCCGACTGCCCTACACTGAATGACCTAGTCATTTACTTCCCATAAATTTACATTAAAACCTCTGCTCTTCAAATTCTTCATCAAGTTAATCAAGTACAATCCATCACGGTGTAAAGTTAAAAATTTGAGTTGGTTCTCCCCAAGGAGGCAAATAGATTCAGTCATGGATCTTATTGTTTGTCTGGAATAATTTGTTCCAATTTTTTTCTAGTATTTTATAACCAAGGAAGTTTTACATTACTTTAGTTTCATTTACTTGTGTGTAAAGAAAAAGACGTTTAAATGTTTAAATTTTCCTCATGTATATACAAGTATGTACCTATCTTACTAACACAGCATATTCACCGTTTTTCCTTTCAGCTTCATAAAACCAGTTACACGTTATTGGTTCCACATTCTACACTGAGCTATATTGCTTAAATTTTATTTTGCATAATGGATTTCAGTTATCATACAAAATTATGCCCCATGTTACAAAAGTGCTCAGTGCACGTCATTGCCTTATGCTATCGTTATTTTATACAAGAATTTATGTAGTTACACCTCTGAGTATAAGTGAGTGAATCAGTCTTCCTCAATGCTAGAGTACTAGACCAGTCGGTTGAAGCATACACTTAGTGTATAATTCAGTTTGATTCCTCACGGAAAACAGAGTAAGACTACCTATCGCATTTTACATATTTAGTATTTACATGTGCCTCTTTACTCCTCGTGACTTCTCTCCTCAACATATTTATGCATCTGTACACATACTTATACATAAGAACAGTAGGATCCGACGTCTGTTTCGACCCCTGCATTCAATAAACAATCATTCATATTACAACAGGATGAGCAATTGCATCATTCTCATTGCAAAATTATAAATACATGAATTAACTAAAACGGTGTGCTCCCTGTAGATCAATCCAGATCAAACTCAAACAATTTCACATTGTCAGCAGAGCAGTAAGAGTTCACACTATTCTTCAATGCTTACTTTGTCATTATGATTTGCGCAGTATGCTCTCGTGAAAATTTAATATACACTGAGTCCAGTTTACAATTGAGAGTCAGCGTGGCAATTTTTGCGTTTTTCATAAGCTAATAGTATTTTTCTTCTAATGCCAGGTACATGTGTTAGCGGTCAAACTTACATTTTCGGACACATCCTCAGCAATTTACGTTGTAAGTGGCTCATTGATTAGACACTATTACATGACTTAATTTTAGTTCTGAAATCATTTCCTTTTCTCGTCTGGAGGGTGTTACCTTTGTTTTCGATTTTTTAGGTGTTCTATTTGTAAATAGGTAGGTATGCATTTTGTAGATGTTAGTGTACATATTTTTATTACAGGCCAATATAAATATTAAATAGTACGAGTTCTTATAGCCTGGGTTTAAAATTAGTTTATTTTGCTGCTAGCGTGTAACCTGATTACTTAAATTTCGTTTTACTTAAAAATTACTTCTCTGTTCATCAGGCTATCACAGTATGTTTGTGCCTTCCTCTTCAATGTCTCTTTATGGTATATATTGCTAGAAAGTAAATTTCTGTCAACCATTTCCTCGAATGTCAGGTACTAATGTTGCTATATACATCGTCTAAATTGGCTACATTTGCCATATTTTTCACATACATTTCAACTAACATAATTCTTTTGTTCCGTCGGCGCACATGTACAAATTTCTTTAAGTCTCTGTGCGGGAATAAACCTAGCATCTTTCCTGAATTTAAATGTGCTGACAGATAACAATCTGACTGTGGAATATAGGCCGTCTCAAACAGACCTGAGTACAACAACAGCCATTTAAGATTTAACTTCTTTAGTTTAGTTGATTTTGGATGTGTTCTAAAGAAAACTTCCTCTCTGATCCGATATTGACGTGTGCGTTTTGGCTTTTTATCAAAGAGTTCTTCCTTCCATTTTGCATTTTCAATTAACGGTATGACGCCCTGACAAACCGTTTTCAAAAATGGTTCAAATGGCTCTGAGCACTATGGGACTCAACTGCTCAGGTCATTAGTCCCCTAGAACTTAGAACTAGTTAAACCTAACTAACCTAAGGACATCACAAACATCCATGCCCGAGGCAGGATTCGAACCTGCGACCGTAGCGGTCTTGCGGCTCCAGACTGCAGCACCTTTAACCGCACGGCCACTTCGGCCGGCAAACCGTTTTCCTCTGGAGGAACTTGGTCAGGTGGTATTCAAGGTAGCGGTTTAACCCATTCATCCACTCGTCCATATCTCCTTGCAAACATACTGAATTCCATGAAAATCCTTCACATGGGATTTGCCTCCAAATGGAAACGAGAAACCAAAATGTGCTTTACTTGTTTGTGTTTCAACATGATTTGTCCACTTGTTGCTCATAACATTCGAGGCACTGTCTGTTATCAAACTGTCGGTTTGCAACACTGGGCAAGTGGCTCTTCTTAAGTCCTTTGAATGACAGAGGCTGACGTTATGTTCTTGGAAGCATACAGCTTAAGATATTCTGTGAAGACATCATATAAAGTAATTACATACTTCACACCTCCTCTAGCTTGGGGAAATTTCACACTGATCCATGCTACTAATTGTAATGGCTTTCTAAGAATAATATAATATAATTCAAACGGACGTCAGACAAGTTTGGTTCGAATGTCTCGCTTTCTGGCAAACAACACATGATTTCCAAACTTGCTGAATTCGACACCACATATTATGGAAATAACAATAGGCTACAAGCTTTTTCATGCGCTTAGAAACTCCGTAAAGTCTCCAATTAATGAAATCATTTACACAGGTTTCGGATATGCACAGATGAGAAGATTCAGGTCTGTGACTTTTAAACAATATGCGATTGTATAAGATGCAGTGATGACATAGTTCATCACGACTATGTTGTTGAAGTTTCTGCTTCACAGCTTTCCATTGGTGATCAGCAGAAGATTTGAAAGAGTTTCTGCAACAATCTTTTGTTCTCCATCTACATATACAATTTCAAAATTAAGCTCTTTAAGAAAAAGAATCTTCATGCTAACAATATACAAAGCAGCTCGCAAGTTACAAGAAATGACAACAGTTGATAGTCATAGAAATCTTTAGTTTACCCCATGGATAATACAAAAATTTCCTGAGAGTCCAAACAACTGCTAATGCTTCTACCTCCGTCACTGAGTACGATCGTTCACACTCTGTGAGCATTCTGCTCACAGAACGCATTGCACACATGGTAGGTCTTCTCTCAACATCTCTAATTTAGAATAAAAATGTCCACATCCCACGAAAAGTCACGTCTCTGGTTAAAAAAATATCTTTGTTCATATCTAGGTGGTACAATAGGTTTATAATGACTAAAGCTTCCTTTATTACATCAAAGTCCTTTTGGCACTGGTCTAACCAAAACCATGTGGAATTATCAGGTGGTAGGTGCAGCAAGGCAACGCTTTTTAAAAGCTGGTTTGGTGCACATTCACGAAAAATGACGAAAGTTCAAGGAATACTCTTAAATGTCTTTTTGTTTCAGGTAGAGGAAAGTGTGTAATTGCTGCTATCTTCCGCTTACTTGGAACTATTCCAGATAGTGCCATAACACGGCCTAAAACTTTAATTCCTGCCTTGATTTTCGTAAATTCGCAGTAGCTCCAAAACTTGAAAATCTGTTCAACACTTTGCCCAATAGTTCCAAATGTTCCTCCCATGACGTGGTCGCAATACAAAGATCGTCTACGTATAATGTTAGTCTGTTTAACATCTCTGGGCCCAAAACGTTATGCGAAGATGAAATGAAAACTACTGCACTGATGTTCAAAACAAAAGAAAGAACGCAAAACTAACAGCATCTACTTGAACAGACTCTCTGGATAGAGAGCAACCTGCCAGGAAGAATGTCGCAAATCTGCGCTGGTTAGGTATTTGACTTCGTGGAATTTAAATGTTCTTCATCTGAATTGCCTGGTCTTGCTCTGGCTGGCACTGCAATTTTGTTAATTGCTCTCGCACCTAACACCAAGTGAATGCCACCATCTGGCTTCGCTACTACAAGTATTGGACTACAGTACAGGGATTTTCACGAATCTAATTTTTTTCATTTCATCATCCTTTAAATTTCCCTTCTAACATATCCCCTCTTTGCCCAAGGTATAGAATAAGATGAGTGAAAAGGTCTGGCAAGGAAAAACTTCCATCTCGTACACATAATCACCAATAATCTCAGATCTGTTGGCAAACACTGGCCACATATTGTGATAATAATCTAAATAATTCATCTTTCTCTACTGTTACTAAGGTTCAGTCTAGCCATAACCAAACCAAATAAATTTGCTGTTCACTAACATATAAATAGCACTTTCCATTCTACAGATGAATTTTCGCTCCATGTTGCAAAAAAAACTCCATTCCCAATATACGACTGATGACTAAATTATCTATCACTAGAAATGAACATCTGACTGTTATACAATCAAATAATATAAGAATGTGAACTACTGTCTCGACCCCTTGTGAACTACTACCCATTGCACTCAGTATACGAAAATTTTGTACAGGAAAGGTGAGTACGCAAATCAGTTTACTAACTTCAGTAAATAAACCTGTATGTGTCACGTTCGTGGATTCACATTTATCAAGAACAATGACAACAGGAACGTCACCTATCTGAGCTTTACCTACCAGTTATCCTATTTCTTCAGTTACTTCTAGACTTGTGCCTCCCTGAAGCACAGACATCGCAAATATCTTGTTCTTGGCCATATCGTAAAAATTGTATATGGTTATATTGTTTGCCCCTCTGTATCATTGGTTCATCGCCACAGAGTTTGATGAGGCCAATTAAGTTTTTCCACCAACAGCAGACTAGCATTGCTATCCCCCATTACATCGTCTATGTTGACACTTGCGTTATCTTTTCCGACAACTCCTGTCAGTGTTGTTGTGAACATTTTGGTTATCCATCTGAATGTCTCTACTTTGCATTGTTGCGGTATTAGCTGTTCTTAGGTGACCTTACATTTTTTTTTTCTTTTGTACATCCATTCTTTTGACTGGATCACGGCCGTTCACTATTGTAAGAAAATGAATCGCCTACATCCGCCTTTATGATCTTATTTATTGTGTAGCTACCAGTTGGATTACTGAAGCGCCGAAACTGGTAACTACACAACAATAACATCATAAGGAAGGCTGTAGGCGTTTTATTGTCTTACACGTTATTGTTTTCCTGTCTATTGTCTGAAATATTTTATTAAAGCAAACAACATTATTGTTATGATTTGTTATGTTCTGCTATGCAGGATTATACTGTTATTCTCCTGTACTTCCTGGTTGTTTTTACTTATGGAAAGTCATGTGTCATTGACTGTTATTATTATAATCATTATTATTATTATTATTATTATTATCATAATTGTTCGAATGCCCATTAACTCTTGAACCAAACTGTATATTTGTGTTGTTACGAGGGGAGTTCAGTAAGTAATGAAGTACATTTTTCTCGGCCAAAAAAAGATGGTAATCTACATGCCTATTTCGTGGCATGTATAAATGATTACAGTTGCCATAGTTTCCTTCTCTAGAGTGGTGTATTGGTGACTTTATGGATATTAGATTTAAACTTTGTACATATTTCCTAGATCAGTTTCAGTTTATTCAGGTGGATTGATTTTGCATTTGTCTAACTTGGTATCTGTCTGTTGCACTGCAACCTTAATATCTTGGTCCACTTTCGTAATACTTTTACTTTCTTCGTCAGATACGAATTCCTCAAGTTCATTCACTCAAGTTTGGTGTGGGCGTACTATCCTTTCAGTGAAAGTAGTATCACTATCAAAAGTTCAACCTCAGCACTACTAAGAAATTTTTATTCTGCAATATTTATACGAGTTAAAAGCAATCCAACAACAGATTTTTTTAAATTTTTGGTTTTTTAACTTTACTGTCACTGCAAATCGCAAGTTCTGTACGAAACATTTTTTTAGAAATAAATGTCGATTATAGTGTAAGGCAGGCGACATTTATTTTAATGATTTCTTAGTTTTATTGCTAAGCAACCTCTTCTGGAGAATTCACCTACTTATATGTAAGGTATTTTAGCGTGAGATCACCCTCTTTTATACAATCACTTCGTGTTACAAAATAACAAACCACTAAAGGAGGAACATCAGCGTACAATCACAACATCTGGACAGAACTTATCAATATACATTTATCTAATGAACAACCTCAAAGACTAGAGATTATGTGACATGTAGATTGTTCATAGGATAATTGTATATTGTATGAGTTGAAAACATCTGTCAGGACGTTGTGATTGTGTATTGATGTGACTGCTTTCGTGGTTCGTAATTTTTTGGTGCGAGGTAGTTTAATAAAAAATATCCATCTCACACTAAAATACCTTACACCTGAGCGGGTGGATTGTCCAGAAAAGTTTTATTTACAAATAAAACTAAGAAATCATTACAATAAATGTTACATGCCTTATACTATAATTGACATTTATTGTTAAAAATGTTTCACAAAGAACTTGCAATGTGCAATGACAATAAAATTTTAAAAATCAAAAAATTTAAAAAAAAAACTTCTGTAGGATTGCTCTTAAATCCTATAAATATGACACACATATTACCGAATAAAATTCTTTAGCAGTTTATTACTTTATGAGAGCTTGTATGTTGACAGCTATTACTTCTTAATAATCTTTATAAAATGTCTGTAATTTTCTTTAACGTCAGATTTGGATCATTTTAATTATTATACAAATTTCTAATAAGCGAATTGTATAATTACCTTATGTAAAGACAAGCAGTAACCTTTATTACCGCACTCACCTAGCGGACTTAAGAGGTAGCTTTCCAATACAATGCTCAGCTCAGTACAGCTGCAGACGAGCATTTGCCAACTATTTTGAAAAAGTTATGTTAGCTATTTGCAAAATAAAGTATTATACTTACGTGTTACGTTGTTACTGGCGTAGGAAACATGTTAACAAAGGCAATGTTTGTCTATTTCGTATTGCTGATCCGTAGATGACGGCAACGTACTGTTGAAACAGATGACCAGTTCAAAATAAATATTTAAATGCAATCTTGGCTCTGAACTATTTCTTTAAATATTACAGTTTGCAGATCGTCCCCTGATCAGAATGTCTGCAACGTATAAAATTATTTTCGACGCTGATGGAATACGTCTTATTTCGCCGACACAGGAGTAAGGAAAAAAAGGTGTAATAGAAAAATGAAAATCATCCAATTCATCTATTTTCACAGATAATTCCTCATTTGCATTTAGAGGTGTACATGCGAATTATTTGAATAAAACAACAAATACCTTGAACGTATTAGATGAACAAAACTTCTAAATTATTACTCGTGTAATGTGCAACATAGAGCAAGGAGCATGTCGGATTTTTTAATTTTAAATGGAAACTTTTTTGCAGATTAACTTTGGACTTGCCCAGGGAGAACTTGATACACACTCGCGAAATGAGGAAAAAAGTGATTTTCTTTAGCTTTGCTCAACTAGCTGCATAAAATTTACTTAAATTCCTCTTGGTGTGTGACCGTGTCTTTCATTTTAAAACTACCGACGCTTCGGTTTCTATTATTGGCGGTGTTCGACATGGACGTGAGGAGTCAATAGTGCTCTTACTTTACTTAAATTCATTATTATCTTAATAACTGGCACTACCAAGTACTTTTACCAAGTACTTCTGAGTCGACTTACATTTCAACATTAAGAAAACTGAATTTCCTTACACTACGTTGGACCTCGGTGAATTCTGTATATGTAACTTTTGTCAACATTTCTCGCGGAGAATATCAGCGGGATCGATAAAATATTTTAAAATTGAATTAAAAACAGTCTTCACCACAATAAAATATTTATTAGCGATGGCAACTGGTTTCTGTACTCTTTAATCTGATTTATATACACTAAATATTAGTTTGGCGACTGTGAGTTAATTTATTGAACAACATGAACAGTTAACGTTCCATTTATTTATCAAATATAGTGTTGCTAAGTCACTTAGCCGTTGAAAAAGTTCTCGCCTTGGTAGCATGAATATTTTTGTTGTAAGTGATTGTCAGTTAGCGTTATAAAACGTGGCCTCTATTCCGGGGCGTCTGAATCCCAGAAGACTGCCCGAAGGCAGCGAAGGTTGCAGGAAGAAGCAGTAAAAGTCCTTTGACGGCGATTCACCACTTCAGTGGGGAGCGGCATCGGACTGAATAGCAGTGTGATGCGACGTTATCTACGGCCCATTCGGTGCGGCCGCAATTTCCGAGGCTACACATACCAACACCGGACATGAATATCTAGAAAGGTAAGTACATTTGCAAATGCATGAATAATTTATTCGTAGTGTGCTGCAAACAGATTTTGCCCCTTAGCAAAAGGGAGAGCCACCATCTTTTGCCAACACTGCTATAAACTGCGTGGAGTCGATAGTCGAGGACACTGTTGTGTTCACACCAATGGGCGCAAGCAGAGCTGGCACGACAGTTTCCGACATGCGTCCCGGGCGGCGCTTTGAAGTTCATCGCCAACCACAAGCGCTTCCCAATCAGAAATATCCGCGCCGCCGCCAATGAGCTTGGCTTCCCCGGGTTTCCGCGCGATTCCCCGTTGTGATAAATGGCGGAACAGGCAGCAACGGGGGTTGGCGTATGACAGTTCTAGTACAGAGTTCCACGGTTGCTGATCATACCTACAGTTCGTAGTGGAGACCAGCCTACGAGACTTAGTCTACAAGTGGAGTCACTTATTGTCTTCAGTAGGAACATGTGTTTGCTACAGTGAATGACAATGTGGCGCCTAGGACGGACATAGTGTTAATAACATTGTATTCAGTAATGCACGTCTTCACAAGACACTGCTTGTTTTTTTTAAATCCGCAATCCCATTCAACGAGTTGCTGTGTACAATTTTAGTTGAGCACTGCAGCGCAGCGAACTATATATTTCACTGTCACTAATATGTTAGCACTTTCACAGCTCCTCCGTCCACCTTGGAGCACCTAAATCTAATACGACAAGTTCTACCCAGACGACCCATACACACCAAACATTAGCACGAAGTCCATGAAAAATGTAGTCACAGAGGCTTTAAACACAATTGTAAACACTCTTACGAAATTGCACGAAAGAATGAAGGGAACTGAAAATAGATTAGTTTAAAATTGGACTGAGTTAAAAGTAACGTTTAAGGTCACGGGCCGGCTGGGGTGGCCGAGCGGTCCTAGGCGCTACAGTCTGGAACCGCGCGACCGCTACGGCCGCAGGTTCGAATCCTGCCTCGGGCATGGATGTGTGTGATGTCCTTAGGTTAGTTAGGTTTAAGTAGTTCTAAGTTCTAGGGGACTGATGACCTTAGCAGTTAAGTCCCATAGTGCTCAGAGCCATTTGAACCATTTAAGCTCATGGTGAGCAATCAAACCCCACAAGGAGGCAGACGAACGATAAGTTAAAAGACATTACGAATAGCACGATAGAAATGAAAACCAGGCTTAACTGTCTGCCTGGTTTTATAATCGGAACGTGGAATCACAGAGTCTGGATGTGGTAGGGAAACTGAGATTCTGAATAGAGGAGTCAACAGACTAAAGTGGGATTTGACAGAGAATAGAGAAGTGAAAGGAAAACAGATTTACGGTCATATAATTATAGGATAGTGCAAACAGAAACGATGAATGGTGTAGCAAGTGTTAGCAACGTTGTGAATGGAAAGATAGGTAAATATTGAATACTACCGTCCAAAATTACAAGATATGAAGCTATATTTCGAAAGCAGACACAGGAAGACGTCCTCTGGCCTGAATCATAGGCACACAAACTTGTTGTTACTGTTTTTGATGCAGCTCTTCGGCGCAGCCATTACTGTGGGAGTACCTTAAAACTGATTGCACAACTACTCTAATCTACATCAACTTGCATTCCGTAGTCAAGCCTTGGTCTCCCTAAGGCTATGAGGGATAAAGTGGCCAGGGCGGGAAAATGGCCATTGCACATGTTTTGCCCTGAATGGTGCTGCTACCATCGAGAACCTTCACTGTTGTCAATGAGTTTGACAGGCGAAACTGCTGTACCGGCAATCTTCGCAAAAGCAGTCGGCAACCATTCGGACAGCTCGGGCACTCGTTAGCCTACATGGTCTCTGCACCTGTCAGCATCGGGGACTAGCCTTGTCGCAGTAATGGAGATACACCAGGCGGCAGTAGCAGCGCTAGCAGAGGCCACCACTTCCAAGGGACCTATTCGCTTCCGCCACACACATAACCAGAAAATAGTATTCCGCATCTGGTCGCTATAAAGGTCGGCGCCAGAACTATACAAATAAGTTCTTCCAGCCCGAAGAGCCTCTCCTAGCCTCCGGGTGGGTGCTACTCACCCCATCGTCTTAGGAGCCCCTCGAAGCCCATCGTAGGGACCGACGTCGCTGAATTCAGCCTTCATCGTTGTTCCCTTGGTGCAATCAGACTGTATCCCGGATGGACTTTTCTGCTCGTATCTGGCGTTATTCAGGACAGTGTTTCGGACATACAATGTCCTTCATGTTTATATTTGTCTATGAGGAGCCTATTGTTACTTTGCCAGACGATGGAATCACCATACTGTCGAGTCTTTATACCTGTGAGACAATGTAACTGAGATTTTGTTATCGTCGTCGAAGCAGACATTTCTTTCTTTGGTCAATAAAATTTTGTAAACTGTTTTCCCTGTCTCGATGTGAGTAAGACATCAGAAACTTTTCTTTCAAACCTCTTATGCAAAGTCATTTACAGCATATTATTCACGTTGCTCACTTACAGCTACAATAACGCTTTTTTACATTATTAATGTTAAAACAAAATGTTTTGCCTACAAATGTTGTGTGACATTGTTCCTTTCGATGTGATAGTTTTGTCAGTGAAGCATTAATGCAGAGATGGCGTCCTGTCGGGAAAAGTGACCACACTACTCGTCGCAAAAAGTACCCAAGGCGGTTACTTCTCTAAAATGTTTATTTTAAACCTTTTCGCCCTACTGAGAGTTAGCTACCTCTATCTATCACTCATAACATTACGGGATAGCTTCGAAATCCTTTTATATACAAAGTTATCACCCATGATTCTATCCCTAAGCAACGATTTTGAATAAATTTCATTTAAAACTATCTTTTTTCTGTTATATTTGGTGTAATACAAAAATCCGATTGAAAACGGTCTGTTCCAGTCGCTTAACATTGTTTTAGGCACCAAGGCATCAAGATGCCTTGAACATATGTTCAGAAATCAGAGCAACAAAAGTGATAAGCAGCTGCAATGGAAAATCCGATTGAGGCGGTGAATAATGTAAGATGCCTTTTTCTACAGCAGTAAAACAGTTTAACGTTTCCCGTAACACGCTGGAAAGTAGTGTTCTCGGTAAAAACAGGTATAGTATATGGTAAAAAGATTATTGGAAGCGTAAGGAGTGTGTTCAGAAAGGAAGAAAACAAAAAAAGAGTTGTGAATATTTTTGAAATGGAAAAGCGATATTAGGGATTTACTCGCACAGTGAATGATCTATCAGGAACACCACTCCAATAATAACCCGTACGGAAAAGCGGCCAACCACAGACCACATTATGCCGTTAGTTAGGGGAAAACGGGCACTTTGAAAGGCTACAGAAGAATGCATGTGGTTCATATACACCGAGGTGACAAAAGTCATGGAATACCTCCTAATATTGTGTCAGATCTCCTTTTTCCGGCTTAGCGCAGAAAACCGATGAGGCAAGGACTCAAAACTCGTTGGAAGTCCCCTGCAGAAATGTTGAGCCATGCTGTCTCTATAGCCGTCCGTAACTGCGAAAGTGTTCCGGTGCAGGCTTTTGTGCTCGAATTTCTTGTACGAATTGACTTCTCGACTATGCCCCATAAATGTCACATGGGATTCATGTCGGACGATCTGGCTGGGCAAATCATTCGCTCGAACTGTCTAGAATGTTCTCCAAACCAATCGCCAACAATTGTGGCCAGGTGAATTGGTGCAGTGTCGTCCAAAAAAATGCCATAAGGTCACTTGGCCCAGGAGAGGTGCTACAGGAGAAGTCTTGCTGTTAGCATAGACACTCGCGTCAGTTGTCTGCTGGCATTGTCCAACAAATTTCGCCATATTCACCTAACGGGTATGCTCGTCTGTGTCCTACATTGATTTCGGCTGTTATTTCACCCTGTGATTTTGTCTGTTAGCAGTGACAACTTACACAAACGCCGCTACTCTCGGTCATTAATTGAATACCGTCTGCCACTGTGTTTTTCGTGGTCAAAGTAATGCCTGGAATTTGGTACTCTCTGCACATTGTGGATGCTGTGGATCTCGAAATATTTTATTCCCCAACGAGAGAATGTCCCATGTGTCTAGCTCCAGTTACCATTCCGAGTTCACAGTCGGTTAGTTACCGACGTGCGGGCATAATCACTTCGGAAACCTTTTCACATTAAGCATCTGAGTTCACTGCACTGTCCTTTCGTACCTTGTGTACGCGATACTACTGCCATCTGTACATATGCATATTACTATACGATGACTTTGTTTCACCTCAATGTACATTTTCTTTTATCCTTAAAAATATTTGGTGTGGTACCTTATTACATTACATTACACTAATACTTGTTCCATAGATCATGAATACGACCTTTCATAGGGATGTGGAACACAAAATATATTTTTCCTGCTTCATATCCAAAAATTTATGTTTCTTTTTTCTACAATTTCAGATTTTAAATTTTATATCTAAAAATATATTAAAATATCCTTTTATTTTTTTAAAGTGCTGATTGGCTATGTGTCAGACTTTTAATGCTATTTGATAGATGGCCAAAGACTGTTGCGGCAGAAATATTCATCCCTTTCTGTGCCAAAGGGAGGTTTAACCAAGAAAAGTGAAGATCATCCTTTTTTCTCGTGTCGTAGCTACGCAGATATCTATATTTTTTCGTTGGGATGGGTTATTAATAACAAATTTCATAAGTGAATATATGTACAGTGAGGTACTGTGATTATCCTGAGTTCCTTAAATAAATGTCTGCAAGGTGATCCTGGTTGGGCGCCAGCTATTATTCTGGTTACACGCTTTTGAGGAATAACTACTTTTTCTCTTAATGATGAATTGCCCCAAAACATGATCCCATATGAAAGCAGTGAATGAAAATAGGCATAGTAGGCTAATTTAATGATACGTTTATGACCAAAATTTTCAATAATCCTAATAGCATAATTAGCTGAATCTGAGGTTTCAGTGGATGATCAATGTGTTTCTTCCAATTCAATTTGTCATCAATGAATACAGCCAGAAATTTTGAATATTCTGCCTTAGCAACAGACTTCTATTGAAAGTCTTTATTTATCAATGGTGTTATTCATTTACAGTACAGAACTGTACACACACTGTGTTTTCTCAAAATTTATTGAGAATCCATCTGCAGAGAGCAAGTTACTAATTTTCTGAAAGACATTATTTACAAATTCCTCAGCTAATTCTTGTTTGTTGGGTGTGATTATTGTATTTGTATCATCAGCAAAAAGAATTAGCTTTGCATCTTCATGAACATAGTGTGGCAAGTTATTAATATATAAAAGAACAATAGGAGATCCAAGAGTGAACCCTGTGGGACACCATTCTTGATATCTCCCCAGTTAGAGGACTCTGCTGATTTTTTGCAGATTATCTGTACTGTTAATTTCAACCTTCTGCATTCTTCCTGTTAAATATGAATTAAACCCTTTGTGCATTGTCTCACTCATACCACAGTGCTTAAGCTTATCCACAAGAATTTGATGGCTCACCCAGTCACAGTTCGATTATTCAGAGCATTTAATATATGATCAGTGATATATACAGCATTTTCTGTTGAAATGCCTTTCTGAAAAACAAATTGATATTTTGTTAGTACTTCATATTTACAAATATGTGAAGCTACTCTCGAATACATTTCTTTTTCAAGATTTTTGGGTATAGCTGTCAGAAGTGAGACTGGGCGGTAGTTGTTAACAAAAGATCTATCCCCTTTTTTATGCAGTGGTTTCATATGCGTATTCAAAATATGTAAGTGTGGAACTATTAAATCACCGATACGTTTTATGCAGTAGGATGTCATTATCATTAAATCACGCATAATGGTTGTACGTTACATGGAGTGAAAGTATCAACCACACACCATTGAACCTCCAGCTAGCCATACTCTTAGCGAAAGAGACCTCGCGAGCTGTACCCGATGTCCAATGAACGCTTCTCAAATAAATACTTATTTATAGTTTGGTCTGTAAAAATATGAGTTATGTAATGTCTGTGAACCTTACATGCGTTGATATCGATACCTGTCACTCACATAACTTCCCTGTAGTTCATATCGTATCGATAAGATCGCCGGCATCCCGGCAGAGGCAGCGTAACCGCTCGGCGATGGGAATTAACCACACGCTTCTTTTGTATGTTCGGGCTAGCCTGAGGAACTACTGTGCAGATTTCGATACAGTATTGGAATTTCCAGGATCAATATCACGCCAGTAACGATATCTCTAATAGTTAAAAATCGTTGAGATTCTCGATTGCCAAGGTGAGATGAATGGAGCGACGCCTTAGTTGTTACTGCAATCAAAGGGGAATTTGTTTACAGCTATTTGAATTGTGTTTTAGTAATGTTAAGATTTTATTCCTTACATAGGAATTTCTGCATTTTTAAATGTTCAAATGTGTGTGAATTTCCTAGTGACCAAACTGCTCAGGTCATCGGTCCCTAGACTTAGACAATATTTAAAGTAACTTAACCTAAGTTATGCTAAGAACAACACCCACACCCACGCCCGAAGGAGGACTTGATCCTTCCGCGGGAGGCGACACGCAGTCCGCGACATGGCACCTCAAACGGCGCGGCCAATCCGCGCGGCTTCTGCATTTTATTCAGTCATCTACTGAATACCCAACAATTCCTGTGAAACTTGTGAATTCTGTTAATATTGATTCTCTGACTTTTCATGGAATTTAAAACTCGTGTTTGTAAAATTTCAAAATTTGTCTTAAATGTTTAGAAGAATAACTTTAACTGTCATTCCGATTGTCTGATCTGTTAATAACCCAATGGAGGCATTTCTAATGCCTGTTTTCGAAAAAGGCTCAACAATTCTGTGTTAACTGAAATATCATCTTTCTCAGGAATTCAATTCTTCATTATTGTCAATAATGGTTGGATGCCGCAGAGGTTAACAAATGTAATTTTTTTTCTTTCTGGATATGTTGATTTCAGAGCCTTCCTGTACCCATCTACAGGCTACCTGCCATATCATTTTGCAGAGCGACATATTGAGTGCACAGGGTGCTGACAATTGGGACGATGCTCTTGTTGTATTTCTTCATACCTAATTCTGAAATTAAATGTTATTCGCTTTATTGAATTACGTAAAAGATAGCAGATACCTGTTGTGTTCAGAAAATGCATTGGCGTCAATGATACATATGTGGCTGGAAGATCCCCTACCACCGAAATAGTTGCCGTTTTTTTATGGATTGCTTGCTTGCAGCAGCTGAGCACATTCGTCACTGAGACGAATAGGGACAGGCAACAGATATGGCAAAAATAAACAACACAGATTAAAAATATTTAACAATGATTTACGAGGGACTTTTTTTCAGATTCGAATCGGTCGCGGAATGGAATCTAAAGTGGAAGTCAAAAATATTTTATTTTCAGTACTTAGCTACACGTTCGTGCTACTTCCATTCGTAATCGCCGTTCCATTTAGACACATGTCATAGCGTTGTCGCAACTTTCCAGTCATCTCGTCACGGAAGATAGCTGCCTGTGTCTTTCACCAATTCTCTACGCTGGTCATCAGCTCGTTGTCTATACCAAAATGCAGTCTTCAGAGCCAGCGCTCCACGCGAACAGAGAGATAAAAATCATAGGGACACAAGTCCGGGCTCTACGGTGATCAAAAACTGCAGGATCTTTTTTGGAACTGCAATGTGTTGCCGAGCATTGTCATGAGGAAGGGCAATGCCTGATGATAACGTTCCTCTCCGCTTGTTCTGAATTTCCCTTTGTAGGCGATTTTCTCGAATCGCCTGATCCACACGCTGAACGAGATCATTGGCTGACACTCGCTTCCTTTCCTGAGTGATTGCGACATAAACGTCTGTTTGTATTGCTTCAAAGTTCCTGTATCACTGACGCACTTTGCTGTCACGCATGACATTTACATTGCGTGGGATGCATGAAATCAGGCGGAGCCTCTCGGGGTGAAGAAATGAAATGGCACCCGGCACTTTACACTTCACACTCAATTCTATTGTTATAGGCACTTTCACGTGTTCGCTGTGTGCTCATAAATGAAAAGTGCCCCTTGACGCAATCGATAGGCATACTAAAGACACAGCACAACACATATGCACAACGCTTCACCGGATTTTCACCGTGGTTTTAATTTTGCGGCCAACTGGACATTGAAAAAGAAATATCACTCGAATTTTCAACATTGTGCAGACCTGTTTTACTACATTGGAATATAAAGATGTTGCTTGGGAATATAATTTCATACTCTTTTGAACTGACCTGCCTTTAAATACTGGCATAGTCCTCAATAAAGCGATCATCACGTGTGTGACGTCCAGTATGGTTTTTCTTGGCGGCGGCTATAGATGAGTCAGGAACTTCTTGCTGAGACAATGTCCTGATCCTATCTGACCATGATTGTCTTGAGGTGCTATACGGAGAGTGGTGCTGTGTGTCAGCTTCACGTTAGGTGGGTGAATGTCCACTTGATAACTACTTGTATGCCTTAAGGTGAATGCATATCATATCACTTACTGTGTGCGTGTCTTTTTGGAGTCTAACCTTAAATATGTTGCACCTAGAACTGCACTTTGCCAAAATTGCAATTTGGTAGTTTTGGCGCAGTACATTAATAACGTAGTAAATGGTAGAACTACAGGCAGTATTGGTAGTATTGATGTGGAAAGAAATATAAGTGAATGTGTGAGAGAGGAAGTGGAAGGCGACGACTTCTCTTTGTTTTTCGTTTGTTTTGCCCATAATTGGAACCGCACATCGTTCAGCATTAGTCTATTGCGTATTTTATACCTTTACAAAATATAAATTGTGTTTTATAAGTAATAAAACTTAGACTACTTAAATTCTGCTCTCTTGTGTAATAAAAGCAGTTACTTTTGATGCAAGTACAGTTAACACGCTCAAAGATAAAAAATCTGTGCAGGATGTTAGGGGGATACGTGCACTGTACTGAACAACATCACACATCAGAATTTATTTCATATATAGACTGGGCAAAAGTGGTCCAAAATGACATAGTGGCTTTATTTTTTAATTTGGCAACTGATAGGATCATAACCTTTGGTTTGCTTGATAAATTCTGGTGGCTACCCTTTGGCTACGAGTCAATCTTTACCTGCTTCCATTTGGTGACGTGAAACGCGGGAAGCCATTTTTGAAATCAATGATACCAATATTTCTATTAGTAAACTTTCCAATTTGTGCAGTGTTGATTATTTGTGTGGAAAATTTACTATCGGGGGAACTTCTTATAAGGGTAATTCTTCAAATCTGTGGCAATATTTTGTTGGTGTTTTTTTTTTAACTTTCGAGGTTATGGACAAAGATCACGCTTGTGTTGAACATTACAAAATGACACAGGACTATGTCATTTTCCCTGCTCCATTACATAGCTTAGTGATTGCTGAAATGCAGTGTGCCTGTTTATAAAAAGCCTATTACAAATTAAAACACTAACTACCAACAATAAAGTACTACTTTTTACAACTTTTTGGAACATTTTTTGCAGAAAATAGTGAACAAATACAAACGGACTTCAAACAGATTGTCGTGGAATGAAAGTGACATGAAATCTGTTATTGCTGCCATTAAGGATGGTAACATGGGATGGCTTAAAGCTTCTTTAGTGTACACTGTACCTCAGGCTACAGTAAGACGACACTATTCTGGAAAAAACAAGATGGCAAAAGACAGCAAGAAGACAGTCGGTTGATTTCGAACTGTATTTGATCACAAGATTGAAAATCTGCTAGTTCAACACTCGTACTTTAGACTTGGAATCGCAACTTTTTGGGTTACCCTGTTGTGATATTCGACGCCTAGCATATGAGCTGTCTCAGAGAATGAGCATTGCTTCTCCTTTTAATGCTGACAGTACGATGGCAGGCAAAGACTGGTTGTTAGGTTCTCGAAAGCCTAACCCTACGGCAGCCACAACAAACCTCTGCAGCACGCGCGCAGGCGTTCAGTAAGTCACAAGTCTTACAGTTTTTCTCTCTGCTTGAAGGAATAGCCAAGGACCATCATATTCTGCCAACACGAATTTATAATATGGACGAATCAGCGCTCACAAAGGTTAAAAAATCTCCAAGAATTTTTGCTGAAAATGGAAAAAGGAAAAAAAAAAAAAACAGGTTCGTGCTACAACGGAGTCTAAACGTGGAATTCATGTGACTGTCGAGAGCGTGTTGCAGTTCCAGTGGACAGTACATCTACATCTACATCTACATTTATACTCCGTAAGCCACTCAACGGTGTGTGGCGGAGGGCACTTTACGTGCCACTGCCATTATCTCCCTTTGCAGTTCCAGTCGCGTGTGGTTCACGAGAAGAACGACTGCCGGAAAGCCTCCGTGCGCCCTCGAATCTGTCTAATTTTACATTCGTGATCTCCTTGGGAGGTATAAATACGGGGAAGCAATATATTCGATACCTCATCCAGAAGCGCACCCTCTCGAAACCTGGACAGCAAGCTACACCGCGATGCAGAGCACCTCTCTTGCAGAGTCTGCCACTTGAGTTTGCTAAACACCTCCCTAACGCTATCACGCTTACCAAATAACCCTGTGACGAAACGCGCTTCACTTATTTGGATCTTCTCTATCTCCTCTGTCAACCCGACCTGGAGGAGGAGGAGATTAGTGTTTAACGTCCCGTCGACAACGAGGTCATTAGAGACGGAGCGCAAGCTCGGGTGAGGGAAGGATGGGGAAGGAAATCGGCCGTGCCCTTTCAAAGGAACCATCCCGGCATTTGCCTGAAGCGATTTAGGGAAATCACGGAAAACCTAAATCAGGATGGCCGGAGACGGGATTGAACCGTCGTCCTCCCGAATGCGACAACCTGACCTGGTACGGATCCCACACTGATGAGCAATACTGAAGTATAGGTCGAACGATTGTTTTGTAAGCCACCTACTTTGTTGATGGACTACATTTTCTAAGGATTCTCCCAATTAATTTCAACCTGGCACCTTACCAACAATTAATTTTATATGATCATTCCACTTCAAATCGTTCCGTACGCGTACTCCCAGATATTTTACAGAAGTAACTGCTACCAGTGTTTGTTCCGCTATCATATAATCATACAATGAAGGATCCTTCTTTATATGTATTCGCAATACGTTACATTTGTCTATGTTAAGGATCAGTTGCCCCTACCTGCACCAAGTGCCTATCCGCTGCAGATCTTCCTGCATTTCGCTACAATTTTCTAATGCTGGAACTTCTCTGTATACTACAGCATCATCCGCGAAAAGCCGCATGGGACTTCCGACACTATCTACTAGGTCATTTATATATATATATTGTGAAAAGAAATGGTCCCATATCACTCCCCTGTGGCACGCCAGAGGTTACTTTAACGTCTGTAGACGTCTCTCCATTGAGAACAACATGCTGTGTTATGTTTGCTAAAAACAGCTGGTCTCATATTCCGTAGGCTCTTACTTTGTTTATCAGGCGACAGTGCGGAACTGTATCGAACGCCTTCCGGAAGTCAAGGAAAATGGCATCTAATGGGAGCCCGTACATTCCACCTGCTTTACTATTTCCTCGAAAGAAGCTAAATCCACCGCCTTACGACGAAGCTCCTTTGGGCACCCTGCGTGTGGAATGGGTGCAACACTTCATTTCCACAGTGAAGCCAACAAAAGAAGAAAAATACTGCTAATAATAGTGGCCATAGTATCCATACGAGCATATACGCCCTTGAACCGGCCACAGAAAATGGGTTTGTTTTGTTGTGTCTTCCGCCACATTGTACCCCCAGGCTTCAGCCCCTAGACTTAACATTCTTTGGACCTCTTGACACATACTGTAACCAGGAAGTGAGGAAGTGGCTGAAGAACAATCCACGAAGAGTAGTTTCAGTTTGCCAAATTGCCAAGCTTTTCCAGGAAGACTGTTTGCTAGCAGCAACTCCAAAAAATGCCATAGCTGGCTTCCACGTTTCTGAAATATTCCCGTTTGACACAGATGTATTTCCACAGCATTTGTATGCACCCAGCCGAACAACAGATCAGCCACCTCCTATAAAAGATCAATCTACCTTATCAACATCTGAAACATCTGAGCTTTCTTGCACTCACGGCACCAATTATTCAGTCACAGAGAGTGCAGAGACAATCCTCAAGGGAGATTTCTCCAACTTCTTCCAGTTCCGGTATGCCTAAGAAACACAGAGCTGGTGAAGGCGGCCAGGAGCTCACTGCAACACCAAATCTGCAAGGTCTTAAGGAAAAGGGGCTCCATAAAAGGGGAAAGGAGCTGAGAAAATCAAATTGTGAAGCGACGTTTGGCCATGGTTTCTCCTCGGATGAAGAAGTAGCAGATTTAAACGTCAGTACTGATGAAAAAGAGGACGCAGCTTGTATTTACTGTTGTAAATGTCAATCAAAAGAAAGGGAAGTGTGGCTCAAAATGGAGCCATGCTGATTGGGCTGGACTTTCCAAAACGTCTGTGTGTGACTTGTGTCAGTAACATATTTATTTCTAACTAATTGAAATTAAAATATCATCCATCAATTGAATGCTGTTCAAGTTTCAAATGTGATTTGTAAGTTTCTAAGTTCCTGGAAATAATTTGCGACACATTTTGGTACATTTTTCTAATGTACATCCTTAATTTGGTAGGATGACAATTATAAGACTTAATGAAAGTATAATATATATTTATGCTATAATTTATGCTTATCCTAGCAATTTGTTAGTAAAAATAAAGGACTTATCCTGCTGAGAGAAAAGGTGTGTTATTTTGCCACACGGGGTAGTCTTAAATGACACGTTGACAACGGTTTTGAGACTGTGAGTTCATAGAAAAGCTAATGATTTTGTATTGAATTTCCCTCGAGGGTGACACCTGCTGCAAAAAAATTGCTTCTAGGGAGATACAGTTCTCCATTCAATTAAAAATGTAACGGCAGAAATATACCCTGATAATAATGACACCCGCCGGACATCCTCGTTAGCACCTCTGGCATGCTGATTAAAGAGGCACGTGTCACCCACTCGATATTATCGTACACCGTGAATGAGGTATTCGCAGCTGCATAGTGGGGCAAGAAAACTTATAACAGTTACACGTCTATTATTTTCATTGCTTTTCGCTGTCGAGTTCGTTAGCGAGATTCGAAGTAAAACGTAACTCCAAGTTCGGTCCTATAGAATCGTAAACTAATAACAAGCAGAAACATCCAGAAAGTACTCTAAACTAGAAAATGTAGGTACTGCTTGTTAACGAAGGAACTGCTTATAATTAAAAAATGTGTTTTAGGAAACCGTGTTACATTAAAGTAAGTAATAATAATGATAATGAGCGTATGGCATTGGTGGCCGGGAGACCCCTCGCGGGGCGGTTCGACCGCCGCTCCACAAGTTATTTAACGCCACTACGGCGACTTGCGAGTGAATGAGGATCAAATGATGATGAAAGACACACAGAACATCCAGTCATCTCGAGGCACAGAAAATCCCTAACCCCGGGGGGAATCGAACCCGGGACCCCGTGCGCGGGAAGCAAGAACGCTACCGCAAGACCACGAGCCGCGGACATTAAAGTAAGTATTCCGTAGTCATACAGTGAGTATTCGGTATTTATGTACGGGTATAGTAGAAAAATTCCTTCTTATTTATTGGCCATGCCAGTTATCGCCACGAAAGGGGATGTAACGGGCTGGGAGAAACGACACTGCGCAACAGAGTTAAAGGTTCACTTTTTCGAAACTGCGAAGTATAAGGTTGAAATTTAGTTCAGAGGTGCGTGCAACCTTCCCCTCTAAAGGTGAAAACGCGTGGCCCTCTGTGATTTCATCCTCGGGCTCGGCGATGCTCCAAACATCGTGTCGACAAATGCGAAAATACGCTACAGCCCAGAAGTTCATGTGGTATAACGCGTGTTAATGGTGTCACATTGGCACCAAACATCACCAAAATTCTGCCCTCTGCCTCCGTGGAAGTGTCACATGGCCCAGCTTTCACTCCTTGCTGTAACGCCTCTGCGATGGAGCTTAGAACCAAGACGCCCAGCGCTGAAATCACACCGTTTTCTTATTAGTAGCTGAGGGAAACGTTCCAGACACACCGTCGCACAGAAGGGGGCAAGAAAAGTCCTCGGGGAGTGGCATAAAGGGCGTCAATGGAACCACCCCTTTCCCTGTCGAGAACCACAGTTGGCAATCCACTGCAAACTCTGACACTGCTGATGCCCCGGACATTTCACTCCAAAGACTTCCTAGGGTTGCGTCCCCATCTAACGTGACCTGACCTCTATAAAGGGCAGCCCGGCAGCGAATCGTGCTCTTGTGTACAGGTTGGAATTATCAGGGACCGTTCAAAACCATTCGACGAAATTTGAACGTGATCTGTGGAAGGAAAGGATACTTGTGCAACTCAGGCCTCCTTTTCCGCGCCAACCTACGGCGTTGGTGGGAGGATGTTACATTATGATGTGCGTGAATAAATATGCAGGGTCTCTCTAGGACAAGCCAGTTGGGCAATTCCCTGGGTACCACCCACACACGATAGTTGAGTACGTTACAAATGTACCTGTGTGAATCTTTGATACACATTCTGATTTGCGTATAATCTAGTGCCGATGTGATATCATTAACCCACCTTACAAGTCACATGAACTTCTGAGCTTTGGTCTTCTTTTCTTATGTGTCGACATCTTTCTATCTGAACCGTCCTCGAGTCCGACACTGACGTCACAAGGCGCCATTAGAGACGAAGGTTTTACTCACCTTTGAGACGAATTTCAAACTTATGCATGACAAAAGGTGGCAACTACGAAGTTTCGAAAAAGTAATAGTTGCGCAATCTAATTTGTCGAGACTCACCCATCCCTGTACTACATTAGAGTGACGTTTTGTAATGCAGGTCCACACCTTCTATAAATTTCATAAGTGACATCAGTTTTAGCTTTTAGCTGCAACGGAAAATTATGTAATTTAACTGTAAAATTCTTTAAGCGTTATTTGATACATGTACAGGATGGGTAAAATTAAACTGCCCGGAAAACATGACATACAATTCAACTTGCATCATGTACGCCAGATAGATGTTGGTCAGAAGCTGATAACATGGAATAATATTATTAGGAAATTGGAGTGGTTCGTGGGGTACAGATGTATCAACCCTACGAACAGCAGCAACATCAATAGTCTACACCACTGAAGAATACTGTCTCCTGTCTGGCACAGAAGTTACCATACAAACATTAAAGATGTGTGGCTCCACTATACCATGCGTATTATCACTGGGACATTAAAATCTACCACAATACCATGGCTCTCCGTCATCGCCAACATAGCACCACCAAAACTAAGAAGATAAAATATATTTATTAAAGAATGGAAAAAATAACACAAATAGATGATTCAGAATGCCTACCTATTGAAGACGTCGTTAGAAATTTACTAAATCACCGATTGAAGTCACGAAAATCGATAACAAATAATAACTGCATAAGAGGATAGCTTCAACCTTACAGACGCTTGGAAAAAGGAATAGAAGAAATCAGTCAATAATTATCACCTTATAACTGACTCCTCAATAGAACTAAAAGGGGTTCGACTTTGCTAGGAAGTACTGGGTTAAGCTCAACCGTATCCGGCCACACTAGATACTAGGCCACGCTCTATAAATGGGGCTCGTAGATAACCCAAGCTGTGACTGTGGACCACTTGAGCAAACTCTGGATCACATCACAAAAGTGCACCCGACTAGGAAATTCAGTGGATTAGAAGAGGACTTCATAGAAGTCACACCTCTAGCTATGAAAGTGGATCCAAGACGTGTAACCAATAACTTCTAGCCAGGCAAGATACATATATTTCTGTATATCACATCACGTTGACCACTTGCATGTATAAGAAATATTTTACTCACTAGCTGATTGTTTTAAATATATTTGTGTATATATTCCTTTGCAATGTAATAACAATTTTTGTATATATGCTGCTGGCATGTCATACGATAAATAAATAAAATACCCAGGTACAGTTGGTGTAAACTGGGTTGCTTATCTTAAGGCGTATGACATATTTTCTGCACTACTCTTATTTTACATACCCTGTACAAAGTGTCATAGGTGTGTTACTCATTACATTAAAAACTAGATATCGCTGCAGTGACGTAACTGTTGACATGGTGTTGCTATGGAGACCAGGAGTTGCGCGTTGCTGACATGGAATCAAGCAATTAATGTACGGAAAAAGTTAGTGATTAATTTTAATGAGTCTGCTTCCAGTAGTATCTACTTAATAACTTAGGAAGTGGTGAGGAAGGATTGTTGGGTGTTGGCAGTGGTGCAGCTAGTATGTACTACACCCAGGGCGCCTGCCTTGGGTGACATTTCCTTGGGGGTTTGCTCTTGCGATGAGCTGGAAAATGAGGATGGGCGAAAGAAAAGGGAAGTTGTAGAGGAAGTAGGAGAGAAAAGAAGGAGAGGGAGAAGGACTTGGAGGGTTTTTCAGCTAGTAGATGGAGCCATTCACTTTAAACCACATGAGCCAACTCAGCTCAAGTATAAACAGTATGTTGGTGTTGTCTTCAGTCCAAAGACAAGTCTTTTTGTACTATACGTAAAAACACTCGTCGGCACTGTGATGGGCTCTTAGATTTACCTCTGGAGGAAGACAGTGGGATACTACAACACAAATGAAATAGTATATAACTTTATTATAGTTTGAACAAAATGAAATACTTAACTATGAAACAACCCACGTCAACAGGGCTGCCGGCCGGAGCGGACGAGCGGTTCTAGGCGCTACAGTCTGGAACCGCGCGTCTGCTACGGTCGCAGGTTCGAAACCTGCACCGGGAATGGATGCGTGTGATGTCCTTAGGTTAGTTAGGTTTAAGTAGTTCTAAGTTCTAGGGGACTGATGACCTCAGAAGTTAAGTCCCATAGTGCTCCGAGCCAATTGAAACATCAACAGGGCTACCTATGAATATTTGTTCCTGACAAGCAACACTAACGTTATCACTTGATACAGTACGGAATGATAGTCTCATCTCTCATTGTGCAACTGACTATAATACAATTCTCGAACTGCTGTGTCTGTAGTGAGACGATACTGTTGCCTTCGGTGATGATTGCAGACTGGGCAGAGCGGCACTCTGCCCTGTCGTAAGTAAATCTTCAGCAGCGGTTGCATATGGAAATTCTTGAGGGCGTGTCTACGCCAAAGTGTCTCATTCGTCAATGTGTCCATCATGACATACCATCTTGTCATGGTACGACGCTCTTCGGACGACACCACAGGGCTTATGGAGCTCCCTGCGCTAGTGTATCCTGGGCAAGCTTCATCTCTGAAAAATTACTGCGACCTACATCCATGTGAATATGCTTACTGTATTTATCCATCGTACTCTCTCTACAGTTCTTATCCCCACCCCTTGCCACACATACACACTTTCCTCCATTACCAGATCGACAGTTCCTTGATGCCTCAGAATGTATTCTATCAAGTGGTCCCTTCCTAGTAAGGCATGTTTCATTAATGTTGTGAGTGATATCTCATGGAATGATGGGATTCGCAAGTTACCATGCTGCCTGGTCCACTTAGTCAGTGAAAGTCGGGATCAGCTAGCCGCTTGACTGTAGCACAAGTACAGGTCTACCCATCAGCAATAGAGTTCATCGCGGGTTATAGCCACTTTCCGGCATCCCGACTGCAGCACTAGTGTGACCCAGTCTGCCACACTGCAACAGAATTAGTTGTCAGCCATAGGCACTTGGTGCCCACCTCACTGCAGCACCAATATGACACGTTCTGCTCAACTGTGATGGAATTTGCAGCAAGCGATGGCCAGTTGCTGGCTGCTGGACTCCAGTGACAGTACGGCGTGGTCTACTCGATCACAACGTAGATCACAAGTATGGCCACTTACTGGCGTTTTGACTGCAGACTCAGCATGGTATCATCTGACTGACTGCAATGGAGATCGTTCTGAGATATGGAAACTTGCTAGCATCCCGACTGCACCACCTGCATCGTGCAGTCTGCCCCAATGCGAAGGCTTCGTCGTGAGCTATGGGCACTTCCTGACCACCAGTTTGCAACACCAGTATGGCATGGCCTACCAAATGAGAGGGATTTGTCGTGGTCTATAGCCACTCGCTGGTTCCTGACTGCAGTACCAATACAGTACGATCTACCCAACCGCAATGGATTTCGTCCCGAGCTGTGGTCACTTGCCGGCTGCTGGACTCCAGCACCAGTGTGGTGCAGTATAGGCGACTACAACGTAGTTACTTGCTGACATCATGATTACAGCACCAGTACAGCACAGTCCGCCCAACTTCAATGGATTCATCTTGTACTGTGGTCACATGCCAGCCACGATCTATTGACTGCAACAGTTCATTATGAACTACAGGCACTTGCCGTCCACCAGATTGCAGCAGCAACCCAACGTGAGCTAGTTCTTCTGTGTGATCTTCTCCCACATATCCCTTCACACCCCCTAAGTACAAGCAGATAATATGTCTCCCAGTAGCGGTAGCTACAGCCAGCCTGGTGCTGCACCTATCTCCTGTCCCCATAGACCTTCCCCATGAATCGATCTACGTATTAGTGAAAACCATACAGTAGTTCCTAAGATTAGTAGGGTACTTTTATTTGTAATATGTATGGATGATTCTATGAAGTTCTGCCATTCGCCACTAGATGGCAATGGTATGGTCTCACAGCACTGTTCAGCCAGATTGTGCGAAATATAAATTACATACACAAATCTTCACTGTGAATCAGTCTATCGGTTAGTCAAACAGTATCAAAATTACTACAGTAGTTCCTGAAATTATCCTGAACATACATACAGAAACCACGGTGGGGGACTTTATATATGTATAGTACCGACAGGTAGAAGAAGATAAATGTTATCAAAACACTTTTTCAGTAATACTTTTCTTGCTATAGCCAGTCATCATGTTAGACACGCTCTACCGCAGCTATCGTCAGTTATTTTGCTGCCCAAGTAGCAAAACTCATTCACTCTAAGTATTTAGTTTCGTGATTTAATGTGTGATATTCATGAAGTTAGTACGATGTTGAGATCGGAGTAGTTGTTTTTGAGTTATTCATGGGTTTTTTTTCCCGTTTCCGGTCGTATCACCGTAGTTTAGCCCTATTTTGTATACGCTTTGAACGGACGTCAAAACTATTTATCTGATTGTTTTTTCAGTTCAAATAAGAAAGTTGAACCCCTGTAGACCGATGACACTGGGCCTAGGAATTTTTTTGAGAATTTCGTATATAAGACCTGTCAGTTACAAGAAATTCTATGGACACAAGTTTATAGATAGGAGGAAACACTGCCGGCAAGATGACCGAGCGATTCTAGGCGCTACAGTCTGGAATCACGCGGCCGCTACGGTCGCAGGTTCGATTCCTGCCTCGGGCATGGATGTTTGTGATGTCCTTAGGTTAGTTAGGTTTAAGTAGTTCAAAGTTCTAGGGGACTGGAAGTTAAGTCTCATAGTGCTCAGAGCCATTTGAACCATTTTTGAGGAAACACTTTGCACTAAGAAGACAAAAAATGATCTGCTTTTTAAGAAAATTTCATTGAAATGGTATGCGCCCGAACGGGACAGGAAGAAACGATTTAAGTTGATCATTACGAGGTTTGTGCAATCGTGAAGATAAGCAAGCAATATGTATGAAGTCCGCTCCTACTGTATACCGGTTATCAGGTTTGACATCAGAGTACGACAGTTAGTCCACTATAAACCAACGCCGAATTCATGATGCTTGTATTTGTGATTTGCGCGAAGTGACACAACTGCGGACAAATTACTTTCCGCAAAACAGTGAAATCTAGAAAAATTAGTTTGAAAATTTTAAAATGCGTTTCGGATTGTGTTTTAGGACAACTGCACTGTGTGAACATTCTGTTCTGCGAAATACACTGAAGCGCCAAAGAAACTGGTATAAGCATGCGTGTTCAAATACGGGGATGTGTAAACAGGCAGAATACGGCGCTGCGGTCGGCAACGCCTATAGAAGACAAGTGTCTAGCGCAGTTGTTAGATCGGTTACTGCTGCTATAATGGCAGGCTATCACGATTTAAATGAGTTTGAACGTGGTGTTATAATCGGTGCACGAGCCATGGGGAACTCCGAGGTAGCTTTCAAGTGGGGATTTTCCCACACGACCATTTCACAAGTGTACCGTGATTATTAGAAATATGCTAAAACATCAAATCTCCGACAAAGCTGCGGCCGGAAAAAGAACCTCCAAGAACGGGACCGACGACGACTGAAGAGAATAGTTCAACGTGACAGAAGTGCAACCCTTCCGCGAATTGCTGCAGATTTCAATGCTGGGCCATCATCAAGTGTCAACGCGCGAACCATTCAACGAAACATCATCGATATGGGCTTTCGGAACCGAAGGCCCACTCGTGTTCCCATGATGACTGCATGGCACACAGCTTTACGCCTCGCCTGGGCCAGTCAACACAGACATTGGACTCTTGATGACTGGAAACATATTGCCTGCTCGGACGAGTCACGTTTCAAATTATATCGAGGGGATGGACGCATACGGGTACGGAGACAGCCTCACGAAACCATGGACCGTGCATGTCAGTAGGGCCCTGTTCAAGCTGATGGAGGATTTGTAGTGATGTGGGACGTGCGCAGTTGGAGTAATATGGGACGCCTGATACGTCTAGATACGACTCTGACATGTGACACGTACGTAAGAATCCTGTGTGATCATCTGCATTCATTCACATCCATTGCGCATTCCGACTGACGTGGGCAATTCCAGCGGGACAATGCGACACCCCATAGGTCCAAAACTGCACCGTAGTGGCTCCAGGAACACTCTTCTGAGTTTAAAAACTTCCGCTGGTCACCAAATTCCCCAGACATGAACATTGTCGAGCATATCTGGGATACCTTGCAATGTGCTACTCAGAAGAGGTCTCCACCCCATCGCACTCCTGCAGGATTCATGTTGCTATTTCCCTTCAGCACTATTTCAGAATTTGGTCAAGCCCATGCCACGTCGTGTTCCGGCACTTCTGCGTCTTCGCAGGGGCCCTACACGACATTAGGCAGGTGTACCAGTTTCTTTGGCTATTCAGTGTATGTTGGTAAACGGAAACTCTCATCGCTGTGCTGGACTTCGACTTTTCAACAAATACATATCTTAACTTTAAGTATTATTGGCAGAAATGGCACTCTGAACATTTTAGTATACATTTCGTTCGTTGATAAAAAAAAACGGCGTGGCAGTGCTATCGTATTTCGGGCAATTACGATTATCGGAGTTTCAAAGCGAGTGGGAAATGGTGATTTCCTACTAAAATATGTATATTGATCATAAACTGTGTTTCCAACTACAGTCTTACCTCATTATAATTAACCCCGGTTGTGGAAGTTCCGGCTAGGCGAAGTTTCTGGCATTTCTTCCTATACCATTGTCGAAAGAAGCCAGAAAACATCTCAGGCTTACAGCGTAGTGGCAAAGTGATTGAAAGCAACTTTAACAAACGTTTAAACAGAATAATAAAACAAATTTCAGATCCGCAACACTATCCATTCCATTCAACCGTACCCTGTATGTGTTGAAATTGTTGTTTTTGTGATGGATCCATATTATTCGGCAAATAAGAACGTTGATCTAAAATATAACTGTAAAAGTTTCCCATGATTGTATGTACATCATCTAAGAGATATGCCCTTGTAATTCTGCATATATCTTTTAAAAATTAAATTCTGCAGTCCCTTGCATAAGCTAAAATTCATCCCAAGTTTCCCTGTTCGTTGATTTAAAAAATACTGTCCTGTAAAGCAGATAAATATTTTGGGAACATACTGTATTTGCAAAAGATTAGACTAAAGAAATCGTGGCGGAAGACAGACGACAGAGAGACGAGGCTGAAGATGGTTTCGCCGCAGCCACAGTGAGTGCACGCATCCGTGAGGAATAAAGCGGTAGTAAAACACGTGAACTGTTTAATAAATCTGGTTAGAGTTGCGGTTTTGGATTGCAGCATACACCTATGCCGGGAGCGGCTGGTCCGGCGTCGCTTGTGGTTTAATATGCGGACGAGTTTGCCTGGCTGAGCCGAAGCTTAATAGAGACGACGCCATTCAATACATCGATCACGCCGAATATAACTCGGCAGGCGCCTGCAGGCGGCTGCTCCATCAGATGCTGCGCGTTTATCAACTTCCATACCTCCTGCCCCCCATCACTCCCTCCAATCCGGCGCCTGCAGCTGCCGCTAAGCGAGGGATGAGCAAATTTACTGTAACGTGCCCATATTAAGTCGCCTGAGCGGGCGAGAGATAGCTTTGCTCGTGCCCCTGTGACATTATATTATACTGCACATTGTGTACACTCGGCTTGCTATAACCTCAGGGACACGGTGTCCGCACAATTTGTCATTTGACGAAGGCCAACGAATGGCAATTAACCGCTTCGTTGGCCGACATTTGCTTAGTGTGAACGGGCGGCAAACCGGAACCAACGAAAAATGTGGTCTTGGTTGCGGTTCGGACTGCCAGCATTAACATCAAAGCGTTGGCGATGGGTTTGCCTTGGGACGCCGGTCGTATTTTCGTTGGTTTAGTAGCGATACTGCTGTGTATTTATTGTGTTTAAAAATACTGGAGTATAAAGTGGAACACAGAGACGGTATTAAAGCCTATAGTTTTTTCGTGGATGGAAATCTTTTGGTACTTTACGAAATTCGATTATAAAAACAAATTGAAAAGATTAGACGGTTGAAGGGAAATAAGTGAGGTGTTGGAAAGTAACCGCACAAGTGCAAAAGGAAAAGGAGTCTGTATTGAAATCTTTAGCTTTCATTCGGAAAAAATTATGGAGTACACCATATTCCAATTCTTTTCCTGATGATCCGCTTGCTGTACATGCGACAACTTCTAAATCCTCTACGTCCCTCATAATTAGGGTCATCATATTTCCAAATGCAAAAGCCGAGGGGTGTTACTGTACCATAGAGTGTAACATAACTGTCTTTTCCGCTTCCTCGAATCTTCTTAAAACAGGTGAGACCTTTATACTTTCAATCCGCATTTAAAGCTATCTTTAGGCATATTGGAATTTTTTCTACAATCGCAACAGCTAATATCAATGGCGACGCAACGAACTTTCTCAGTTATAGGCCGTATGTCCAGTGGATACAAATTACGTACATTCAGTGCAGTGGTTTCCTTGCCTTCCGTATTCTCATGTCATTGATCATTGCTGATTCTTCCGCGGTTTAGGTGCTGTTTCCCACCCCAAAGGCAAGAGAGTTCCCTGAACCCCTGTACGCTCCTCCGCCGTCTATGACTAGGCCACTGGCGGAATGAAGGTGATTTCTTATCCCGGTAGTCTTCGGCCGCCATTGCCGATGATTCTTATTCAGTCTGGAACCGCGCGACCGCTACGGTCGCAGGTACAAATCCTGCCTCACGCATGGATGTGTGTGATGTCCTTAGGTTAGTTAGGTTTAAATAGTTCTAAGTTCTAGGGGACTGATGACCTAAGATGTTAATTCCCATAGTGCTCAGAGCCATTTGAACCATTTTGAACCTAGACGACGGGTGCATTTTTAAAATATATGTGCAGTATATATTGGAGCGGTGGAAACAGTTACGTGGAGATATGAGATTTCATTTACATCATGCAAATATTTACTCATTTTTATTTGCCGGTGATAAAGCATTTATAGCACAAAGTAAAGAGAAAGTTAAATTTACCATTAAGAAGTTAACAGAAACATTTGGACGATCAGACTTTGAGTATGTATGAGCAAAACAGAGTGTAATCTAGTACTGGGCGCAGATGGAAGGGCTGTAGTACTGGGCTATAGTACTGCCGCAAAGAGCTATTAAATCTGTGAAGCAGTTCAGATACTTAGCATCTATTATCCATTCCTCGGAAAACTGTGAAGCAGATGCGAAAAGCAGGATCCACCAGGCAAGAGGAGCAATTAAGATGCTGAATGGACTGTGTGGAGCACGGAAATCTCAACAGAAAGTAGAAGGTTCTGCAAACAGAAGTGGAAAGTATACTAAGGTATGATGCCGCAGGGTAGACCCTGGGGGAGCGGTAGAAAGGTAGAGCACAAGTAGTAGAGACGGGTGGAATAAGCAGGGCAGCCAACATACCCAGAAGGGGAGGAAAAGAATTCAGGAAATTAGAGAGATTATGATTATGGAACAACTAGTAGCGCAAAAAATTGAGAATAGAATCTACAACAGTACGGCCATGTAAGGCGATTGAAGCAAGGACGATGGTCAAACGCAATCCTGTAATGGTCGTCCTTGGGAAGGAAGAAGCGTGGACAGCCGAGATCAATGTGGAGAGCGAGAGTAATTGGATTGATGAAGAAAAGCTCTCTGAAAGAGGAAGACTTCCACGACCATGAATCCTGGCGAATGGGAATACGGAACAACTGCTGAATAGTAGAGAATTGCACACAGCCATGCCCGAGGCAGGATTCGAACCTGCGACTGTAGCAGCAGCGCGGTTCCGGACTGAAGCGCCTAGAACCGCTCGGCCACCGCAGCTGGCACAAGTAGTTATATTATTACTATTATTATTATTATTATTATTATTATTAGTGGCTGCTGTCAAACACAAAGCAATAGCAGCTTCAAGTTTTACGATTTCTGTTAGTTCATAAGCAAGTAGTCCACAAATCAACTGACTTAGAAACAATAAATATAGTGCACAAATTTTAACATCTTTGATTTTAAATTGGGGTGCAGAGTGTGGCTGAAGCAGTTGTCAATAGGGAGAGGAGTGCTGCAGTTGAAACATGTTATGTAAGAGCTTCTTTTCTGTGAAGGAATTATGGGTAGCACTTTGATACATTGAGAATTCCTTCATTAGCCTATATAAAAAAAAAGAGAAATAAGCAGTAGCTATTTTCACATTGACTCATTAGTCCGTAGTTTAATAAAGCGCGTCAAAAAATAAATGTAATTATCCTTCAATTTAAAAAAAAGATGGTATTAAAGAAAAGTCTTTTTCATTCTAAAGTTTGTCAGGCGCTAACGCTGATAATGGTGGTTGGGGAGGAGTGGCTAACATTTGATTCCACTCAGTGGTCTCGTAAAGGTTCGGAACCACTGATTTAAAGCAAAAAAATTTGTAAATTACACTCTGGTGATTTTTTAACATACTTCTAAAATAAATCTACGTCTCTATGAAGTCAAAGCTAAGTTTCACTTCGACCCTGATGTGAAATATTCATATTTGCCAGTTCCATCTTTCGGACTACTTATCTGTGTTATACGGATGGGATAGACACAATCTTGAAAACATCACTTGTAAACGCAATGAACCTTCTCAAGTTAAGAGTATCACTTCCTCTACTCCTAGTCTATTCAGGCTGGCGATGGTTAAGTGCGTCATTTTATTGGTAACCATTATAGTCTTATGGAAAGAGAACTGTATTTCTGGCGATTATAGTCATGTTTTTATTGTCATGTTTCTCCTATCTTGTGTTCCTGTCACGTTTTTCTTCTGGAGGAAACTGGTTATATATAGCAGCTGTCTTGCCTATTAGCCTTTTAGCGTGAAGGAAACTCTGAAGTGCTTACATCTCGTGCTCAGTTTCAATTTTTTCAGCTGAACTTACAACCATACTTGCTTGTGCTCATATTAACCATTTAGTTATTTGTTGAGGGTCCAGCATTTGCAAGTTATTTGACAAAGCCATTGGTTGCGTGGATGTAGAATATTATTGTTCCTTTTACTGCCATATTTAGAGATACCATCGTGAGCAGATCTCCCATAGTCCATAAAAGTTGCCTTTCCCTCCAACTCAGTTGTCGTGCATCGAAGCCACTAGTAATAGAAACTGCTCATCGAATTTGATATGTACTGTCCGGCAATATATCAGACTCTCCAGAACATCTGACGACTATTTGCCAGATGAAGCTCATAACATGAAGCATCCGTAACTACAAAGGGTAGTCAAATGAAAACGACATACATGGAAAATATACGTTAACTGTTCATATCTACAAAGTAAACGCCCTAACTGTTAATAAATTCCCTCCACCGTGACGGGCAATGTCTTCATAGAAAACTTGTCTGCGGTTGCCTACGGAAACCTGACTGTACCCTACCGTGGACTTCGTCGTCCGAAGCAAATCGATGGCCGCGAAAGTCTTTCTTCATGGCCCCAAGAACATGGAGGTCGCATGGGGAGAGTTCGGGACTGTATCGAAGATGTGTACGAAACTTCTAAAGCGTAGTCGAAACAGTCTTGGCAGTATGTGTGTGGGTCTTCGTAAAAATTGTTACATATTGTATCAACAGAGTACTAAAAATAGCCAGTGTTGAACAACTGTCTAAACCGACAAGAAAAGGGTCTCAATGTTTAAATACTGCAAAGAACAAATGCTCGCTATGCATGAGTACACAAAATCTCTAACACAAACAGTCAAGTGTACCTAGGGAAACACTAAAACAACACTCTACTCCTGGCAAAAGAGCACAACAGTAATTGTTAGCAGATCATGCAGTGGGACTAGGATGCCAAAATATTCGACTCTTCAGTGACTTTTACCATGGGCCAATTATTAATATGCTAGCATATACAAAGAAGCCACTACAAGCTCCATAATAAACGCTGACTCCGCGATCTTTGGCAACAGTCATAAGGACACGTGATCCGGCTGTTGAGCGTTCACCTACAAACAGTAGGGCTTACTTGAATCTGAAAATAAACTAATTATGTACAGAATTATTTTTCACTCATCAGTGTAGGGCACGCTGATTTGAAACTGCCTGATAGATTACAACTGTGGGCTGACTGAGAGTCGATCCTGGGACCTTTATCGTGGACAAGTGTTCTATTGCTTGAGCTAGCCTAGCATGGCTCATGACCCGCCTTCGCAGCTTCACTTCAGCCAGGATCTCACTCCTTCCAAACTCTACAGATGTAGACACGGACTGGTGCCCATAAAATTGAAATCATCGAACAAACCACATAATGTCACGAGTAAGGTATGGATTTTATACACAAAAAAACACGTATCACGACGGAATTGTAAGATTGAGCCGGAAATTGGTAGATATGATGTATATGTATCGACAAACAAAAGATTTCAATCAAAATATGTTCCAATTCCTGGGGTAGACTCTCTGCGTCAGAGATAGTGCGCGCCCTATGTACTAGAATTTTAAGTACCCCATTCCTCTGTGAAGGGTGGTGGCAGCTGTCTGCGTGCAAATACAGATCAGTGTGCGTAGTCTTCCGATGCTCTCTGACGCAGAGAGTCTACCCCAGGAATTGGAACATCTGAGAACTGTATTTCGAAAAAATGGGTACTCAGAGTGGCAGATTCAACGTGCTCTCCGCCCAACCACTGCAGCACAACCTGTTGAGATGGATGAAGTCACGAGGGAAGAGGTAGGCACTGCATTTATTCCATACACAGGCGCACTCTCGGGGAAAATCGCCCGCATTCTGAAGAAACACCGGGTCGGAACTGTGTTTTGTCCTCCAAATAAAACTCGTGCACTGGTGGGGAGCGCCAAAGATGACCTCGGTTTGAGGAAGGCCGGCGTGTACCAGATTCCGTGTCAGTGTGGCAAGTCGTATATTGGTCAGACGATGCGTACCGTCGAGGATCGATGCCGTGAACACCAGAGGCACACTCGGCTGATGTATCCGAGCAAGTCGGCGGTCGCTGAACATTGTTTGTCGGAAAATCACGCTATGGAGTATGACCGCACGAGGATTCTGGTACAGACGTCGAGATACTGCGACAGCGTTGTTAGAGAGGCCATCGAAATTCGCGCCAATGACGACCTCATAAACCGTGACTGTGGCTATAATCTTAGCAAGGCTTGGGAACCAGCGATCGGGTTAATCAAGAGTAAATCGAGCAAACGTATAGTTGTGACGACCACGGCGGACAGAGCCATCACACCGACGTCATCTCAGACGCCGTCGCAATCTGTTCCACCGCGCGACCGTGGCGCGGACGGCGGAGGGAGCGCGCCGCGGGCGGAGGGTATTTAAATCGGCCGCCGCCGCGACCGAACCCAGTTCCCTCTGAGCAGCCATAGCGTACGGATCTCCGTGCCGGCACGTTCACAGGAGCTCAGTCCGTCAGTTCACCTGATGATGGCGACATGTATGATCGCCGAAATATTGTTCCCGTTGGACACTATAGACCGGCAGCACACCCGTGGATATTTTGACTAGAGTAGAATGAGCGCCGCATCGAACTGAGCACTGATGAGCAGCATCTAGAGACATGTAAGCTTAAACACTTATATATACACACAGCCCAAACGGGACAGTCGCTGAGCACAACTGCTTCCCCATCGAATTAAACCTGTTTATTAGAAAATCGTGTGAAAACTGAAAGTAAGCCGGTCAATGACTTTTCCAGATTTTTTTCAACAATTTGTCTTTAGACAGTAGCATAAATATGGCCAATGACATCGCTCGTTATTTGTACAGTTGTGAGTACAATTAGCTCCACACTAAGACTCGTTGAAGTCGGAGAGTTGGAGGGCACTTCTGTGGGTGAAAGTAAGCAAATGGTGGCACAGGTACTGCCAAATATCTTTTCGAAAAAAGGAAGCAATTCTCGTGCTTACGTATTGCAACCTTGCTACCAGGACTAGAATTACGAAGTGAGATCAGTCAGGATAAATACCGATGCTTTTTTTGGCATTAGTCGCATCTACTCAACAATATGAGCTTCACCACCCAGATACACATGACAAACCAATATTGTACGTTGAGTTTTCCCGCGTACCTGATGCTTTACAACTTAACTTTTAAGATGCTGCATAGCACAATTTCTAATTGACCGAATAAAATGGGAAACGTGTAAGTGTTGAGGTTTGTTAGATCTTCAATAGAGGACACTGCGTTATGTGAATGCTGGGACGGTTCCTTCGCAATCATCACAGATCCCATTTGATCCCTAATTTATACGAGTTTGTGCGCTGTCCCTAATGACCTGGTCGTCGACGGAACTTTAAACCTACCTGTTTCCTTCCTCTCCCTACTTAAATCGCTACAGTTCATTTAAGTACATCTGTTCGTCAGGCCAAACAGGAGGGTGCTCGAAATACAACGGTTTTGAAAAATAGTATACTTGTCACAACGAAGTACAGTTTTGTGTTACATTTTACAAATGAAGGGAGAACTGATTGGTGTTACGGATCTGCATTGCACAAACCGAATATGCAGGAGATGCATCAGTTGTGTAACACATTCAAGCTGTTTATGAGAAATAATTTTCAAGGTTTCTAGTAGCTGAGGGAGTTAAGACTGCAAAAATATTGGTATGAGTTAGAGCCTATAAAACTCGAAACACAGTAGTCGCTGTTGGCAAGAAATAACAAATAATTCATTTTTAAATGAATATCATTTCATTTCAATGAAATTCATCAGCATTAGTATAAATACCTATCACATTTTACTTTCTAAAGCCGCTCTTAAAATGATCTTTCGTGATTTTTAATTAGACATTTCACTTCAGTTCCACATCGAACTTCCTGCTGAATGTTTCAAGAATACCTCCTTTGCACAAACAGATCGTCTCCTCAAAATAATCGCTTATTATGATAAACTTCAGCTCATAAATAACTGTTAAAAGTTGGAACGAGAAAACAACAAAATTCAGGAATGAAAAAATAAGGAAGTTATCAGGTGTCTTTAAATTTATTCTTTGTCGACAGGAAGTATTAATTCAGTGAAGACTACTTGTTAATTTAATTAGCGAAACGAGAACGAATAATGAATAATTGAGAAAGGCTTCGGTTTTAATTAAGGCAGACAGTGATTAGTTTTCTTTCTAAGAAGAGATCTTGCGCCTCCAAAGAGAAAGGGGTAGTGACGTCCGTCTTCTGAGAACTTGAAAATGTGATTATAGATACAATTTTTACCGAAAGCAATGCAGAACAATAGCACTAGGCTCAATCATCTTCCTTCAAATGGTCAGCTAGAGGCTGAACGTAATAAATTTTTTTGAAATTATCAATGTTACAGGGGTGACACCACCGTATTATGTACAATTACATATATCGTGTACTGACCTAAATTCTCATAGAGGCCGATAGTAGTAATATTTACAAGTTACTAACAGTGACAACATTCGTTTCTCTTTGTGTTTGTGTAAACAACGAATAAATGAAAATTTCCAGGACATAGAAACGTTAGGAGATTGTTACAAGCAGCTACGTTTGAAATATATTTTTCGTTTGCTTACCATCTTGTTACGTCTCAGTCACTACAACGACAAAAAACAGTATTTGGAGTATTGAAATTCGATAACAGAAACATGAACGAATAAAAAAATTTCCAGGCTAATAGAGGGAACTAGCACAACATACGTTCACATGACACTGTAAAACAGTACAAATAAAATACTTACTCCGTCTAGGAAACAGATATTTGGTTCCGATCAGTGAATTTGTCACTTAAAATGGTGTTACAACAGCTGATCAGTGCACATGTATGCACACAGAAACAGGAATTTTGGTGAATAATGGTGAGAGAAAACATTTTTATTAAGTATTCTCCGTGTACAGTGAAATCATCTTAAAACTGCATGAGTTTGATTCAGATGTCCAAATAGGGACGCAAGATATGCTTCAATGTAGTGATTTTGTTCCTTCCAATTGCACACGGCAGTATCCTTCGGGAATGATGTTTTATGTATATTACATGACTCCTTGGTAATACATAAATCTATACGTCTTGTGTGTCACAGCTATAACCCATGTGAAAGTATGGAGGATCGATTTAAGACAGTGCTATGGGAAAGGGGTAAGACAATCCAGTTACCGTTCACAATGAAGGGGTGCGATATACAATCACAGCTGAATATACAGTAGACACTTAAAAGGTTGAAAATAGAATGGGGAAGGGCAGTGAGCTAAATGTATCCACAATGACATGCTTGCTTGTGAACAGCTGGAAACAATTCTGGAACCGAAGGTGAGATTCTACTGCTAACGCATACATTTTCGAGCTGTACAAGACAGCAGAATGTCAAACTGGTAAGCTCTCTTCTGCAGTTAGGTCCGCACAATACAAGGTGGATTAATGAGGCCTACGATGCAAATTTAAGGTCAACCAGTGACTCTTGTCCAGAAGATATACCAATCCCCTTTTAACACTGCCTCTCGATGAAACATAATACCTCTAGCAATCAACTACAGCATTACTGTTGGCGTAATTTCACTTTGTGATTTTACATTCTGACGTTTCTTGATCTCAGCCGAGACTCATGTGCTATTTTCGTCTTGAAAGCAGTTCTAAATATGGAATTGTGTCGTCACACATTCGTGCCCGAGTGGCAGTAACCGAATTTTCTTAGGACTTCGTTAAGTTATTTATAGCATCGACAGGATGAAGTTCGATGTACAGTCTCGAAAACATACCAACTTAACGGTTATGCAGCAAAAAAAACTGGATTAACGACAGACAGAACATAGATAACTTACTTAGTTTTTTCGTTCCATGGATCATTTGAGCGACTAATCGTAATGACGTTGGCCAAGTCATTTTATATTCCCATCACGAATTATTTTGTAAATACGGCTACATTTAAAAAGAAAAGAATTCATACAGATCTAAAATAGTAATTCCTAGCCCACACTTTTCTCTATGGATAGAAGGAATTGTCAAGGAGAAATGTTTTCAAATTTTACTTTGCTGTGAAACATTCATATTTCACTATATCACTGGGTAAGTGATCAGAAATTTTGGTCACAGTACTGCCCACCGCTTTTTGTGCTGAAGACAACCTTAATATGACGTAATAAATTTTATTCCTTCTTTTGGGATTTGCCTCTCCCGAAGACCTGCAATGCTTTAAGTGCAAATGTGACTGAGCAAAGTTGTTTTAGTAATTGGGATACGTGATTTTTCCAGTTTAAATTCCCATAAATATAGAAACCTAAAATTTTTGGAGAATTAAGTATGTTGTAGCTTCTTAAAATTGAGTGAGACCATTCGCAGAAAAGCAGTCAATGATACTTTTAAGAACACTGTTTACTATTTCTAATGTTACTGTTTGAATGTTTGGATTGATTGCAATACTAGTGTCAGCTGTAAAAAAGAACTGATTCTGCTTGATTTATATTGCCAGAAGGTCTTTTACATCTACGAGGAGCAATAGCAGAGCTAATTTTCACGCTTGGGGAACCCTCTAGTCGTAATAATTTCCCGTGAGTACATTGGCTGAACTACTAAGTACATATTTTTGCATTATTTTGGCTAGAAATTCTTGATTGGCTGCACCATCAAGACCGTACTATATCAGTTTATTTATAAGAAGATCGCAATCCGCACAGCCACATGACTTGGATAAGTCGCAGAAAACACCAACGGGTGCTATTTTGTTGTTTAATGTTTGTAGTATTTGGTCAGTGAATGTGTAAATGGCGTTCTCGGCAGAACAGCTCTTCTGAAATCCAAACTACGATTTACTGAGAGTATTATTGTTGCTCCGTTGAAATAATATTCTAGCATACATCATCTCTCACAGACTTTGAAAAATGATGTTAGTAGTGAAACAGGTCGGCGGTTCAGCATACTTCAATTTCTCTGGAAAAACACCTTGACTTAACACTACATCACATGTCAGCATCTGCAGACGGAAATTTGAATCGTCAGTTTTTCTGGGGTACCAGGCATTTAAACGACTGTATAATAATTTTAATCCATTCAGATTGCAATGAATGACAACGCATGTAGAGAATCATTTATTATTGACAACAATCACACACAAAGAAAATAACATATTCGCCTTTTAGCATACGAGGCGCACTGTCCCCGACATATGACAGCCGCCTCACGGAGTCGGTTCACACCTTTCCCTCACTATCACTGTGGTGATTGTCCCGTTAACCGCCCTGAGTATAGTGACCGAACATATCGGAAGCCAAAGAAATATTAATTTCTTTCCGAAACAATGCAAGTCGTGCTAAAGCGTAAAGGAGAATGTTTTGAAATACATATGTCATTGCGTCTTTTAGCCAATCTATCTGTTACTACAGTTTGGAACTGGCGCCTGAGAAACACAATCATATAAACAAAGAATACACTTAAACTTAAAAAATGAAGAAATTCACTGAGTCTGCTGAAAAGTAGTCACAGAATAGAGAAAGAAACTGTACAAGAAAAGAAAATGCAGGAATACACTATTCGCCTCTGTACCACCTCACTCGGTAAAGGACACAGCTTGTAGATTTGTCTCTTGAAAATCCCTTGTGGTGTAAGAATAGTGACCACTCGCACCTTTCCATCACGCCTAGGGTTTACTCCTTCAGTGATGGCCAGCATCTGGCAGGTTATCTTTCCTTACTACGACCAATGAGCCAGGCTGCACATTCTGACTGGGGGCCGTCCACTTAGCCCGCTGCTGCGTGTAGTCAGATGACCAGCGCCGCCAAAAGATCTGGAACCGTTGCTGCAGTGGTCCCCACCTGGTAAGCCACCTCCGTTTGGCTGTATCTTCATCTGCTGAGGGTTACTTGTCATAGCAGTTCCAATCAGGAAATGACTTGGGGTGAGGACTTTCCTTTCGACTTATCCCTTCTTTTGGTCAAGACGCGCTACAAATTTCTTCTCTCTCCAGTCGTATTCAGTACCTCCTCACTAGTTTCGTAATCGACCCATCTAGTCTTCAACATTCTTCTACAGCACCACATTTCGAAAACTTCTATTCTCTTTTCGTCTAAAATATTTATTGTCCATGTTTCACTCCCATACATGGCAACACCCCAGACAAATACCTTCAGAAAAGAGTTCTTAACACTTAAATCTATATTTGATGTTAACTAATTTCTCTTCTTTAGAAATGCTTTTATTGCCATTGCCAACTCATCTACAACTTTAAGTGTCTGGTTTCCTAGTCTAATTCCCTCAGCATCACCTGATTTAATTCCACTACGTTCTATTATTTATTTATTTCTTTTTTGTTTCGTTTATAGTCATCTTATATCTTCCTTTCAAGACACTGCCCACTCCGCTCAACTGCTCCTCTAAATCGTTTGCTATTTCTGATTGAATTACAGTGTCATCAAAAAACCTTAAAGCCTTAAAGTTTTTATTTGTTCTCCCTGAACTTTAGTTCCTACTCCAAATCTTACTTTGTTTTCCTTTACTGCATGTTCAACGTACAGATTGAATAACATCGGAAATAGGCTACAACCCAGTCCCAATCCCTTATCAACCATTGCTTCCATTTCATGCTCCTCTACTCTTATAACTGCCATCTAGTTACTGCACAAATAGAATTTCACTCCCTGTTTTTTACCCCCGCTACATTCAGAATTTCAGAGTATTCCAGTTGATATTTCCAAAAGCTTTTTCTAAGTTCACAAATGCATGTAGGTTTGTCTTTCCTTAACTTATCTTCCGAGGTCAGTAGTAGGGTCACCATTCCCTCCGGTTTTCCTACATTTCTCTAGAATCCAAACTTATCTGGCTTACACCAGTTTTTCCAATCTTCTGTAAAGAATTCGTGCTAGTATTTTGCAGCTATGACTTATTAATCTGAAAGATCTATAATTTTCACACCTGTCAGCAACTGCCTTCTTTGGAATTGAAATTACTATTTCGGCTGTCTTGTACACCAGATGGAAGAGTTCTCTCATGGCTGGCTCTCCCATGGCTATCATTAACTATGACGGAATATGGTCCACCATCGGGCCTGTTTCGACTTAGATCTTTCAGAGGACTGTCAAATTCTCCTCGCAGTAGCATATCTCTCATCTCAGATGGCACTGATTTCCCATCTCGTCTACATCTATGTCCACCTCCGTTTCTATAATATTGCCTTCAAGTTCGTGTCCCTTATATAGACCCTCTACATACTCCCTCCACTTTTCAGCTTTCCCTAATTTGGTTCAAATGGTTCAAATGGCTCTGAGCACTATGGGACTCAACATCTTAGGTCATAAGTCCCCTACAACTTAGAACTACTTAAACCTAACTAACCTAAGGACATCACACACACCCATGCCCGAAGCAGGATTCGAACCTGCGACCGTAGCAGTCCCGCGGTTCCGGAATGCAGCGCCAGAACCGCACGGCCACCGCGGCCGGCCCTAATTTGCTTAGGCCTGGTTTTCCATCTGAGATATTGGTATTCATACAGCTGCTTGCCTCTTTCATTTTCGTGTTGGCGGTATTTAGCTTTCCCATAGTGAAATAGGGTTCCAAATCCTTACATGTGACCTCTAGCCATTCCCGCTTAGTTATTTTGCACTTGCCGCCAGCATATTTTTTTAACTTTTATATTCCCTTTCGCCAGCTTCATTTGTCGCATTTTTCAATTTTCTCCTTTCATCAATTTTCTCCAAACATCAATTACATTCAAAATCTCTTGTGTTATCCAACGATTTCTACTAGGCATTATATTTTTACCTCTTTGATCCTCTGCTACCTTAACTATTTCGTCTCTCAAAACCACCCATCCGTCTTCTATTGTAATCCTTTCCCGTGTTCTAGTCAACCTATGCCGCTAGAGGGGGTAGTAGGAGTGGGTTGAGCTGTGAGTGGTTCTTGCTTCTTGCTAAAATAATTTTTGCATTATTTAAACAAGTTATGAATATTTATTTTCTCATAAAAACAGCACAACTCAGAAATTTCAAACAGAATTACTTTTTCCAGATGAAAACTGTTACAGTGTGGGCAAAGAAATCAGTTTTGTAGCTACTCAACAAGAAGAATGTACTCAACACCGCAATGCTCACGTAACAGTATGAAATTACACTAAAGTGAAAATACATGAAGTATCAGTGCTACTTCGTTATAAAAAATTAATTTAAAACCATACGTATTAAAAGTTACACACAAAACCATTAAGCAAGGATCAAGCTCTACTTCTAATCTTTAAGGGAATTTTTATAATATAGTGAAATCCAAATAAGCATCATCTGCAACGTAACAGTTAAATAAGGAGCGGGTTGATTGCGTAGAAGATAGTGAAAAAACAAATCACATCAAATCCAATGGCCAAAAGAATATGCATTTAGAAAGCTTAAGGAATTGAGAATTGACATATACGAAGCACAGTTAGAAAGCAGGTTCTGGTTTCATAATGAGTGCTTGTCAGGCTGAATTCACTCAGTACACACAGCAGCGTACATCATTTAATAACATCTGCAGACCTCCAACACAAGAGAACAATCTTGTCTAGCAATACACTCACACAGGAAATTCCGCTGTCTCCAGTTTCTGCTTCAGTAACAGCCGGCCAGATAGCCTTGTAGCGAATTGTGGCCAGTCTCGCCGTATCCCAAGTCTCTGGCCAACCTCCCTTCCTTTTTGTTGACGTCCACAGCGACAGCCACAGCGTGCAGTTAAATCCAACGACCTCTTCCACTACTCACCTCTGTGCCTTGCAGGTACCCGCCCGTCGTCGTAAACCACACTCCTCGTACTGCTGGCTGGTCAGGGAAGGTTCGCTCGGTGGTGCCTGTGTCGCGATGCACGCGGCGCTGCTCCGCCAGCGACCTGATAAACCATGCATGCCGCGCAATGACGCGGGTTTTAACGTGTGGCGGCTGCGTGGTGTCTTGTGACTGTTCCCTAATGCTCCCTCTGACTCTCTCAACAACCTCTGGTTCTTCCAAATTGTCCAGGTCCCATTGCCTTAATTTCCTACCTTTTTCCAATTTCTTCAGTTTTAATCTACAGTTCATGACCAATAAATTGTGGTCAGAGTCCACATCTGCCCCTAGAAATGTGTTACAATTTAAAATCTGTTTCCTATATCTCTGTCAAACCATTATACCGGGTGATCAAAAAGTCAGCATAAATGTGTAAGCGTAATAAACCACAGAATAATGTAGATAGAGAGCTAAAAATTGACACACATGCTTGGAATGACATGGGGTTTTTTTAGAACAAAAAAAAAGTTCACAAAATGTCTGACAGATGGAGTTGGACAGCAAAACGTCAGTTACTGCGCATGACAATCGTGTATAAAAGGAGCTGTAATGAGAGGGAGAATCACCAAACCTTCGCCCTTCCCATTAACTACGTCCGTCTGATCGGTTCCTTTCTCTCCCGCCATCCTTCCTATGTCACCATCCATAACACCGATTCCTACACCTTTTTCCCCTCCGCCGGTGTGCCCCAAGGCTCTGTCCTCTCCCCCCTTCTGTACCTGTTGTACACGGCGGACATGCCACCACCGTCACCCCCCATCCACCTTCTCCAGTTTGCCGATGACACCGCCTTCCTTGCCCTTGCCCCCACCCTGCAACACTCCCAACGCCTTCTCCAATCCCATCTTGACCGGTTCACCGCTTGGTGCAACCAGTGGTTGCTCAAGGTCAATCCTTCCAAAACCCAGGCGATCATTGTAGGCAAAACCACTCCTTCCTTCCGCCTCCTTGATTTCTATCTCAGCGTCTATGGCCATCCCATCGCCCTCACTCCCACCCGTAAGTACCTTGGCGTCACCCTCGACCGTCGCCTCTCCTGGACTCCCCATCTCCAGACACTCCAAGCCAAGGCACGTTCCTGCCTCCATCTCCTCAAGCTCCTTTCCAGCCGTACGTGGGGTCTGGACCCCTCCACACCTATAAATCCCTCATCCGCCCTATCCTTTGTTATGCCCATCCAGCATGGATCTCTGCTCCCCCTACCTTTTATAAATCCCTCCAAATCCTTGAACGCCATGCTCTCTGCCTCACCTATCGCATCCATCTCCCCTCCCCCACGTGGATCCTGTATGATCTCATCCCTTTCCCCCACCTCCTCCTTTTCCTTGAAAGGATACGGATCCTGTACACCTCCCGTAAACTTGATCCTCCTCACCCACTCGTATTCCCGATCCTCTCCCGTCCCTGCCCGCTGCCGCGCCTGTATTCCCACGTCCCGCCCGGTCTCCATCTCTCCACCCTCCTTACCCTCTCCCAAGGTGGCTTCCGCCAGCTCCCTCTCCCTGATGATGTCCTCGTCCCCTCCATCTACCCCTTCTATCAACTTTGACCCAGCCCCGCCCCCCACTTCCGGTGTCCTTTCCTTTCGGCACCCTCCCTCCCTCCTCTTCTCTTCCCTTCTTTTTCCTTTTCCCAGTCCCCTCCCTCCCCCCCTTCCCCCGGGCATCCTCTCCCCCTTCCTCCCTCCCCGCTATCTCCTCTGCCCGTGGCATCTCTACTCTCCCCTCTCGCTCTCCCACTCCCCTTCCTCGTCCTCCTCTCTTGGCAGGTCCCCGGACTCGCACACGCAAAGTGAACATTCGCGTGCCGGAGATCATCGCCTTCTGTGTCTCGTGTGTGTGACGTCGTTTAGTGTTTTTGGTGTCCGCCGTCCCACTACTACGTTCACTTGTGTCCGTCGGCTTCGTCAGTGTTCTGTGCGCCGTGCCAACGTGTTTTCAGTGTTGTTATCGTCACGTGTGAACGACTCCGTGTTTTTTGTGTCTCTGTGACCTCTCTCTTTTGCCCGTCATTTTGTTTCATTATCATGCTCCGTTTCTTCTACTATTGTAAACGCTATGGCTGAAGAGCGGCGTAGTGTGCCGCTGCCAGCCTACCTGACTTTGTACAGGCTTTAAAATAACAATAAAGTAAAAAAAAAAAAAAAAAAAAAAAAAAGAGGGAGAATCAGTTGCCCCATCAATCGCAGCATGTTGACGTTATCTGAAAAGGCGCTTTTAGTGTAGTTGTATAATCAGAATGGGGAATGCGCTAGTTCAGCGTTACGATCCTATCGCCATAGGAAGGGGATTCTAACGGGTAAAGGTCCGCTGACAAATGCAGCTGGGGCGAGAATGATTTCGAAGTTCGAAGCCACGGGTTGTTTATACGATAGACCCCGTAGTGGCCGACCGAGCACAAGGCGTAATGATGCTGAAACAGTTCAGGAAGAAATGGAGAGTGCACGGGTTCGTCTATGCACGGGGAAGTCAGCGCTCGTGCAGTCGCACGTTGCACCGGCATTCCATACACAGCTGTTTGGTTGGCTCGTAGGTGTACCCTCCTATGCTATCCGTACGATGTTTATGCAGGATGGCGCTCCACCCCATGTTGCTAGACGTGTGAAAGATCTCTTGCGCGCGTCGTTTGGTGATGATCGTGTGCTCAGACGCCACTTTCGTCGTACTTGGCCTCCCAGGTCTCCAGACCTCAGTCCGTGCGATTATTGACTTTGGGGTTATCTGAAGTCGCAAATGTATCGTGATCGACCGACGTCTCCTGGGATACTGAAAGACAACATCCGACGCCAATGCCTCACCATAACTCCGAACATGCTTGACAGTGCTTTTCATAACATTATTCCTCGACTACAGCTATTGTTGAGGAATGATGGTGGACATATTGAGCATTTCCTGTAAAGAACATCATCTTTGCTTTGTCTTACTTTGTTATGCTAATTATTGCTATTCTGATCAGATGAAGCGCCATCTGTCGGACATTTTTTGAACTTTTGTATTTTTTTGGTTCTAATAAAACCCCATGTTATTCCAAGCATGTGTGTCAATTTGTACATCTCTATTTACATTATTCCGTGATTTATTCAGTTTTCAAATTTATACTGACTTTTTGATCACCCTGTATAATCTATCTGGAACCTTCCAGTGCCTTGAGGTCTCTTCCACATATACAAACTTTTTTTTTGTGATTCTCACACGAAATGTTAACAATGATTAAATTATGCTCTGTGGAAAATTCTACCAGGCGGTACTTCTTTCATTCCTTTCCCTCAGTCCATACTCACCAACTATTTTTCCTTCTCTTCCTTTTTCTCGTGTCAAATGGTTCAAATGGCTCTGAGCACTATAGGACTTAACTTCTGAGGTCATCAGTCCCCTAGAACTTAGAACTACTTAAACCTAACTAACCTAAGGACATCACACACATCCATACCCGAGGCGGAATTCGAACCTGCGACCGTAGCGGTCGCGCGGTTCCAGACTGTAGCGCCTAGAACCGCTCGGCCACCCCGGCCGGCTTTTATCTTGTCGAATTCCAGTCTCCCATCACAATTAAATTTTCATCTCCTTTAATTATCTGAATAATTTATTTTATCTCATCATACATTTCTTCAGTCTCTTCATCTGCGGAGCTTGTTGGCTTATAAACTTGTACAACTGTGGTAGGCGTGGGCTTCTGTCTTGGCTACGATAATGTTCATTATGCTGTTCATAGTAGCTTACCGGCATTCCTATTTTCTTATTCTTTATTTAACCTACACCTGCAGTATCCTTATGTGACACTGTATTTATAACCCTGTATTCATCTGGTCAGAAGTCCTGTTCCTCCTGCCACCGAACTTGACTAATTCCCACTATAACTTCAGCCTGTCCATTTCCCTTTTCCAATTTTCTAACCTACCTGCCTGGTTAAGGTATTTGACACTCCACGCCCCGATCCGTAGAGAGCTACTTTTGTTTCTCCTAATAACGACATCCTCCTGAATAGTCCCCGCCCGTAGATTCGTATGAGGGACTATTTTATCTGCGGAATAGTTTACGCAAGAGAAGGCAATCATCATTTAACCATACAGTAAAGCTGCATGCCCTCGAGAAAAATTACGGCTGTAGTTTCCCCTTGCTTTCAGCCGTTTGCAGTGCCAGCACAGCAAGTCCTTTCTGGTTAATGTAACAAGACCAGGTCAGTCAATCATCCAGACTGTTGCCCCTGCAAGTACTGGAAAGGCTGCTGTCCCTCTTCAGGAACCACACGTTTGTCTGGCCTCTCAATAGATACCCCTCCGTTGTGGTTGCACCTACGGTACGGCTGTCTGTATCGCTGAGACACGCAAGCCACCCCACTGACTTGAATGTCCATGGTTCATATAGGATAACAGACATATTTCCTTACTAATCTCGAGTCCAGCTCACTTCCACACCTTAATCTGTATTGCATTGTGTTACGAGGTACTTTAAAAATTTCACCAGTGTGCATTGTCTTTTCAAATCTGCAGTGCATTTTTTATCCATTTGATATTACAAAATACATAACATTGGTTTACAGGAAGACCATGTAGTTTTATTCGACAGCTATGTCCTAAAAAGTAGAACTCACCTTCGGGTGTAATCCATTTCCACTCTTTTAAATGACTTTCTGTGTGCTATGAGGTATTCAAAACTCTCAGCAGCCTTTGTGATCTACAAACCTGCAGTAACAGCTTGCTTCGCCTTTTTCAAATCTTCTACAGCCCATTTTGCTCCCTCTGTCTTCCTTGCAAGTTTTCTAACAATAATATTACTGGAATGATAGTCATTATGCCGAATGTATAGCTTCATCCAGTTATTGAGCGACGTAAAGTATGATTTTCCTTGAAACTGTGTAATCAGCTGAAACAGTGAAACAGGCTGTTAGTAATGGTCAATACTATGGCTTGAAATACTCTCAGCCCCTTGGAAGGCAAAGGAAAAAAGGCAAGATAGCTCACATTATGCCACGTTAATACAGAAGACCACTGCCGACTTGACTTCATCAGAACCAGCCCTGACTGAGTACATTATGAACAAATAGTACATAAGTTTGGAACAACATTTTTAGTGTCATATTATCAACAAAACACTTGTAGGAATCACATACTCTGACTCCTCAGGAAACTACAATATAATTTTACATTAGTGAATTTGAAAATGTGTTAAGAAACTCACTTATGCTGTGTGAAACTTAAATGATAAATAGCGATCACACGGACCGAGAAATATCTTACAAATTATCGAATAACTACCAACTTGTTGGCTATAATCACAACACTCATACGACGGCACTATGAAAAATTCATTGGATCACCACCAGATGTCAGTGCTAGCGCAACGAGGTTCGCAAGTAAGAAGAGATCATCCTTAATGAGTAAACAGATGACATGTCAGTACTCTGGCTAGAGTTCTGTTGTCTATTTATTGTTCACACGTAGTGATTTGTGAAGATGGAAAAAAATCAAGATTCGAGCAGTGATTAAGTACCTCACAGAGAAATGTATGAAAGAGAAGGAATTCCATGCTGATTTTCAGAACACAGTGGGCGACTTCCCTTTTCCATATTTAGCTGTCGCCAAGTGAAGAAAACATTGATTAAAACAGGTTAGATGACGATCTTCATAGTGGTCACCCAAGATACACCACTATCTCAGAAAATTTTTCAAAAATTCATAAAATGATCGTGGAGGAACGCTGACTGAAAGTGCAAGAAATTGCTTAAGCTGTAGGGATGTCATCTAAATGGGCACATTATATTTTAACAGCGAAGCTGGTTATGAAAATGTCATCTTCTGGATGGGTATCGTGACTCTTAACAAAGATTACAAATACTGCGGAAAGGAAGTGTCTCAACAATGTTTGATCCCTTTCGATACCAACCAACAAGATTTTATGTGCTAGTTTGTGACAGCAGGTGAAACTTGCGACAGTCAAAACAGTGTAAATACATTGATTCATGACGACTTAGGAAAGCAAATGCAACGCTGCGGCCAGAAAGGTCATGGTGTCAGTTTTCTGGGATGTTAAAATATTTCGCTGATAGATTATCTTCCCATTGTTCAAACAATTACGGGAAAATACTACTCTAACCTCCTGGATCAACTACAGCACAAGACACGCGGAAAAAAGCCATGTTTGGCAAGAAAGTAAGTCGTCTTTCATCAAGACAATGCGCTGCCAAGCAGAATGTCGTTACCTTGACAAAGATGGATTAACTAAGATTGTTCTCACACCCTCCTCAAGCACCTGATTAGGCACCATCAGGCTTCCATCTCCTCCCCAAGCTCAAAATTTCTCTTGGTGTATGGAGATTCTCTTCAAACGAAGAACTTACAGCTGCAGTTGACTTGTGTTTAGTGGGTCTAGAGGAATCTAATTTTCGAGATGGGACAGAGGTACTGGAACATTTCTGGACCAAGTACCTTAGTCTAAACTGAAAAAATAAGAAAGCTTCACAGAAGTAAATGGTTTCTTTCTATTTCATTCAAGTAAGTCGTTTCTTTCTGTTTCATTCCGCTACAAATATCACATACAGTCAGTAACTTCGTACCTCAAAATCAGCGGCGCAACAATCCAGAGCCAGCAATTCTCTTTCATCTCCACTGGTTCTAATTTCCTTATTCGATCGAGAATTCTTGCAAACTGAATGAGGTGCGTCATTGATCGGGACGACTGGTTACTTGATTGACAAATTTTCAACCACATGGAAAAAAAGGTTATGTAGCAGCATATCTGAAGACACTTAGCGGTTCCGAGAGCTGCTTGACTTGACAGAATGTCTTATTAGGTTGCATGTTACCTGAGATAAATGCTGATAGCTGTTATTTTAAAGAGTAGCAACTGCGCTTAGTGTCTGTTGAGCCATGGATATTTAAAACCACACTTGTTTTGAGACTGCACTTCCTGCAAGTCATGCAAACTCATAAATGAAAACTTCATGTTTGCTCGTGGTTTACCATGCTAGATTTCATCCCTGAAAAAATAATTCATAATTACCAGTTTTGCACACAAGAAAGCAATTTCACAAAATATGTTGACATGGAAACTCGAGGATTAAAAAATAAAATGTAGTACAACATCCTGAAAACTCTCTTTTCTAATCTTTGCCATTACCTATTCAGAGTTTTACGTTCCAATAAAGGCTTGCATAAATTAGTGAACAATTTAATGGATCACATGGTGCGACATCGTCGCCCTTAACTACCTTAATCTCACTATTAAGAAAGTTAATAACAAACATAAATTTTCGATTTTTAGGGAACCAACTTGTACAGACAGTATCATCAATGGCAGTTCATGCCATTCTCCCCGATACAAAAAAGCTTTCTTCATATCCACGGTTCACCGGTACTTTCGTCGGCTTCTTCGTCTACCTTTGGACGAAAACGAAATACGTAAAGAACTTAATATTTTAAAGCTGTTCACGGTAGCTAACGGCTTTTCTATAAATGACGTCACGCGCCCCTACAGTAGGCTAAAGAAACGTTTAACAAACAGCAGGCGCACACACACCCTCACACAAAAGAGAACCGGCAAGGATAGAATGAAAACCATTCCTATGAAATTTAACGGCAAAATGTCCCTGCAAATAGAAAAATGTTTTAAAAAGTCTGATGTCAGATGTGGCTTACAGGTTAATATCACCCTAAAACTACGAATAAAACATAAACTGAAAGGGAACTATGATAAATTTGATGGCTCTGGAGTATACAGGATTGACTGCAGTAACTGTGACAAATATTATATCGGTCAAACAGGCCGCTCTTTTTGAATTAACGTTTAAAGAACACTCACAGTCACGAAACAAAACGGCTTTGGGACAGCATTTATTTGATAGTGGTTATTTCATAGAGAGCATTGAGAATTGTGTGCGTTTTCTTCACAGAGTGGAAAAAGGTCGTGCTCTTAATTTGTTAGAGGAGCTTGAAATCTGTAAAGCAAAAGGCAGAGAACCAACTAAACCGCTTAACTGGCAAAACGATTTTATGCCCAATGCCTACCTTGCTTTATTTGGCAATGTTTTACTCTGATCACTGCACGCCTCTGTTATATATGTAGTATGTTGATAAGTTCACCTAGTATTGAGTGCATCATATATTAACTTCGTTTTCATACGTTTTACGCATGACTCTAGTATGTTCTTGTTCCTTTTCTATTCATTTCACAGACTGCATTAATCAGATAATGTGGATCATCCACTGTTACGGGATTTTATCCGTTCTTGCAACTGAGCACCGCAGGGTACGAGGTGCCCTCTGCCGGTCACGTTCCTCCAACCACTTCCCGCCTGAGCGGAATTCTGGCGTCAGCGCTAAACAGAGGGCGCTGATTATGCGCAGCACTATGTTTTCTTTCATTTGTGGCTCCTTTAGCGATTTGTTTTTTGGTTGTTTAATATTACTCGGTGCACTATCAACGGTGTTTAATATTTATGTCATTATCTAGAATATTGGCACTAGAGCACATGTCAACCACTGTTTCTTAACTCTTCCTCTTTTTAACAGTATTATTTTTGGCGTGTTCTTCTTTTTATTACTTCTTATTACTTGCCTTTTATACGTTATAAGCTTATTACAGACTTCAACTATTGTATCCCCCTTTATTTTCGCTGTTTCAATTAATTATTGAAAACTAGTGTATGCCGACATTAGCGACATCTGGTGAACTTACAACACAAACATCTTGTGGCTACTGTACGGCAGCTTGTTTTAAACAGTAGTACTACTGACAAAATGACTCGTGCAAGTGATGTTATTGATATGTATTTGACGATGCTCGTGCTGATTCCGCATTTAACATTTCACGATGCCACTATGGCTGCAGTACATTATGACTTTGTTTTTATGAAACAGGTATGCCTCTTCATATTTAAAGCCCAGATACGTAAATTTTGTCAGTACTTCTTCTCATTATGGCTAAATGGTTCAAATGGCTCTGAGCACTATGGGACTCAACTGCTGAGGTCATTAGTCCTCTAGAACTTAGAACTAGTTAAACCTAACTAACCTAAGGACATCACAAACATCCATGCCCGAGGCAGGATTCGAACCTGCGACCGTAGCGGTCTTGCGGTTCCAGACTGCAGCGCCTTTAACCGCACGGCCACTTCGGCTGGCTCATTATGGTCTATGTATTGTTCTTATGCTGTATACAGTTCGAGAGTGTATTTATGTTTTTCCCATTTTTGCTGCAGATCTGACGATGGTCATTAAAGACTGAAACTGGTAATCTGTTAGCAAAAAGTTTGTGACCGTAGACGTAAATTAAAGGAAACTGATCTAATGGATGTTCTAGTAAGAGTATATTGTGCTCGACGTTTCATTGTTCTTGACCCTCGGCGAATATCACAAGCTAGTCGTCACAGAAGGTGAGAGCTTACGAGATGTATGTGTGTACTCGAAAATTTATGTTACCTGTTGAACATGAAGTGAATGTTGTTCTTAGAAAAGTACGATAAAATACGTAATTACTCCATAGTAGCAATCCCACACAAGTGGTGAAGACCATTTAAGCACTCTCAACTCACGAACTACGCATTTTACAAGGCTCAATTTGTTGTGGGAAAAGCGCACATGCATTTTTGTGGACTTGATGATATGTAACATGCTTGGAGATTGTGAAAATATTGACTTGCTGACTAATACTTCTGCTTGTCGGAACTTGTCTACAGTTTCTGACTCAGTAGGAAAATATGACATATGAATACGAAAAGGAGACGACTGCTAGAGGACGTAAGTCAATGATGCTGTTGTCACTGCCATCCTCTGCACATGCGCCATCAAATTAGTAGAGCATATTTAACTTACATTTTTCTATTACTCCTAACGATAATAATAATAATAACAGTAATTTCCTTCTCAATTACTTCTTATAATTCAAGAAGGCATGGATTCCTCTGTATCAGTGTCACAGGACATGAAGCATCTGAGTGGAAGACAAACCGAAAGACTGTCAACACTTAGTACCCTATCTGTTACGGTGTTACTCTACTACACACTAGTAATCAGTAACTGAAATAAAACAAAGCAGAACTATTATCAAAAACCAGGAATAAGTTAAATACATATTGAAATAGAAGTTATTGGAAGCTAACACGTATTTTCATTGTCAAGGTGCGTAAAACGGTTAAAGAAATTTAGATCTTTTGCGATTATCACATGTTCCATGGTAAAAGACCTTCTTCTGTTTCCGGGTTCAAGAGTGTGCACGATCGACGAAGTATGGTTAAACAGACCACATGTTATATGAATAGTTATAAAATCTATAGCATTTTCATCACCCATAGTAATCTGTACCTTCAGGACTAACAATATATTCCAAAAACCTTTAATGTCTTACATGAGGCTTAAATGTGAAGAACGCGATACAATTAAAAATGCCCCACAAAACACAGCCTAATGTCTAACCGCAACAAAATTGTAGAAAATGTCGAAAACTGCTTATGGTGGTGTCTAGTGCGCATTCTTTCCGCTGTTCAGTTATATTAATGTGACCACCTTTCAGAAGTCTTAATAACCACCTTTCGCAGTGCGTCCCGCTGTAAGGTTTGCAGGAAGTGCGACAATGAGGTTTTGAAAGGATATTGGGACATGCCGACTCCGATGCCGCGGCCATCTCTGCAAGGTTTGTCGGTTGAGGATCAATCGTGCGTACAGCCCGATTGAAGTGGTCCCAGAGACTCTCCTAGAGTTTAAATCCGGAGAGTTTCGTGGCCAGGGGGGTGCGGTAAACTCGTCCTGACTCTCTTCGAACGTTGCGGGCTGTATGACAAATGCACCGTCTTGCTGGTAAATGGCATCGTTCTGAGAAAACAGATACTGCATGTAGATGTGGACGTGGCCCCAACGATAAATGCATGCTTGTGTTGACCCGTTGTGCCTTCCATAATGAGAAGATCATCAAGGGAATGCCACGAAAGCACTCCCTCCTGCGTCGTGGAATTTTCCAACGATTGTTGTGGGGTGTTTGCTTTCAGATGTCTCACGCTGTGCACGAAAACGGTCATCTGTCCGTTGGAGCAGAAAACGTGATGCATCTGAAAAGGCCACCTGTCGCCAATCAGTGAACGTTCAGTCGTGGTACTGCAGTGTAAATTCCAGTCTTTGTCGCAGATAAAGAGCAGTCGCCATGGACGCTGAACGGTCGTTGAGGAGGGACTTGGTTGAGATGAAACTTGGGTGCACTACTGTACCCCAGAGACAAAACAACAGTCAAAGCAGTAGAAACATGCTGATTCTCCGCCATCAAAGAAAGCAAAGAAAATTCCTTCGGCGGGAAAGATCATGGGATCAGTGGGGAAGGGATTCTGTTTGTAGATTATCTCACCAATGGGGAAACAGTTACTGGAGAATACTATGCTAACCTCCTTTGCAACAAAAGATCCGCGAAAAAAGGCCAGGTTTAGCAAGGAAGAAAATCACCTTCCATCACGACAATGCACGCCAGCACACATGTGCCGTCGCTATAGCAAAATTACAGTAAGTTACGAATTGTTGCCACACCTGCCTTATTCACCTGTTGTGGCTCCGTCAGACCTCCATCTCTTCCCAAAACTGATAATCGTTCTTGGTGGACGAAGATTCACTTCAAACGAAGAATTGATAGCCGGAGTTGACAATTATTTTGCAGGTCTGGGGGGAAACTCATTATGGAAGTGGGATCAAGGCAATGGAACATCTTTAATCTACAAGGAGACTACGTTGAAAGTTTCAGTGACGTAAGTACTTTTTTTCTATTCCGTTACGAGAACTTTTCAAACCATCCTCGTACCTTGAGACTACCCTCTACCGTTAACTATCTCTGATTTCCCTTATTTTATTATGGTGATCATTTCTCCCTGTGTAGGTTGGCGACAGTGAAATACACACATTAAAAAAAAGTTTTGCATCACGTCGGTTCTGAGAGTTCTGGAATCGGTACAGAAAATTGGAATAGAGATCAACATAAACATCATTTCCGCCCTTTTTATTGCACATGAAAACCACATTGCATGTTGTACCGCCACACAGTGAGACCTTCAGAGGTGGTGGTCCAGATTGCTGTACACACCAGTACCTCTAATACCCAGTAGCAAGTCCTCTTGCACTGATGTATGCCTGTATTCGTAGTGGCATGCTATCCACAAGTTCATCAAGGCACTTTTGATCCAGATCGTCCCACACCTCAGCGGCGATTCGGAGTAGATCCCTCAGAGAGGTCGGTGGGTCACGTCGTCCATAAACAGCCATTTTCAATCTATCCCAGGCATGTTCGATAGGGTTCATGTCTGGAGAACATGCTGGCCACTATAGTCGAGCGATGTCGTTATCCTGAAGGAATCATTCACAAGATGTGCACGTTGGGGGCGCCAATTGTCGTCCATGAAGACGAATGCCTCGCCAGTATGCTGCCGATATGGTTGCACTATCGGTCGGAGGATGGCGTACCCTACAGCCGTTACAGCGTTTTCCATGACCACCACCGGCGTACCTTGGCCCCACATAAGCCATCTGAAAACAGCAGGGAACCTCCACCTTGCTGCACTCGCTGGACAATGTGTCTAAGGTGTTGCCTTCAAACACGTCACCGACGTTAGTCTGGTTGTGTACTTACGTGACACTAATCGGTAAAGAGAACGTGATGTCGATCCTGAGCGGTCAATTCGGCATTGTTGATGGGCCCATCAGTGCCGCGATGCATGGTGTCGTAGCTGCAAAGGCGGACCTCGCTATGGATGTCGGGAGTGAAGTTGCGCGTCATGCAGCCTATTGCGCACAGTTTGAGTCATAACACGACGTCCTGTGGCTGCACGAAAAGCTATATTCAACATGATGCCGTTGCTGTCAGGGGTCCTCTGAGACATAATGCGTAGGTACCAGTCATCCACTGCAGTGGTAGCCCTTGCGCGGGCTGAGTGAGGCATGTCACCGACAGTTCCTGTCTCTCTGTATCTCCATGTCCGAACAACATCGCTTTGCTTCACTCCGAGACACCTGGACACTTCCCTTGTCGAGAGGTCTTCCTGACACAAAGTAACAAAATGGTTCAAATGGCTCTGAGCACTATGGGACTTAACATCTGTGGTCATCAGTCCCCTAGAACTTAGAACTACTTAAACCTAACTAACCTAAGGACATCACACACATTCATGCCCGAGGCAGGATTCGAACCTGCGACCGTAGCGGTCACGCGGTTCCAAACTGAAGCGCCTAGAACCGCACGGTCACAACAGCCGGCCACAAAGTAACAATGCGGACGCGATCGAACCGCGGTATTGACCGTCTAGGCATGGTTGAACTACAGACAACACGAGCCGTGTACCTCCTTCCTGGTGGAATGATTGGAACTGATCAGCTATCGGACCCCCTCCGTCTAATAGGAGCTGCTCATGCTTGTTTTTTTTTTTTTTTTTTTTTTGCCTCTCTGGGCGGGTTTAGTGACATCTCTGACCAGTCAAAGGGACTGTCTGTGATACAATATCCACAGTCAACGTCCATCTTCAGGAGTTCTGGCAACCGGGTTGATGTGTGTATTATCACAAAGCTGGTTATTGAAATTTCGTGAAATGATCTATCTCAAATCGCTTATCGTATCTGTGACACTCTCTCAACTATTGGGCGATAATACAAAACGAGCTGTCCTATTTGAACTTTTCCAATGTTTTCCGCCAATCCTATCTGGTAAGGATCATATGTAGCACAGCAGTATTCTGTCAGAACGAACAAGTGTATTATAGGTTATCTCTTTAGCAGACCTCTTGCATCTTCTAAGTGTTCTGTCAATATAACATATTCTTTTGTTTGCCCTTTCCAGGGGTAAAATACAGGGAGCGAAACGCTATTTACAATTTGTACAGAAACCAGATGGCAGTTATACGAGTCGAGGGACATGAAAGGGAAGCAGTGGTTAGGAAGGGAGTGAGACAGGGTTGTAGCCTCTCCCCGATGTTATTCAATCTGTATATTGACCAAGCAGTGAAGGAAACAAAGAAAAATTCGGAGTAGGTATTAAAATCCATGGAGAAGAAGTAAAAACTTTGAGGTTCGCCGGTGACATTGTAATTTTGTCAGGGACAGCAAAGGACTTAGAAAAGCAGTTGAACGGAATGTATAGTGTCTTGAAAAGATGATATAAGATGAACATCAACAAAAGCAAAACGAGGATAATGGAATGTAGTCGAATTAAGTCGGGTGATGCTGAGGGAATCAGATTAGGAAATGAGTCAGTTAAAGTAGTAAAGGAGTTTTGCTATTTGGGGAGCAAAACAACTGATGATGGTCGAAGTAGAGAGGATATAAAATGTAGACTGGCAATGGCAAGGAAAGCGTTTCTGAAGAACAGAAATTTGTTAACATCGAGTATAGATTTAAGTGTCAGGAAGTCGTTTCTGAAAGTATTTGTACGGAGTGTAGCCATGTATGGAAGTGAAACATGGACGATAACTAGTTTGGACAAGAAGAGAATAGAAGCTATCGAAATGTGGTGCTACAGATGAATGATGAAGATTAGATGGCTAGATTTTATAACTAATGAGGAGGTATTGAATAGGATTGGGGAGAAGAGGAGTTTGTAGCACTACTTGATTAGAAGAAGGGATCGGGTGGTAGGACATGTTCTGAGGCATCAAGGGATCACCAATTTAGTATTGCAGGGCAGAGTGGAGGGTAAAAATCGTAGAGGGAGATCAAGAGATGAATACATTAAGCAGGTTCAGAAGGATGTAGGTTGCAGTAGGTACTGGGAGATGAAGAAGCTTGCACAGGATAGAGTAGCATGGAGAGCTGCATCAAACCAGTCTCAGGACTGAAGACCACAACAACAACAATGTATGTGACCGTTACAACTTAAGTTGGCTTGGCTATGAGCACTATGCGACTTAACTTCTGAGGTCGTCAGTCGCCTAGAACTTAGAACTAATTAAACCTAACCAACCTAAGGACATCACTTTTCCTTATTGAGAGGCAATTGCCACTTTTCGTACAAATCAGATATCATGACAATCATTTTGCAATTGGTTTTGATCTTCTGATGACTTCGCTAGCCCGCAATGGCAGCATCTTCCGCTGAGACTCTGAGAAGGTTGCTCAGATTATCTCCTAAATCAACGTAGATTAGGAACAGCACAGGCCTATAACACTTCCTCATGGAACGGCAAATATCACTTGTGTTCACTCGATTATTTTCCGTCGGCTACTACTTACTGTGACCTTTCTGAGAGGAAACTTAGGATTCAGTCGCACAACTGGAGCAATGTTCCATAGGCGGGCAATTTGATTAGAAGTCTCTTGTGAGGAACCGTGTCAAAGCCTCCTGAAAAATCTATAATGTGGAATCAATGTCAGATCTCCTGTAGATAGCAGTGATTACTTCTTGCGAACAAAGAGTTAGTTACGTTTCAGAAGAACAATATTTTCGGAATCCGTTCTGACTGTGAGGTAACAGGCGAGTTGTGAAAATATTCAGGCGTGTTGGCGTGGCCGCATGGGCCCTCGGCGGGTGCGGCCGCTCAGCAGGCCCACCACGTGGTGCCGGACGTTGGCCGAAGCAAGAAGGGTCCAGCCACGTGGACGCTAATTCCGTGGTGACGCTGTGTCGATGAGGGAGTCACGCCGGGAGTGCAAAAGATGGCTGACTTTGTGAAACCTTATTGGCAGACATTTCAAAGTTCATATAGAAATTAATAGTAACCCGATGAATCACGATACCTCAAAAAGAAACATGTACATTACCATTATTTGCATGACGATCCTTATGGTGTAATCAGATTTTCAATATCTTTATTAGTTTAAAGTTTAGTATCTGACGTTAAACTACACAAATAACACCCAGAAACGAATTTCCAAAATCCAAACGCTTCATCCGATTTCGTAGATACACGAGTCTCTAGAAAGATATTAGTGTAAACCTAAATTGGTATGAATTACAGGCACGTAATTTGAATAGTACATGAGTTACTGGAGGTCAAAATGGCCAATTACTATCGATCATGTCAGGCCATAAGCAGCATACTTATAAATATGTTTATTCATCTATGTCTTCGTTTATATCCGATATATACTATTCATGAAGAAATTGGTTAACTATTTACTGTGTTTTAGAATGCACAGAGACAGTAGGCTACTGGCCTACCTTTTCTTGCTTTTCCTTTGATACATGTTTATTTAAATTGTTTATGTATTTAATAATGTGTGTTTGAGAGTGTTTATGGTCCAGCCGTAGGAATATTTATTTAATTTCAATGCAAATCCAGTATTTCGTATGTGTTTCAATATGTTTGTGAGTGTACGTTGGCTTGGAGACATGGAGGGAGCACTCTAGCCAATCACAGTGCTCGTTACTAAGAGAAACACGAGGTAGTTCGGAAGAGTGCGGCGTGAGAGAGAGTCGCACAGGACATGGGGGGTATGGGACAGCTTATGGGAGTGCTAGACACGACCACGACGGCGCGACGGACGCACAATCACGGGAATGACGGACAGTGGAGCAATTCGCGCGTGGTCGCGGAAGGTAGAAATATTTCGGAGTGCCGACTTCTGCTCTTGTGTGATTTCCGTGGCTTCTGCAGTGAAGACGTAGTATGCGTTTAGAAGTGAATACCTCGCGAACTACAAGGTGGCGCACGAAATGTGTTACCATTTTGTTTTTGAATATAAACTTTATTGTCAATACAATCTGAAAGGAACATATACTACAATGAAGAGCCGTCCATGGAGATTTGTTCTAACACAGCACATGCTCAATATGTCCACCATTTCGTTTCCTAACTTCCTTCAAACGAACACTGAAGTTAGTGATTGCCCTGCGGCACATGTCTTCCGTAATTTCACTGCAAGCTTGAAGAATAAGTCTTCTGAGCTCCATTAAATCACGTGGACGTTTCGGGAAAATTTTTTCCTTTAGGTACCCCCAAAGAAAAAAGTCACATGGATTGAGGTCTGGACTATTGGGGGGGGGGGGGGGGGGGGGGGCGCAATTTTGTCCGTCATTGAAGCGACCTGGAAACCTGAGTGAAATGATCCGCATGTCGAAACGCTAGTGTAAAAACTCCAACACAATGTTTGCAGTATGTGGCCTTGCTCCATTTTGCATGAACCACTGCGTGTTGAAGGGCAAGGCAGTAGCAAGAAGCTGTGGAATGAAGCTATTGCGAAGCATGCTCAAATGACGCTCGCTCTTCACAGGTTCTTCAAAGAAAAAGAGTGCAATAAGTCCGTGACTGGAAATTGCTGCCCACGCTGTAATCCTCGGAGCACAATGTTGTCGTTCATGAAGCACTTGTGGGTTTTCAATGGCCCAAAAGCGTGCATTTTGTTTGTTAACCACACCGTCTAAATGAAAATGCGTCTCGTCTGAAAACCAAACGTTGTTGAGAGTTTCTTCCCTATCCTCCGCCCACTGAGCAAACAGTAGCCTCTGCTGCTTGTGTTCTTCAGTGAGCTTCGGTGCACAGGTCATCTTGTATTAGTACATACGGAAGTCACTTTTAAGAATGCGTTGAACGGAGCGTCTGGATTTTCCCAGTTGCACCACTGCCTTTCAACACGATTTCCTGGGACTTCTCTACACAGCAACTCATGCCGCTTCAATATTCTCCGGCGAACAAACAGGCTTAGGCCGAGGTCACTTCGCTTCCTTTACTGTTCCTTCCTGTACAAATTTATCGTACAACCTGTGGATGGTCTTCTTGCAAGCGACCCATCATGTGTTAAAGTGTTGTCTAAAAAGCCTCTGAGTCACAACAAGGCTTTTCGTTTCATGAAAAAGTAACACAATTGCCTATCGTTGCTGAGTCGTCAGTCTTCCATTGTCAGCCATTGCTGCTTACTAGTCTCCTAGCGGCAGCATCGTGAATTACACGTAATTTCGTAACTCATTTGTTTTTCCAAGCTCTGCTGGTACTACTGTAGAGATCCCAGCGGGATATCTAATGCGCGCCGTAAATTGTGAAAGAAACAATTGGTAATACATTTCGTGTGCCACCCTGTATGTTGTTGTTCATAACTAATTATGTACAGTAGGATCTATTGTTTCCCTGTTATTCAACTTATATTTTGTTTAATTGCTGGACCATCGACACCAATAAGCGTTTCGTAGAAATATACCGCATTCTCAAAAGTACTTCTACTGTTGTACTCATCATTTAAAGTCATCAAAATAGTACCTGCAGATTTTATTTAATTGCAATCTTTCATTTCTAAATTTCTATATTAATTCGCAATTTCCGAGTGATAAGAACCTTCGACCATTCGAGTCATGTTTGTATTCATATTGTACACTGTAGACTCAGCAGTATTTGGCCCGTAATGCGGCAACTACGTATCCCAGACAACGAAACCAGCCAAAACTTTTAATATTTCAACTCTTAATCGGAGGGTACGTAGTTGAGGGCCACACATCACATCATTTCATATTTTTTTTGAAAGCCAGCATGACTGTCAGTAGACCGTTACCTTCCATGTAATTCACAATATTCGAATACTGTGTACGTTACAAAATCCGACAACAGATCGGCGTTAGTGATATGGCGGATTACTCCTATTTCCTTTCTTGAATATTAAGAATACCTATGCAACTTTCCTGTCTTTTGGTACGGATCATTCGTCAAACGTGCCGTTGTATATGAGGGGTAAGTATGGGACGTATCAGCATACTCTGAAATTTTAATTGCCAGCAGTGTATTTCATTACGGTAGAAGTTTGATTATTGCCTTTAGTTACCTTAATTATGGAGAAATATGTTGTTCAGAAGCGCTACTTTAGAATTTAACAACGTTAATCTCCTTCCAAGAAACGAATAGTGCGGTAAGGAAACGCAGTTCTCCACGCGTCCTTGATAAGCAAACTGGGGCGTGAGTCAAGGCGTCTTTGCAATGCGGCACGCAGCTATCCGCCTTGATATTTCTCGCACGTAGCGTTCTAATTACACAAAGGCTGTCCTCCCACGCCACTCCTTAAATTACAAAGACGAACCGGCAGGCAGTAAAAGACGTGCTGCTCCTATCTGCTGCAGGTGTGGAACGTTAACTGAGAGTTAATAAATAGAACGGCAGCTGTTATAAATCAGCATACAGTCAAGTAGATTATGTTATTGGCTTTCTTGCACACAATGCGTTACTATCATGTAAGGCTGCCTCGCATTACTCGATTTAATTCTTACTGAGTCTGAAGTGAACTATTATAAGTAAAAACTTGCGAAGAGCACTAGGTGAAGAGTACCTTTCACTAAACAAAAGAGGCACCACTATTTCCCATCTACGTCTCTCATGGAAATACTGGTGGACTGACGAAGCATACATAACCGTCATACTTTTTAGGTGGAAGACGTATTTTTTTATGTTTTTCTCTTAGAAATCTGATCCACATAATTAAACGATAATTAATGTGCTACATGTAGCAAATGTAATATTGCTCACAAGAGCAACTGAACAACAGATAACGTTGCGTGGCTTTTTGCATTGTCAAGAAAAATAAAAATTACATCTCATGGTGCGGAGTATTTTAATATGTCAACTTCTTTTTAGCGACCTTTATAGGATTTGAGAGTAGGTATCATGGTGATCAGTGAAATGCGATGTTGCCTGTCGTTTCTGATAACTGGATATCGTGTAAAGTCAGATCAAAGCATTGCAAGGGAACATCACAATAGTCGTGTACAGACCATAGGATATTACTAGAGGTAACAGAGCACGCAACATGATCAACAGTTTCAGAATGCAGAGGGCAATGGAAACCACTGCGTTAGAGACGTACACTGTACATCCACAGGACGCGTGGCCGTTTGTAACAACATTTCAATGTCACAGGTAAACCTCAAACTTTGTAATTCTCCATTCTAAACTTTTATTGCCTCTACAATTTTCCCCTTGATTTCTTTCACTGCTTGTTCAGTGTCCAAATTTAGCAACATGGGCGATAGCCGACAACCCTTTCTCACGCCTTTCTCATCTGTTGCTTTCCTTTCACATTTTTCCATTCTTTTACCTGCACCCTGGTTGTTGTACAAGTCGTAGACAAGCGGATTCTGGTCTATATTTTACCCAATTACCTTCTGAATTTCAAAGAGCATGTAACAGACAACTTATCAGTAACTATTCTATAAGCCTTCAAATGGTATAAAAATAAGTTTGCATTTCTTCAAATGGCTTTGAGCACTATGGGACTTAACATTTGAGATCGTCAGTCCCCTAGAACTTAGAACTACTTAAACCTAACTAACCTAATGACATCACACACATCCATGCCCGTGGCAGGATTCTAACCTGCGACCGTAGCGGTCGCGCGGTTCCAGACTGAAGCGCCTAGATCCGCTCGGCCACGCCGACCGGCTTGCATTTCTTCAATCCACCTTCTAAGATAAGTCATAGCGTCAGTATCGCAACGCGTGTCCCTACATTTCTCCATAACCCAAATTAATTTCTTCAGTGATCAGCTTCTGTAAGTGATTCGCGTCACTATTTTGGAACCATTGACTTATTAAACTGGAGATATAATTGTATTTAATTCTTCGTCCTTTTCATAAATTCGGGATCGACCAATTGTGATCAGCTCCAAATGTATTGCTTCAAATGGCTACAGCTTTGTTCGTAATCATCTAAATTCTACGTTAAAGGTTACTTCTGATGTAACAAAACGACACTTTCGGCCACTACATAAAAACTGCTCGAAACGGTCTGTCGGTTTTTGATATTGATCCTTTTAAATATCAGCTTTGTGAGTGTGATTCAAGTATTCGAATTTGTTTTCTATTGCACAAATTATCTCCAGATTTACTAATATGTATTGGATTTCAGTGACGTAATAGGAGACAGGTTCCGACAAATAATCCTGCAAAGCTTGGCGTGAGAAAACGCTAGTCTTCATTTTGACACTTTCTTTAGAAAAGCCTTTTCAAGTACCGGACGTATTTCAGGGGAAGCTGGAGGTCAAAACACATCGCTTCTGACAACTTCTTCCACTTAAAAGTCTATGGTTTAGTTATTACTTATTAACTGAAACATCGATAAAAATATATCAGTTAGATTCGTAATAAGTTGCGTAGAAGAAATACAATTACAATTTCGTAATCCTCCGATCAAATTGAATCGTTTGATGTACATCATAATAACATTTTGTTAGATTTTTTATTTTGTTACTAGCTGAATACTCTGCGTTGCCCGGGTATTTCTTTATTCCAATCACATATGAGTCCATCTCCTCCTCTCTCCCCTGTCTCTGCCCTTCTTCTCCTTCTCCCTTTCACTGTCCACATCCCCCTCCCCTCTTCTCTATTTCCATCTCCTCCTCTCCCCCCGTTGTCACCCTCATCGCAAAAGGAGGCTGCTGGTTTGTACTTCTGCAGTATTTCTTTGCAGGTAGTAAGTAATACAAGGCGTATTCCGAAAGTAAGATTCAGTGGGTCGCGAAATGGAACCCACAGTGAAAATCCGATAAAGCTTTGCATAGGTATGTTGGACTGCGTTTCTAGTACCCCGCTGATCGTGTCACGTCTGTCTTTTCAGTTATGAGCGCACAGTGAGCACTTAAAGATGCCTAGAAAATAGTGTCGCCCACAAAGTATGACTGCCGGTGAGAGATTTCGACTAACTTGATGCAGCTCACACAACATAATTGCCATGCATTTCCTTCTTCATGACAGTTCTCGGCCACAATCTGTAGAGGCAATTTGGACACTCCTGCAGCGTGTTGCATGGGATGTGTTTGGTCGCCCTCCATACAGCCCTTTCTCCCTCTGATTTTCATCTCTGCTGACGTGAACCGCTGGCTATGGAGTCAACGTTTTTGCTCAAACAACGAATTGCTCAAACAAAGAATCGGCGAAAAGCGCAGGCGGCTGCCTTCTATGACGAGGGTATGGGAAAATTGATGCAACGCTAATTTTGGAAATTTGTGGTACGTTCCTATGAGACCAAACTGCTAAGATCATCGGTCCCTAAGATTACACACTACTTAATCTAACTTAAACTAACTTAGGCTAAATACACCACACACACCCATGCCCGAGAGAGGACTCCAACTTCCGACGGGGGTAGCCGCGCGAGCCGTGGCAAGGCGCCCCAAACCGCACGGCTACCCCGCGCGGCCAACGCTACGACAAATGTCTCAGACGGACATTATGTAGAGACGTTTCTGGAAGGTGTGGCTAACTATTGCAAACAAAGCACTTTTGATTTTCAGTGTGGTTTCCATTTCACGACCGATCGGACCTTACCTTGGGAATACGCCTCTTATATATATCAAATTTGGTTGAAATACATTCATTGGTTGAGGAAGAGGTTTTCACTTGTCGTTTTTCTCGCGTAAGCACATCTCACATATAGTGAACATATTTCACACGTATCTGTATACTTGTTTCATCTCTATCTCTAGCGAATTTTACTCTGCAGTTTCATTTTCACGTGGCTCAATTGAAAGGGTACAGTACCGCCCAACATTGAAAATAGGTACGAAATTCTTGTCAGAACAACACATTTTTTTGTGTAAAAGTAACTCAATTTCAATTAATACAGCGTAGCCGGACACCAGTGTGGGAAAGAATGACAATTTATTTATTTAATTGATCACATGTGCACTCCCTCAAAATAAATCCCTACATCCAGTTTGGTGAGATCTGTGAAAGGAATGAATGTATGGTCGTCTGCTAACCACAGATAGTGAATCGGAATATATGATCATCTTTGAGTCGATCCTTTGGCTACCTTTGGTGAGACCAAAGAGATGGAAGTTACCAGAGCTTTGAGCGTCTGAAATGTGGCTGACCAATAAGGTAGCAGGGTGCTTCTCCCACTTCGAGAGAGGTGCGAGAGAATCGGAATACGGCCATGTTTCAGCACTCTGCCGCTGAACCTTCTGCTGTAAAGACCTGTTTTTTTTGTTGTGCTCCGGAATGAAAGAGTGGAGGCATGGTATGGATGTGGAATATTTAAGAGTAGTTAGAATTAATAATTTCTCTTTCACAGGACCTTTTGTGGGGAAAATTACAAAGTGAGGCAGGTAATTTTAAGGGGATTGTAGTAAATCAACGGTCACAAAGAGCCCACGTGTAGATATAAGTTGAGATACTTCCGTGAGCTTAAGCTGAAATATTTAAGAATTAATAGCGTGTGTACAATAAGCTGAAATATTTAAGAATTAATAGCGTGTGTACAATAAGCTGAAATATTTAAGAAATAGCGTGTGTATCATAAGTTGAAGTATTTAAGAAATATCATTCCGTGTGACGCTGAATTTAAACTCTGAGAGAGAATCAAGGTGAGTCGGCCGTTTTTCCAGCAACGCCACATGGCTTGCATTGCACAGGAAGACGTGCGTTTATCTCCAGAGTTCACATTAGGAAAGTAGAAATTACAAAGTGGGGCAGTGTCGTGTGAAACTGGGATAAATATTGATTGAAGTGGGAAAGCGGAAAGTGATGAAGTTGTAACCGTTCTTTGTGTAATATTTCATATTGTTGTGTTGTGTATGTCTTGTAATTTGGGTATGTGTGTTTTGCATGGGAGTAGCAAGGTAGTTTCGAAAGATTTGTGGGTATGCCTGTTCCTTCTGTATCGCTCGATCTGGAGGAAAGTTTCGTGAGGATTATTGTGAGAGGCGAAGTGTGAGGTATAATAAAAGATCCACCATCCGATCCAGGGAGTGCACTGTTGCGGTAAATAGATTACGAGACCATAGTATAGAGATTCACTAACGTAAAGCCATGCCCACTGGGCGGAATTTCTCATGTGATTTTGTTGTAGGTTGTGGAATTTGTGTGTTTAGGAATAAATCAAATAGTGAAAAGAAAGAGATTGGTGGCCTTTTTCATTAAATTGTATGTTATCGTAATGTCCCGAATTTATATAAAAGCCGTTAAATCAAAGACAAAAGGTAAATGTGGTATTGCCAGTGCGTAGTGTACAGTCAGAGTTCTATAAATCACTGATAGTCAGATGCGTGTTTCCGTTGCGTATTATTCATACAGGAGGATAATTTGTAACTAAATAGTAAGATACGAGAATTCATGTTGCTCGATAAATTAAGGAAGATTCCACTCGCTTGGCAAACCACTCATCTTGCAGGCCTGACTGCTTGATGCCACAGTATGAGAAAGGCAAGTGGGTGCCTCTCACAATGTTTATAAAATAATATCTCTTGAAATACGTGTAACAAATCGAAATAACTTCGCAGGTACATCTAGTGGCATACGTGGCTACTGTCCACGAAACGTATTGCGAATAGAGTTAGTAGTAAAGAAGTAGTAAACTAAAACGTCTAGCATGATCCGGTTGTTTTTATACATCTTGCTGGCCACTGTGGCTATAATACAACTTGTGCATTTCTCGTTTGAATGTAATACCTGAAAAGTGTTCTGGGGAGCAATGGGTACTCCACAAATTATATTAGAAGTGTAACAAACCGAAAAACTCGGCGAAGTAAGAAATCAGAAAAAGAAATTTCGGGTACGGCCTTTCTGCCATACATTCCCAGAATGACGGACATAATCGGCCGTATACTGCGCAAACATGGTATAAAGAGGATTTTCAAACCGACAAGGAAGTAAACACGCGCTTTTTCAGAGAAGCTGTAGAAATACAAAAACACACCAACAGTTTCAACAAGAAGGAGGAAAGCCTTAAGGTAAACGGATCCTGGCTTCCCGTACTGCAGCGAACGACCGTCGCAGGTAGCAAGAGGAGAACCGCACCGGAAATGACCACGGAGAAGCCCTCGGACGTTGGCGCGCCAGGTACATATAGTCTGCGGCCGCGATCTCGGCTCCGGTTCACCACCAGCAATGGAGGGTGGTGTGCGGACATTAGCCACGCCGGACAACTGCCACGATTTTACCTGCACCAAAGGGTGGGGTCCCTTGTCTCCCCCTCCTCCTCCTCCTCATCGCTTACTGAGCCTTTCCGCTGGTTTACTTAACATAGAACCAGAATCGCTTTGGATTTTCCGCTACATTTCTAGAGAGAGTCTCGTTGTGGAAACTATTAAATGCATCTCGCATTGAAATCCGCACCAAATTTCGAGTCTCAGTAAAACTTCGCCAATCTTGGAGATTTTGCATTCGTCTAAATTATATGTGCCTTTTTCGGTGCTCCTGCAGCAGCTTTCTGTCATGTTTTGTGTATCATGGGGGATCAGTTCCATCTATTAATTTATTTGGTATGAACCTCTCGAGTGCTGTTGATACTATTTCTTTGAACTTAAGCCACATATCGTCTTCACTTATATAGTTCGGAAGGGTTGGAGACTGTCTCTTAGAAAGACGTCAACCGAATTTTTAGCTGCTTTTATAAATGGATATATTTCGCGTTGAGTTTTGGTGAATTTCTTTGTTACAGAATTGAGCCTCACTCTACTGTGTGTTCACTAATCCCTGTATCCGTCGTGATGCTCAGGATTGTTAGTGACTAAGTCAACTGTGTTTTCGTAACCATTTACAATTTGAATAGCCTCGTGAACTAATTGTTCAAAATAATTTTAAAAAAAGCATTTAGAACAATTACGGATGTTGTTTTCTATCTACAATAGGGTCTGAAAATGTATTTTTGACAACATACGGAAAATAGATTGAAGTCACTGCCAGCTATAATTGTATGAGTAGGATACCTATTTGTGATGAGACTCAAGTTTTCTTTGAACTCATCAGCAACTGTTTCATCTGAGACCGGAGGTCGGCAAAAGGAGTCAGTTATTAATTTATCCCGGTTGTCGAATATAGCGTCTGCCCATACTAAGTCACAGGAACTATCTGCTTCAATGTCGCTTGTGAGCTGGAACACATATTACATTATTTTTCCTTAACTTGTGCTTCTTGTTTCTGTTGTAGTGCAGATCATTACAATCACGGCTTTTCCCTCCAAAACCTAGGATGATTTCTCTGTGACCCTGTAAATACCAGAGATAAACAATGTAGAACAATAACGTATGTTACAAGCATAGCATTCTGCATTGCTTCATTTCCTTATTTCTAACATTTTAAAATTGTACGTCGACTTTAGAGGACATGTCAATCATAGATGTTCTTATCTCTATTTAGTGAACGTATTTTCAGTCATGTTTTGAACATTGTCCCGCTACACTTTATTAACTAACGTTTCGCTGCAAGGGATATCTGATTTTACAGAGTAAATTAATATGGAGTATGTCGTTCTTCTTTTCAAACATTCACATCTCCATTTCTTCTTTCGTTATTGTCTTTTGGGCACGCAGTTGTAATTAAAGTAGGCACAAATGCAGCGATCAAAAAGAAATGATTAGCGTACATTCGCATTCTCTTTACATCGTTCCTTTCTTGTTGCTCCCATGGCGATGGACTGTTTCTATCGCAATCAGTAAGCGTGAAAGGAAGCTGCCATACAGACAGAGGAATCTATATTTATACTTGGCAGAACTAACTACATACTGACATAATCGTTGGTATTTCTTTTGTTTCCCAAAAGTTATAAATATTTCGATTTCGGAAAAGAAGCTCTGTATTTGGCCATGATGTCGAAGAAGAAGAAGGTCCCTTACATATTGATTGTATCGAGTAAGATGTGGAGATGGCGGTTTGAAAGCGGACAGTACAGTAGTAGAGATGGGCGAAACTGTTCTTTTCAGAGATCGGATCAGAACTGTTCACTCCCTGAAATGAACTAGCTCTTTTCCATGACTCACCACTCATTCCCAATAGAAAATAAATGAAAGGCACATTTCCCTTTAAACTTGGTTTATTCCAGTACTATACCTGTATTTTGATCTTATTTGATCCTATTTTGAAGTAACACAGATAATGAGTAAGAATTTTGTATTGTTTATTGAAATTTCCACGATGTGACAAAGTTTTTGATTATCGATTTACTTTGCACTATCGTGGTTTTTTGGGCGATTGGAAAATGTTGTAACTTGAGATTTACATTAACAATGTATTTGGCTATAATGTATCAAAATTTCATTAACCTCGCAAATACATCCCAAGCCATATATTTTTTAAGTGAACGTTTCCTTCCGAAGACGCCTAAAATCGGAAAATCCGTACTACAATAAGAAAAAATATATAAATTTGACTGTAAGACCAAAGTGCTGCATATAGCCTTACGCAGAATAAAACAAGGAAAATATTGGTGTATCACATTTTGCAATACGTTTATCAGTTCGCTCGTAATTAAAGCGTAAATTCGAGTGTCCATAATAAAAAATCCTATAGTAAGAAGAGTCGTCAGGAACCTCATCTGATTAGTTAAACAAATAAAAATAAAATAAAAACAAATGATGTATACATAACATAATTATGTAATAAACATATCGGTATTAGTACGAAGAACAATATCCAGTATAGACGAACTCCGATGCAGAGGCGCTGAGTCAAGCTGATCGAGCTGCGAGCTGTATTACTGCGTGAGCTAAGACCGCAGAGACCAGAGTGACACATGAGTTGCTTTGCTCAACGCTCTGGCTAGAGTAGAGAACGGTGGGGTGAGCTTTGAGCGGGCAAGTTCCGAGGGTGGGGGGAGCGGTGAACGCGCGAGTTCCGAGGGTGGGGGGAGTGGTGAACGGCCACCAGTCACCCGCTCCGAGACAAATCGTCCGCTCTCTTGCGAGCAGGTTGTTGCAAATAGTTCTTATGTTATCCGCTAGGAGGCTCTCTGTCCTGTTGCTCACATCAACTGCCCAGAGGGCAGAACGTGCGACTGAAACGCCGACGGAGTGCGATGCTAAGTTTTAGGTGCGCCAGACATTGCACGTGGCAGAGGAAGCACAGAGAGGGCACAGCATATGTGAAACACAAAATCCAATGGGGCACTGCACAATGCAGGCAGCCAAGGCAGAAGCAGGGCAGAGGCCAGCGCCGGCTGTGTTGTGTGGTATGCAGTGTGCTCTGACCAGCAGAGGCCCCACTGATCTGCTCCGACTCACTCTCTCTCTCTCTCTGCTGTGGGAAACGTTTGGAGCTACCGTTCTTTTTTTCTGAATCACTGATTGTTCACTCCTTTGAAAGATTCAACTCTATGAATCAGCTCAGGAGCGGATCCCCCATCACTAGACAGTAGTAGTATGAGGAAGGGCGTCCCCTACCTGAGGGATCGCTACCTGGCGAAGGGGCAAGTGTGGCAAATGTCCGGCGTGGCAAATGTCCGGTGCGGCAAATGTCTGGCATTCGAGCTTCCACAATGCCAGCCACTTGTGCTGGCGAAACGTCAGGAAAATCATTAGATGAACGTTGGCCGAAGAACCCGAGACAGAAGCCAATAGCACTTGTATTGTTTTCCCACAATGCTCACTATCTTAGTCGCTGCACCCGCGGACGTTCGCAGATAGAGAGGCGGAGCAAACCGTTTTCTGAACATTATATGTAGATGTAGGTGACTTTCAGCCTCTCTGGCATACGAGGCGCAGGCACACGGCCACCGACGTCTGAGGACGTCTCCTGGCTTATCGGGAAGAAGCCGGAGCGACCTCCCGGCACAGTGGGTGTAGACAGGCGCGCTTCGTGCTGCGCCCGCCTAGTGTGGCAGGAACTTCGCATCGGGAAATAACAGCGCCGTCGAGAGGACGACAAAGCTCAGGGCCGTCCGCCCACTCTCGTCAGCGCCGGGCGAGAGCAAAGGGCCGGTCGGGAAGCGAGCGCTTATCTGCGTCAAGCGCAGGCGACGCAGCGGGGACGACGAACGAGAAGAAGGCGGAGGCGGCGGCGCCAGAGTGGCTTCACTAAGACGTGGCGCAAGGGCCGCCCGATTAGATAATGTCCCGTCTGCTCCCGATTTGCATCACAACCAGCCGCCGAGCTGCAGGCCGGCGCGGATTTGCATTTCGCATTAAAAAGCTGCTGTTTCGGAAAGCGGCGACAATAAAATTTGACTGCATTTTTTCCGTCCGTCCGAGGTAACGTCGTAAAGCTTGTATATTACTCGTCAGGCGCCTTTGCAAGCTACGGAGTTCGTAGCGCGGCGCTGCGCTGAACGATCATGTTAATGACATCGCCGAGAAATAGAGCATCTTACCGTGAGCAAAAATTTGAAGGTTAGTCCGTGTAGAAGAACAAAGCATCTTGCGCAAAATATTAAGCTTCTGTTATGTAGACCTTCATCGTTTTACGCCACTCAAGACACAATAAGAAGCACTTTGCTAGTAAAATGTTAGCCCTTGAGAAAAGAAGCATATTACAAACTTTTTAAAAAGCGTAATTAGTGAACCATCAATTAGGGCGATTCACAAACAACTACTCAAATACACATCTTATTCCAAAAACGTTATCGTGGAAATAGGGGCCAGGAGCTGCTGGTGAAATAACACACTCTGCTAAGTTATCTTTTTATATTAAAAGGCTTTCTCAATAATAAATTTTTAAGTCTGGCATTTAAAAAAAAATTCAAAAACAATTTCAAATAGCTGACAAATTTTTTTTATGAAAAGGAAATCGCCAAGTACGACGTTAACAACTTCCCAATAGTAAGATTATATATATATATATATATATATATATATATATATATATATATATATATACGAAGTTTGTCCGGAAAATACGTATAAAAGTAAAATTATGTCTACTGCTGTAATCAATCCCATCAATGCTCAGTTCGAGTCAGAGCACTCTGCGTCAAGGTGGGAGTGTGCGGCAGCTTGTTGACAGTTACTCTTTTTCACCTGCCGTCGGCATGGAGCTCTCTCTGATTGAGGAACAGCGCGCCAACATCAAATTTCTTGCAAAGCTAGGCACGAATGGCCGTGAGATTTTTGAGTGTTTGAAACAGGTTTACGGAGACAATTCTCTGAAGGAACCAACCGTGAACAAGTGGTTAAAAAGGTTCCGGGAGGCCGAGAAGAAGTGAACGATGACCATCGCCCAAAACGCCCGTCGACATCGAGTTCCGATGCAAATGTTGAACGAAATCGGGCTTGTGTTCTTAAAGACCGTAGATTGACAGTCAGAATGATTGCTGACGAGATGTCAATCCCCAAAACAATCGTTCACGAAATCCTGACACAAAAATTTGAAATGAAGAAATTGTGTGCGAAAATTGTACCGAAGCTCTTGACGCCAGAACAGAAAGCAACGAGGGTTGAGTGCTGTGAGGATTGGTTCGAAGCAGAGGAACGAGGGGACTTTCTCAACCGAGTCATCACTGGAGACAAGTCCTGGTTTTACGCATTCGATATGGAGCTCAAATTTCAAAGCAAGGAATGGAAACTAGCAGGAGAACCGAGAACAAAAAAGTCGCGAAAATTAAGGTCCAATGTGAAGACAATGTTGATTGTTTTCTTTGATTCTAGGGGCATTGTTCACAAGGAATTTGTCCCTCCCGACCAGGGAGTGAACGGAAATTTGTACGTTGAAGTTCTGACACGCCTCAGAGCTCGTGTGGCACGAGTTCGACCGCAGTTGGCAAAAGGGGGCAGGTGGATACTTCATCACGACAATGCGACCGCTCACACGTCACTCGTTGTGCGCGAGTTTTTGGCCCAGGTTTCCCTGTATGTCCACCTGCGCAACACAGAAGCCCTACCACCTCGGCTGTATGGATTACCCAAGATCCATAAGAACAACGTTCCACTGAGACCGATCGTTAGCACTCCTGACTCACCAACGTATAAACTGGCAAAACACTTGGCCTCTCTGCTCCAGCCACACGTGGGGAAGACCGACACATACATTAAGGACTCAGGTCATGTCATTGAGAAGCTGAAGAAACTGAAACTTGCACCAAACGACATCCTGGTCAGCTTTGATGTTGTTTCGTTATTTACGAAAGTGCCACTCAGTGACGCTTTGGAGCACATCGGTTCCATGTTCCCGCAAGACATCAAAAAGCTCTTCCATGCATGTCTCACCACGAGCTATTTCACGTGGAATGGCGATTTGTACGAACAGCTGGAAGGCGTCGCCATGGGTAGTCCTCTCAGTCCAGTGGTGGCCAACTTCTTCATGGAACAATTCGAAGCACAGGCACTGGACGCGGCAACTTGCAAACCTAAGGTGTGGTACAGATACGTCGATGATACTTTCGTGGTGTGGAGCGATGGTGAAGAGCAGCTCGGTGACTTCCTAAGACACTTGAACAGCCTCCATGCCAACATAATACACTCCTGGAAATGGAAAAAAGAACACATTGACACCGGTGTGTCAGACCCACCATACTTGCTCCGGACACTGTGAGAGGACTGTACAAGCAATGATCACACGCACGGCACAGCGGACACACCAGGAACCGCGGTGTTGGCCGTCGAATGGCGCTAGCTGCGCAGCATTTGTGCACCGCCGCCGTCAGTGTCAGCCAGTTTGCCGTGGCATACGGAGCTCCATCGCAGTCTTTAACACTGGTAGCATGCCGCGACAGCGTGCACGTGAACCGTATGTGCAGTTGACGGACTTTGAGCGAGGGCGTATAGTGGGCATGCGGGAGGCCGGGTGGACGTACCGCCGAATTGCTCAACACGTGGGGCGTGAGGTCTCCACAGTACATCGATGTTGTCACCAGTGGTCGGCGGAAGGTGCACGTGCCCGTCGACCTGGGATCGGACCGCAGCGACGCACGGATGCACGCCAAGACCGTAGGATCCTACGCAGTGCCGTAGGGGACCGCACCACCACTTTCCAGCAAATTAGGGACACTGTTGCTCCTGGGGTATCGGCGAGGACCTTCCGCAACCGTCTCCATGAAGCTGGGCTACGGTCTCGCACACCGTTAGGCCGTCTTCCGCTCACACCCCAACATCGTGCAGCCCGCCTCCAGTGGTGTCGCGACAGGCGTGAATGGAGGGACGAATGGAGACGTGTCGTCTTCAGCGATGAGAGTCGCTTCTGCCTTGGTGCCAATGATGGTCGTATGCGTGTTTGGCGCCGTGCAGGTGAGCGCCACAATCAGGACTGCATACGACCGAGGCACACAGGGCCAACACCCGGCATCATGGTGTGGGGAGCGATCTCCTACACTGGCCGTACACCACTGGTGATCGTCGAGGGGACACTGAATAGTGCACGGTACATCCAAACCGTCATCGAACCCATCGTTCTACCATTCCTAGACCGGCAAGGGAACTTGCTGTTCCAACAGGACAATGCACGTCCGCATCTATCCCGTGCCACCCAACGTGCTCTAGAAGGTGTAAGTCAACTACCCTGGCCAGCAAGATCTCCGGATCTGTCCCCCATTGAGCATGTTTGGGACTGGATGAAGCGTCGTCTCACGCGGTCTACACGTCCAGCACGAACGCTGGTCCAACTGAGGCGCCAGGTGGAAATGGCATGGCAAGCCGTTCCACAGGACTACATCCAGCATCTCTACGATCGTCTCCATGGGAGAATAGCAGCCTACATTGCTGCGAAAGGTGGATATACACTGTACTAGTGCCGACATTGTGCATGCTCTGTTGCCTGTGTCTATGTGCCTGTAGTTCTGTCAGTGTGATCATGTGATGTATCTGACCCCAGGAATGTGTCAATAAAGTTTCCCCTTCCTGGGACAATGAATTCACGGTGTTCTTATTTCAATTTCCAGGAGTGTATTTACCATGGAAGTAGAAAAGGAGAAGAAGCTGCCATTTCTAGATGTGCTGGTCACAAGGGACGGCGAAAACCTGGGACACAGCGTGTATAGAAAACCGACACACACGAACCGATACCTGCACAAACTGTCAAACCACCACCCGAGCCAGAAAAGAGGCATGATTGGTACGCTCGTAACGAGAGCAGGACGAATATGTGAGCCGCAACACCTCAAACGAGAAATGCAACACCTGGAAACTGTTCTGAGGAGCAATGGGTACTCCACAGATTACATTAGAAGTGTAACAGAGCCAAACACTCGGCGAAGTAAGGAACCAGAGAAAGAAATGTCGGGTACGGCCTTTCTGCCATACATTCCCAGAGTGACGGACAGAATCGGCCGTATATTGCGCAAACATGGCGTAAAGACGATTTTCAAACCGACAAGGAAGATCAAAGAGTGTCTTAGATCGGGTAAGGAGAAAAGAGACCCACTTGCAATGTCGGGAATATACCATATACCATGCACATGCGAAAAAGTTTATGTCGAGATGACTGGACGATCAATTAACACCAGAATCAAAGAGCATAAGCGACTTTGCAGGCTGGGGCAGGTGAAGAAATCGGCCGTGGCAGAGCACGCACTGAATGAGACCGACCACGTAATAAAATTCGCCGACACGGAAGTTCTGGCTGTAGAGAAGCACTATCACACGCGCTTGTTCAGAGAAGCTGTTGAAATACAAAAATCACGCGAACAGTTTCAACAAGAAAGAGGAAAGCCTTAAGGTAAACGGATCGTGGCTTCCCGTACTGCGGCGAACGACCGTCGCAGGTAGCAAGAGGAGAACCGCACCGGAAATGACCGCGGAGAAGCCTTCGGACGTTGGCGCGCCAGGTACATATAGTCTGCGGCCGCGATCTCGGCTCCAGTTCACCACCGGCAATGGAGGGTGAAGCTTTGACAATGCTAGCCACTCGTGATGGCGAAACGTCAGAAAAATCATTAGATGAACGTCGGCCGAAGAACCCGAGACAGAAGCCAATAGGCAGTTTGTCAACAAGTGGCCACAAAAGCCTTAACAATTTTGTATAGATGAGTTGGCTGGTAACTTGTAATTGTTGAGTAACCCCAGAATGAACATAAACTTGTATTGAAAAAAAACTAATTAGATATTTCATTTTTTGTAGTGCTTTTAAGATTTGTTAACAGAGCTATGTGAAATTTGATAATTTGCAATGATGTTGGATTAATGAAGTTAGATAATACTTGCAGTTTAAATATCGTTGTTTGCGGATCATTTGCGAATAATGTAGCTTCAATTCCCAGATGTTTTTCAAAAGCCAAACTTAACTTGCAATATAATTTTGCTAAAAATCTTAGTGTTAGTAATTCACCAAAATCAGTACCGTCATCAAATAGGATATAGTACTGCTTGATAACGTTTAGAGAGATATTAGATACAGGGAGTGACATGTAAAAAACACAGAAAAATGGCATCTTTGACAGTACAGTTCTAACATAACTGAAGATCTGCGACTGCTGGCAATCGGTTCCTCTATTGCCTTGACATGGTCGTCACTGGTCGTCGTTGATGGCCTTCCTTACCGGCTGGCATCACTTACGTCGGTGCGACTTTAGTCAAATTGTTGGCACCATTTCACTACAGATGTACGTTACATTCCAAATGATCCACATATCGCCAGAATTTCACGAGGAATCTGTGTTCCATTTACACATTTTGTCACACAGGGTCGTACTGTCCATTGTATCTCAGCTGTGGAATACGTTTACAGCTGCCACGCACTTTCATTCGCTTGCTGTTACGTTTATCCGAACGTAGCACGAGGGTAACTGCAGGAAACCCAGGATGTACTCTCTTCTGACAATGCGCCATTTTTGATGCCACGCCTTAAATTCGTTAGTACTCATGCAACGCTTCCCCGTTGGGAGACAAAGGCTCAAGAAAAAGAACAGCATTAGCTTTAAATTTGTAACAGCGGAGAACAAGCAAAAATATCAAGCTTATGAGAAATGAGAATGTGGCCATGCGGTTCTAGGCACGGTTCTAGGCGCGGTTCTAGGCGCTACAGTCTGGAACCGCGCGACCGCTACGGTCGCAGGTTCGAATCCTGCCTCGGGCATGAATGTGTGTGATGTCCTTAGGGTGGTTAGGTTTAAGTAGTTCTAAGTTCTAGGGGACTGATCAAAGAAGTTAAGTCCCATAGTGCTCAGAGCCATTTGACCATTTTTTTGAGAAAGTTAATGATGTAGAAAACAATATCAGAAAATAATAACGGAAAATACACTACTGCATATGTAAGCTGAACGAACACTGTATGTTTTCTAGAGAGGGTGCTTTACGAAGAAAACACGCGGTACGAGAGTGAAAACTAGTTGGTACGGTCGTTGAAAAATGAGGCAAAACAAAAGTTTGAGTGAAACATTTTGCAGCACTGGAAAGCAATAGCTGTAGGAAGCGCACAAGAAATGGGTCAAAGGGATAGCAAAAACGTCGTCGTAAGGGATAAAATCTTCACAAATAAGTCAAAATCAAAAGAAAATACAGTGTAACTGAAATGTATGAGCAGTTACTCAAGTTTACTTTTAGGTAATGACAAGCATGCAATTAAAGGAACTCCTGAGACAAAGAGACCAATGGCAATCGTCTACGAAAGTTTTGAGGTAAATATTTGGTACACGTATTTAACTAAAACGGGTTACTGAATGGCAGTTCATCGATACGCAGTGTCCTGGAGAAAGTTATTGCAACGAATGATGCGCATCTAAGATAAATGACACTGACGATAAATATTTGATGATCATAAGATGATATACACGATATTATAACGACAGTTATAATAAAAGGTACTATCTTAAGAAGTAATGTCTAAAGGCCGTAAACTGAACTAAGTACCTAGGAATTACAATTACGAATTGGCAGAACACTTAGAAAATGTAATAGATCTACTAAGGAAACTGTCTACTTTACGCTTATCCGTCCACCAGACGGGATTAACGGAGTACATTGAGAAAATTCAAAGAAGAGCAGCACGCTTCGTATTATCGTGAAATAGGGTTTGTGAGCCACGGACCTCCTCGCAATGGGAATAGCCCCACACACTTCGACACTGCGTAGAGACCGCCAGTGGGCCCGGCAAAACTACGCCCCGCGGAGATTTCCTCGCTGCTCAACGCCAACCGACCGACTGCTCACACACAGTACAGCCGGAAACTATAAGCACCAGACCAAAGATAGTACAAGGTGCGAATATCGATACACACCCTGCTGCCACCCGCGGAAAGAGAGGATAACAGCATAATTGCGATAACTGCGGGAAACCAAACACAGAATAGGAACCAAGGTTTAAACCAACGCATAACATGAGCCCAACACGGATCAAGTGTCACTGACCTGATACAGTATTTGGGGTGGACATAATAAAAACAAAGGCGTTTTTCATTACAGTGGAATCTTCTTACGACGTCTCAATCATCAGCTACCTCCACCGAATGCGAAAATATGTTGTTGATGAGGACCTACATATGGAGAAAGCACCATCATAATAAAATAAGGTTAATCAGAATTCGCACGGAAAGATGTAGGCATTCGTCTTTTTCCGCACGCTGTTCGAGATTAGAATAACAGAGAATTATTGTGAACGCGGCTCGATGAACCCTCTGCCAGGCGCCGAAGTTTGATTCGCGTAGTATCCGCGTAGATGCATATGCAGATGTAGATGTAGATGTATATTCGCACTTTGAGAAACTTGCGAGAATCTAAGAATATATTTTTACCATTTTGCGTATGCGTGGCGGGGGAAGGACCTGCGTTATGCCGCATGTAAAAAAATGGTTCAAATGGCTCTGAGCACTATGGGACTTAACGTATATGGTCATCAGTCCCCTAGAACAACTTAAACCTAACTAACCTAAGGACATCACACAACACCCAGTCATCACGAGGCAGAGAAAATCCTTGACCCCGCCGGGAATCGAACCCGGGAACTCGGGTGCGGTAAGCGAGAACGCTACCGCACGACCACGAGCTGCGGACAATGCCGCATGTAGCTAGTACTAAAAATGAAATAAAGTGCAAATGAAAGTTCACCGATAACAGTGGCAAGTGACGTGACGTTGAAGTGGTTGGTAAATGATACTATTGTAAAGACGTATAGGAACAGCAGCAGACGCGAAAGGAAGCAGTACATCGAATAGCAAAACTATGAGTGTCTAAAAGTGATAAAACTAAAATTAACATGGTTGTCAACTAATTAACTACCGAAAAGCATTTCGAATTGATTGACTACGAGAGTATAGAAAACGAAGTAAGTCGAGATTAATTGTAGAGAATAGGTGAAACCCATAACAAGACAACGAGCTAAATGATGTTTTTGAATGAAATCCTTTTCAACATTTCGCCATTTTTTAAACTAGAAACTGCTATAAACCGACGTTTCGACATTTGCGGTAGTCGTCTTCAGAATGGCTTACCTGCTGGTTTCTGATGATGGTCTGCCCTGTATAACATTCTGCTATGGTTTGCTCTACATACGACGTCACTGTACTGGAACGCCACTGTAGAGTTCATAGTCGATATGATTGCTTAAATCAGTACGATGAGGATCATTTCATCCTCCATTAACACGTGGGTATCGTTGCGCATTTTTTGTACCACATATTTAATCTGTTTTACCACCCAGTATTTCTCTTAAAAAGATAACACAAAGACGGCGACGGTCTACTGTGTGATGAAAGACAGCACTGGTGACATCAGACAGCATCGGTGCCGACAGCCTGTGTGACGGCTTACATAGGCTTCAGCGACTTGACACGCGTTGACGGGCAGCACAAATTAAGACACATTCTAAGACGATGACGGATGTTTGGGTTGATGACGGAAGTTAAAGTTGATGACAGGCGTCAGAAGGAACGTCGGTAGTTGCAGCCGATTACGCACGTACGAAGCACTGACATATGTCAGAGGCGTTCACATAGAAACGATGAGTTGCATCAGAAGTGATTACGGACATCTGAGGCGATGATGAATATTCCACATACAGGGTGTTACAAAAAGGTACCGCCAAACTTTCAGGAAACATTCCTCACACACAAATAAAGAAAAGATGTTATGTGGACATGTGTCCGGAAACGCTTAATTTCCATGATAGAGCTCATTTTAGTTTCGTCAGTATGTACTGTACTTCCTCGATTCACCGCCATGATTTCATACGGAATACTCTACCTGTGCTGCTAGAACATGTGCCTTTACAAGTACGACACAACATGTGGTTCATGCACGATGGAGCTCCTGCACATTTCAGTCGAAGTGTTCGTACGCTTCTCACCAACAGATTCGGTGACCGATGGGTTGGTAGAGGCGGACCAATTCCATGGCCTCCACGCTCTCCTGACCTCAACCCTCTTGACTTTCATTTATGGGAGCGTTTGAAAGCTCTTGTCTACGCAACCCCGGTACCAAATGTAGAAACTCTTCGTGCTCGTATTGTGGACGGCGGTGATACAATGCGCTGTTCTCCAGGGCTGCATCAGCGCATCAGGGATTCCATGCGACGGAGGGTGGATGCATGTATCCTCGCTAACGGAAGACTTTTTGAACATTTCCTGTAACAAAGTGTTTGAAGTCACGCTGGTACATTCTGTTGTTGTGTGTTTCCATTCCATGATTAATGTGATTTGAAGAAAAGTAATAAAATGAGCTCTAACATGGAAAGTAAGCGTTTCCGGACACATGTCCACATAACATATTTTCTTTCTTTGTGTGTGAGGAATGTTTCCTGAAAGTTTGGCCGTACCTTTTTGTAACACCCTGTATAGACAAGGTGTATACGCCTTGAGGGAAGACACTGCTGTTGGCGGACTACGCGGGTAACTTCGGCAGGGAAGCGACGATAATCTCGCTGATATGACGTTTATGATTCCGAAGGCACTGGGCTCGAAAATGTAAGATGAAGTCTTTGGCATACCTGGATGAAACGCATCACGAGTGGTTACAGAGACGAGTTCCATTTACGGACTTTTCAGGCGACGACAACGAGGAAGGATACTCGATTTGTCATTCACTGTCTCGAAGGAGGAGTCCAATCAAATGCTTCTACGCCGTCTTCATTTGTGACGGTGGCAGAATAATCGTTACATCCTAGAAATTTCACAACCCTAGCGTTTGTCTCTCTAGTACAGGGTCTGTTTTCTCAGAATTTGGCAAATTTTATTTTATTAACTTGATGTCTGGGCTGAATTTGTGTACCATTCTGTGCTTTATCACTTTATTTGTAACTGTCCGTGTGCCGTATTCTCTGACGCAGAATTTAAGGAAAAGCGCCTAAAACCCGTACCCAGGCTGGCCGGTATGCCACTCCAACGTCGATAATCCGTGGCACAGATTTGGTCCTGGATCTGACTCAGCTACGTCTGTGCAGCACTTTACGAGCAAGTCTCTTCTGAAATAATATCACGATATGTGATAATTTGTGCTGGTTCTTATTGACTCCAATTGTAATCTATTATTAGCTAAGCGGACAGAACAAGTCTGAAAAAATTCTAATCTGTTGTTTTACACTGATGTGCCGAAAGTCACTGGACAAATTTTAATATCGTGTGGGACCTCCTTGTGTTCGGCGTAGCGGAGCAATTTGAAGTGGCATGGACTTGGGAAGTCACTGGAAGCTCTCTCCAAAGTGATTAAGCCATGCTGCTTCTATATTAGTCCATAATTGTGGAAGTGTTTCCGGTGCAGGATTTTGTGCACGAACCGAACTCTCGAGCATGTCCCACGAATGTTCGATGGGATTCATGTCGGCGATCTGAGTGGCCAAATCATTCGCTCGAATTCTCCAGAACGTTCTGACACGGCGTATTGTCATCCACAAAAATGCTGTCTTGGTTTGGGAACATAAAGTCCATGAAATATTGCAAACGGCGTTCAAGTAGCTGAACCTAAACATTTCTAATCAACGATCGGTTCAGTTGCACCACAGGAACCAGACCATTTCGAGTAAATACAGCCCCCAGCATCATGGCGTCACCACCAGCTTGCACAGTATCTTGTTGGCAACTTGAGTCCATGGCTTAGCGGGATCTGCGCCACACTCGACCCTTACCATCAGCTCTTACCAACTGAGATCGGGACTCATCCGACCAAGTCACGGTTTGCCAGTCGTCTAGTGGCCAACCGATATGGCACGAGCCCACAAGAGGCACTGAAGGCGATGCCGTACTGGCAGCAAAGGCACTAGTATCGGTCCTCTGCTGCCATAACGAATTAATGCCAAATTTCGCCGCACTGTCCTAACGTATACGTACGTCCCACTGTTATTTCAGACAGTGTTCCTTGTCTATTAGCACTGACAATTCAATGCAAACGCCGCTACTCTTGGTCTATAAGTGAGAGATAATGCCTGAAATTTGATATTCTGGACACATTCTTGAGACTATGGATCTCGGAGTGCTGATTTCCGAAATGGAATACCCCATGCGGCTAGCTCCAACTACTATTCCGCGTTCAAAGTCTATTAATTTCCGTCGTGCGGCCTTAGTCACACTGGACACCTTTTCATATGAATCAGCTGAGTACAAATTACAGCTCCGTCAATGCACTGCCCTTTTATACCTTGCCGGCCGAAGTGGCCGTGCGGTTAAAGGCGCTGCAGTCTGGAACCACAAGACCGCTACGGTCGCAGGTTCGAATCCTGCCTCGGGCATGGATGTTTGTGATGTCCTTAGGTTAGTTAGGTTTAACTAGTTCTGAGTTCTAGGGGACTAATGACGTCAGCAGTTGAGTCCCATAGTGCTCAGAGCCATTTTTATACCTTGCGTACGAGATACTACCGCCGTCCTTATGTGTGTCCATCGCATCGCTAACTTATGACTTCTGTCAACTCGGTGTACGAACAAACAGACTTGATTTACAAGTTGTAAGAGCACTTCGTAACTTTTATGTCTTGAGGAAATATGTAGATGTCTGAGTAAGAATGCTTGGAAAGAAGTATTTTAGAGATATTCGACGTCAGTGAGTTCGCACGCATACCGTAGGTAGTGCACTGAAAGATAGGGTTGACGGTCTCAGGACGATGAAATAAGAAACATGCTGGTATTTCCAGAACTCGTAAAGTGTCTGCTGAGGGGACTGCCTTTTGAACTATTTATTGAATAAACAATTCATATAGAAAATAATTAGCCTCCAGTGAAGTCTACGGAAGTTAAAGAAGAGATAAATCAGTTGTGAGCTCAATGACATAGATGGATGAGTAGAATTTAACGTCCCGTCTTAAATAACCGTAAGCAGCAATAGTTAAAATTGTCAGCAGTTTCGCTAACCAGATATTGTTATCAAAAAGTCAATGAAGTTTCAAATTAACTTTAAAATGACCATTAAATTTCATCCATCTCTTTCTGGTATTTTGTGTATAACGATTTACAATCTCTGAAGAGACTTACCTGAGTGGAAGTACGTAATGCTAGACAGAAGACGGCATTTTTCCAAGTTTCGCTGCATTAATTTTATGTGTTCATAACTAACTTCAGTCTTCTAGGCCATTCTCGAATGATTTTATGGTTCTGTACAAAAAAAAATATATTATATAACCATCACGAATAGACATGTAATGATGTGAATAAAAACGTATTTTAAATAAATTTACCTGCAATAGAAAAGAATGCCTTACATACTGAAACGTCGGTGTCTCTAAATTCGTGTTTTCTATTCGTTTTGGTTCACAAATGGTGTCTTGCTGGTTTGACAGCTTCACATTTACAAATGTATTTTATTGATCAAAAGCTAAGGTAAGTACAGGATAACGGCAGTAATAATTTTAGATACTACTACTGTAAATTTATGTTTGAGTGGTTGAGAAAAGTTAAAAAATGGTAAGAAACAAAATAGTTTGGAAATAAACTAACAATAAAGCTGCTGACATTTCAATATCTCAGGCATGTTTGACTACTACAGATCAACGCATTAAAATACGATTACATTCGGGTCATTGCACTTCCATTCGTGCAATAATATACTTATTTTGTACAGAACCACAGATATCAGTTTAGAATGAACTAGAATGTTGAAACTAGTTATGAACAAATAAAATTAATACGGTAAAAGTTGAAAATGGCATCTTTTTTTAATAAATTCTGTGTTGTGGTACCCACCATGAAGAAAACGTAAATAATGATTACCAAGTGACTGGCTTGAAACGGGAACTATTATCTCTGGTTCTGAACTTAAAGCCGGCCGAAGTGGCCCGCGCGGTTCTGGGCGCTGCAGTTTGGAACCGCGAGACCGCTACGGTCGCGGGTTCGAATCCTGCCTCGGGCATGGATGTGTGTGATGTCCTTAGGTTAGTTAGGTTTAAGTAGTTCTAAGTTCTAGGGGACTGATGACCTCAGAAGTTGAGTCCCATAGTGCTCAGAGCCATTTGAACCGTTTTTGAACTTAAATAGAGAGTTAAAACCTTTCAATTTCAGGTTTTTTTCTAGCTAAGTTTGTTACTTATTTTGAGACTAAGCAACAATACAGACATATTCAAACGGCTCTGAGCACTATGGGACTTAACTTCTGAGGTCATCAGTCCCCTAGAACTTAGAACTACTTAAACTTAACTAACCTAAGGACACCACACACACACACACACACACACACACCCATGCCCGAGGCAGGATTCGAACCTGCGACCGTAGCGGTCGTGCGGTTCCAGATTGTAGCGCCTAGAACCGCTCGGCCACTCCGGCCGGCTACAGACATATTGTCTGAGATCAAACTACATGGTGTCAATTAGTGGGGCTTCATTTATTATGTTCTCTACATCTACATCTACATCCATACTCCGCAAGCCACCGGACGGTGTGTGGTGGAGGGTACTTTGGGTACCTCTATCGGTTCTATTCCAGTTCGTGGAAAGAAGGATTGTCGGTATGCTTCTGTGTGGGCTCTAATCTCTCTGATTTTTTCCTCATGGTCTCTTCGCGAGATATACGTAGGAGGGAGCAATATACTGCTTGACTCTTCGGTGGAGGTATGTTCTCGAAACTTCAACAAAAGCCCGTTCCGAGCTACTGAGCGTCTCTCCTGCAGAGTCTTCCACTGGAGTTTATCTATCATCTCCGTAACGCTTTCGCGATTACTAAATGATCCTGTAACGAAGCGCGCTGCTCTCCGTTGGATCTTCTCTATCTCTTCTATCAACCCTATCTGGTACGGATCCCACACTGCTGAGCAGTATTCAAGCAGTGGGCGAACAAGCGTACTATAACCTACTTCCTTTGTTTTCGGATTGCATTCCCTTAGGATTCTTCCAATGAATCTCAGTCTGGCATCTGCTTTACCGACGATCAACTTTATATGATCATTCCATTTTAAATCACTCCTAATGCCTACTCCCAGATAATTTATGGAATTAACTGCTTCCAGTTGCTGACCTGCTATATTGTAGCTAAATGATAAAGGATCTTTCTTTCTATGTATTCGCAGCACATTACACTTGTCTACATTGAGATTCAATCGCCATTCCCTGCACCATGCGCCAATTCGCTGCAGATCCTCCTGCATTTCAGTACAATTTTCTATTGTTACAACCTCTCGATATACCACACCATCATCCGCAAAAAGCCCAGTGAACATCAGATGTCATCCACAAGGTCATTTATGTATACTGTGAATAGCAACGGTCCTATGACACTCCCCTGCGGCACACCTGAAATCACTCTTACTTCGGAAGACTTCTCTCCATTGAGAATGACATGCTGCGTTCTGTTATAAAGGAACTCTTCAATCCAATCACACAATTGGTCTGATAGTCCATAAGCTCTTACTTTGTTCATTAAACGACTGTGGGGAACTGTATCGAACGCCTTGCGGAAGTCAAGAAACACAGCATCTACTTGGGAACCCGTGTCAATGGCCTTCTGAGTCTCGTGGACGAATAGCGCGAGCTGGGTTTCACACGACCGTCTTTTTCGAAACCCATGCTGATTCCTACAGAGTAGATTTCTAATCTCCAGAAAAGTCATTATACTCGAACGTAATACGTGTTCCAAAATTCTATGATTGATTGACGTTAGAGATATTGGTCTATAGTTCTGCACATCTGTTCGACGTCCCTCTATCCCATAATAGTTTGATGTGCCATAGGCAGAAAACCGCGGTTAAAAACTTAACCAAGCCAGAACATACGAAATCTTCAGGAGGACTTTCAATTGGTGCGCCACCATCGCCTCTGCTACACCATGACTGTGGTAACCAGGAGTCGTCAGGTGAACCGTGTTTTGCTGCATCTGAAGCTGGGACGGCATCAAAGGGATGCAACACTGTTTTGTCACACGGTACCCATTAGGCTACAAGCCAGCCAACGAGTCAATGAAGTACTGAAATAAATATGTCAGTTCGTACACTAAGAGCAAATTACTTACTTCCTGTGCCAACAACATTGCATACATTACTTAAACAATGGATTCCACTCAGCCAGTGAAATTGTGTCCAAAGTGTAATCCATACTTCTACGATCAGAATTGACTAAATTAATAGTATAACTGAAGAAACGAAGTTCATTTGTTACTTCTGGCATCGCGTGAACGCTGTGAAATATTCACAGAATGTGCGTTTCAACGAATCGGTAGCAAAATATCAGGCAGTGCACTACCTGAAGATGGTACCGGAACTTCACGTAACTCAGACTTTATTCATTCATGAAGCTGGAATGAATTTCCGCCCGTCTTTCGCTTGTGGGAAAATGTAAACGGTCTGTAATTCTCTGACGTCCACCTCAACGTATTTGTTCATAAACCCTTCGACAAACATCCCTAGCGAGTCAGCTACGTGATTTACACGTAGAAATTGTTAAACAAATTCAAGTAACAGGGAATATTCTTAGGATGATGATGTAATTGTGTTTGGACATATTATTTCTGGGTCCTTAGCGCCAACCCAAAAATCTACATGAGACGAGTGTTTTTGAAAGGAATCCATAAAAGTACCAATGTGAACTAAAACCAATATCACAATCTCTCTCTCTCTCTCTCTCTCTCTCTCTCTCTCTCTCTCTCTCTCTACCTCCCTCCCTGTCACACCCACACACACAACACACACACACACACACACACACACACACACACACACATACACACACACTATTCCCCTGGTGCGCAAAATATATGCGACAGGCTAAATTCCCTCAGACTTCAAGAAGAATATAATACGTCCATTCCAAAAACGGCAGGTGTGAATAGTATGGGAGCACCTAAATGTCACGGTTGAAAATTAATGAAACAAAATATGTACAGAAGAATGGAAAAGCTGGTTGAGAGTGTCTGTGGGGAACAACAACTTGGATTCCAGAGAAATGTAGCAATACACAAGGCTACGCTGACCCTACGGCATATTTTAGATAATAGGTTGAAAAATGATAAACCTACATTTATAGCATTAGCAGGTTTATTAAAAACGTTTGAAAGTGTAAGAATAAAATACAGGGAACGAAAGATGATCTTCAACTTGTACAGAAATCAGATTCAAGAAATAAGAGTTGAAGGGCATGAAAGAGAACCCAAAGTTGGGACGGGAGTGATACATGGTTAAAACCTATGTCCGATGTTATTCAATCTACACTCCTGGAAACGGAAAAAAGAAAACATTGACACCGGTGTGTCAGACCCACCATACTTGCTCCGGACACTGCGAGAGGGCTGTACAAGCAATGATCACACGCACGGCACAGCGGACACACCAGGAACCGCGGTGTTGGCCGTCGAATGGCGCTAGCTGCGCAGCATTTGTGCACCGCTGCCGTCAGTGTCAGCCAGTTTGCCATGGCATACGGAGCTCCATCGCAGTCTTTAACACTGGTAGCATGCCGCGACAGCGTGGACGTGAACCGTATGTGCAGTCGACGGACTTTGAGCGAGGGCGTATAGTGGGCATGCGGGAGGACGGGTGGACGTAACGCCGTACGTGGGGCGTGAGGTCTCCACAGTACATCGATGTTGTCGCCAGTGGTCGGCGGAAGGTGCACGTGCCCGTCGACCTGGGACCGGACCGCAGCGACGCACGGATGCACGCCAAGACCGTAGGATCCTACGCAGTGCCGTAGGGGACCGCACCGCCACTTCCCAGCAAATTAGGGACACTGTTGCTCCTGGGGTATCGGCGAGGACCTTTCGCAACCGTCTCCATGAAGCTGGGCTACGGTGCCGCACACCGTTAGGCCGTCTTCCGCTCACGCCCCAACATCGTGCAGCCCGCCTCCAGTGGTGTCGCGACAGGCGTGAATGGAGGGACGAATGGAGACGTGTCGTCTTCAGCGATGAGAGTCGCTTCTGCCTTGGTGCCAATGATGGTCGTATGCGTGTTTGGCGCCGTGCAGGTGAGCGCCACAATCAGGACTGCATACGACCGAGGCACACAGGGCCAACACCCGGCATCATGGTGTGGGGAGCGATCTCCTACACTGGCCGTACACCACTGGTGATCGTCGAGGGGACACTGAATAGTGCACGGTACATCCAAACCGTCATCGAACCCATCGTTCTACCATTCCTAGACCGGCAAGGGAACTTGCTGTTCCAACAGGACAATGCACGTCCGCATCTATCCCGTGCCACCCAACGTGCTCTAGAAGGTGTAAGTCAACTACCCTGGCCAGCAAGATCTCCGGATCTGTCCCCCATTGAGCATGTTTGGGACTGGATGAAGCGTCGTCTCACGCGGTCTGCACGTCCAGCACGAACGCTGGTCCAACTGAGGCGCCAGGTGGAAATGGCATGGCAAGCCGTTCCACAGGACTACATCCAGCATCTCTACGATCGTCTCCATGGGAGAATAGCAGCCTGCATTGCTGCGAAAGGTGGATATACACTGTACTAGTGCCGACATTGTGCATGCTCTGTTGCCTGTGTCTATGTGCCTGTGGTTCTGTCAGTGTGATCATGTGATGTATCTGACCCCAGGAATGTGTCAATAAAGTTTCCCCTTCCTGGGACAATGAGTTCTCGGTGTTCTTATTTCAATTTCCAGGAGTGTATATACTGAGCAAGCTCTGAAGGAAAGCAATTTGGAAATGGGATTAAAGAACAGAAAGAAACATTGTCGTTTGCTGATGGCAGTGTATTTGCACTGCGTCTTTGACTAGTACTCAAACCGTCTTTTGGCGAGAACAAACTCTTGAGATGGGAAACTAACCCTAAAAGGCGGAAAAGTCAGCAATGATCAACGTGATAAGGATGCGTACGGCTGTGGAGACCAATTTCTTAAAGAAACATAATGTGTATCCAAAGGACTTTTGGCCTTCATTGGTAAAAGAGGACTTTTGGTCTCGATTGGCAAAAGATTCCTGACTAGCTCCCCATTCGGAACTCCGGGAGGGGACAGACAAGAGTGAGGTGACCAAGAGAAAAAGATTAAATAACCAACGATAGGATGATGTTCCACGAATAGCGGAGTGAAATATCGGAAGTTTGAACGTGGTATAGAAGGTAGATGCTAAGGCTCAGCCTAGACGTAGTGGGGGTCAGTGAAGTGAACTGGAGAAAAAGCAAGGGTTTCGGTTCAGCAGGGTATGGGATAATATCAACAGCAACAGAAAATTGTATAATAGGAGTAGAATTATTTATGAACGGTAAGGTAGGGCAGAGAGTGAGTTACTGTGAACATTCAGTAACAGGGTTCTCTTGAAAATCGACAGCAGACCAATGCCGACAACAATAGTTAAAGTATACATGCCGACGTCGCAAGAAAAATATGAAGAGATATGGAAAGCATATCAGAATACTGAACGGGTAATTCAATACATATATGTAGGTGAGAATTTAATATTCATGGGGGACTGAAATGCGTTTCTTGGGGAAGGAGTAGAAAATAGGATTACATGAGAATATGAGCTTTGTAGTAGCAATTGAGCTCTGCAATTAATTTGAGCTATTAACAGCTACTACTCTGTTCAAGAAACACAAGAGCAGGAAGTACACGAATAAAATGGCGGGAGATACAGAAAGGTACCAGTAAAATTACGTCATGGTGAGGTAGAAACTCCAAACCAGAAATTGAAATATAAGGCCCACTCACGATCAGATATAGCCTCAGATCATGATTTGGTAATGGTGAAGAGTAGGGCGAAGTTTAAGAAGCCAGCCAGAAGGAATGAGTGCGCAAAGAAATGGAATGTGGAAATACTAAGGAATGAAAAGATACGTTTCAAGTTCTCTAAGACAATATATACTGTGATAAATAGCACAGCGGGCAATTCAATTGAAGAAGAATGGACATGTCTAATCAAAAAAGTCAATCACAGAAGTTGGAAAGAAAAAAATAGGTACGAGAAAGATACGTGCGTTACAGAAGAAATAGTCCAGATAATCGACGAAAGATGGAATACAAAAATGTTCACGGTAGTTCAGGAGTACAGAAATACAAGTCACTTAGGAATGAAATAAATATGAAATGCAGGGAAGCTAAGGCGAAATAACTGCATGAAAAATATGAAGGAATCGAAAGAGAAATGATTGTCGGAAGCAGGGACTCAGAATATAGAAAAATCGAAACAACCTTTGGTGAAATTAAAAGCAAGGATGGTAACATTACAAGTGCTACGTGAATTCTTCTGTTAATTACAAAGCAGAGAGCTGATAGGTGGGAAAAGTACACTGAAGGCCTCTTTGAAGGGAAGGACTTGTTTGATGACGTGAAAGAAGAAGAAAAGGAACTCGATAAAGATGAGATACGGGATCCAGTATAGAATTACAAATCAAATGTGCTTTAGGCGACTTAAGAACAAATAAGACAGAAGCGATAGATAACTTTCCATCGGAGTTCATAAAATCATTAAGGGAAGTGGCAACAAAACGACTATTCGCGTTGGTATGTGGAATGTATAAGACTAGCGATATACCATCAGACTTTCGAACAAACATCATCCACACAATTCCGAAAACGTAAAGAGCCGACAAGTGCGAGAATTATCGCACAATCAGCTTAACAGCTCATGCATGCATGTTGCTGACAAGAATAATATACTGAAGAATGGAAAAGAAAACTGTCTACCTGTTATAAGACGAACAGTTGGACTGTAGGAAAGGTACACGTACCAGAGAGGCAGTTCTGACGTTGCAAGACAGAAGAAAACGTAAGACTTGTTCACAGGATTTGTCGACCTGGAAAAAGCATTCGACAGTGTAAAATGGTGTAAGATATTCGAAATTCTGAGAGAAATAGGGTAATTTAGAGAGAAGGACGGATGGTATACAGAATGTACAAAAAGCAAGAGGGAACAATAAGACTGAAAGACAAAGAAATATGTACTTGTATTAAGAATGGGAATGGTATAAGACGAGGATGTAGTCTTTCGCCCCTGCTGTTGAATCTATACGTCGACGAAACAATGACGGAAATAAAAGAAAAGTTCAAGAGTGGGATTTAAATTCAAGGTGAAAGGGTAACAAAGTTGAGATTCGCTGATGCAATTGTTACCTTCACTAACAGGGAAGAAGAATTGCAGGCTGTGTTGAACAATACGAACAGTCTAATAAGTACAGAATGTGGATTGACAGTAAACCGAAGGAAGACGAATGGGAAGCGACAGAAATGAGAACAGAGAGAAACTAAGCATCAGGATTGACGATCACGAAGTAGATGACGTTCTGCTACCTAGGCAGCAGAATAAATGATGACGGACGGAGTAAGGAGGACATTAAAGGCGCAGACGATTAGTGAAATTCTGCATGACCCCTCAAAGTGTCGACACGTAGGTGCTGTGGATGACCTCCTGAATGGCAGTTTAAGCTCAGCAATCGTTTTGGGGGTTACTGCTGTACACCTTTAACATAGCTTCACAAAAAGAAGTCGCGTATGTTCAGATCCAGAGAATATGGCGGCCAAACGAGGTCCATGCCAGTGGCGTCTGGGTACGCCAGAGCCAGAATGTGGTCCCCAAAGTGCTCCTCCAGGACATCACTCTCCTGCTTCGATGGGATCGAGCTCCGTCTTGCATGAATCCCATCTTGTCGAAATCAGGGTCACTTTGGATAATGGGGATGAAACCATCTTCCAAAACCTTCGCGTACCGTTCGTTAGTCACCGTGCCATCAAGGAATATCGCACCAATTATTCCGTGACTGGACATAGCACACCAAATAGTCACCCGTTGAGGGTGAAGAGACTTCTCAATCGCTAAATGCGGATTCTCAATCCCCCAAATGCGCCAGTGTTGGTTGTTGAGGAAGCTATCCAAAGGAATGTCAGCTTCGTCGCTAAACCAAATCATACTAATTCCCAGCATGCCCCGCGGCCCACCGTTTAGTTTGAACGTTGTAATCCAAACAGATCAGAAGTTACAACGATTTTATTTCATATACACTCATGCTTATAAATTAAGGATAATGCTGGTACATGGTGAAACAACGCTCTGTTGGGCGGTTTGCGGGCTGAAATCACTCCGGGGTATGACCATGCGGTGCATTTGACCTGAGGTCATCACACGGTGGCTTTGGCAGCAGTCCACATGCGCAGAGGTGTGTTGGTGCATGCCAGAGTACGGTGCAGCGAACAAGTGTTCAGGCGTTTTCAGACGTGTTAATGGTGACTGTGTGTTGAAAATGGCTCAAAGAAAACATATTGATGACGTTATGAGGCGTAGAATACTAGGGTGACTGGAGGCTGGTCAAACACAGGTCTAACACGGGCCCTCCGTGTGCCACAAAGTGTGATCTCAAGATTATGGGAACGATTCCAGCAGACAGGAAACGTGTCCAGGCGCTACAGTACGGGACGTTCACAGTGTACAACCCACAACAAGACCGATATCTCACCGTAAGTGCCCGCAGACGGCCACGGAGTACTGCAGGTAGCCTTGCTCCGGACCTTACCGCAGCCACTGGAGCAGTTGTCTCCAGACACACACTCTACAGACGACTGAACAGACATAGTTTATTCGCCCGGAGGGCTGCAAGGTGCATTCCACTGACCCCTGGTCACTGGAGAGCCCGTGAAGCTTGGTGTCAAGAACACAGTACATGGTCATTGGAACAGTGGTCCTAGGTTATGTTCACGGACAAGTCCAGGTGTAGTCTGAACAGTGATTCTCGCCGGGTTTTCATTTGGCGTGAACCAGGAACCAGATACCAACCCCTTAATGTCCTTGAAAGGGACCGGTATGGGGGTCGTGATTTGATGGTGTGGGGTGGGATTATGATAGGTGCACGTACACCCCTACATGTCTCTGACAGAGGTACTGAAACAGGTCAGGTGCATCGGGACGTCATTTTGCACCAGTATGTCCGCATTTTCAGCGGTGCAGTGGGTCCCACCTTCCTCCTGATGGATGATAACGCACGGCCCCTCCGAGCTGCCATCTTGGAGGCGTACGTTGAAGCAGAAGATATCAGGCGAATGGAGTGGCCTGCCTGTTCTCCAGACCTAAACCGCATCGAGCACATCTGGGATGCTCTCGGTCGACGTTTCGCTGCACGTCTTCAAATATCTACATCTACATCTACATTGATACTCCGCAAGCCACCCAACGGTGTGTGGCGGAGGGACACTTCAAGAGCTCCGACAGGCACTGGTGCACGAATGGAGGCTATACCTCACCAGCTGCTCGACCACCTGATCCAGAGTATGCCAACCCGATGTGAGGCCTGTGTACGTGTGCATGATGATCATATCCCATATTGATGTAGGGGTACATGCGCAGGAAACGGTGGCATTTTGTAGCACATGTGTTTCGGGACGGTTTTCTCAACTTATCACCAATACTGTGGACTTACAGATCTGTGTCGTGTGTGTTCCCTATTTGCCTACGCTATTAGCGCCAGTTTTGTGTAGTGCCACGTTGTGTGGCACCACATTCTCCAATTACCCTTAATTTATGAGCATGAGTGTAGTTCAATAACTGTCACCTTGTATATCTATTACAATTCAGTTTATCAGTGTTTACAAGAACAAGAATAATAATTCATCTTCTGCAATTAACTTTGCACTTTCAAACAAAATACTGGTTCATTAAAGAAAAGTAGAATGTATGGTAAATACAAAACGTTGGCTTTGTATGAGAATTTTACCAAACTACATCACTTACAAAATTAATAAGAACTTACGTCTGTAGTTATTGCGTTATAGATACTATGTTCTGATCGAGGCGGATGAGTACTTGTGACTAGAAAAAGGAACGTCGAGGGATCGTAGTTTCTTTCACAGCCAGCAGTTTGTTGTCCTTCCCTCCAGCCACTCTTCCTTCCACTGAGGGTTGCCATTCAGTCACGACAGAAAACTGACAGCTTCCAGTACGATCTCACGCTGCTAAACTGTCATCCTACAGGCCTTCTTAGCTGCTACGTAAGCTTTCTCGTTTCCCTGGTCTGTGTACCACGATAACCAATAGAATACCATTGTTGCAGCAAATTAAGGGTATTCCATGAGATTTCGGAATTGCAGCCAGATTACGTCCACATCTTGCCACGATATTTCGTCTGACAAGGCAGCCATCTTCAGGCGAAATTTAGCACTGGAGACTGATGCTGCGCGTCGCTAAGTTTGTATCAAAAATTGGGGTCGTGGCCAGCATGAATAGCTCTCAACCCTCGCCTTTGTCTTTAGTTTATTTTTAACATGATTTTGCGTGTGACGGTCCACTTACGCATAATATTCTCGTTAAATACGCTGACGTCCATAGAGATTAATTAGGCTGTGATTTTTATCTCTGCAAGGCGCCTGCGTTCGTCTGTCATGAGAAAGGGAGAATAAAGGTTCACTGATTTTGAATAATAAATAATTCTACATCTTGGGTCACGTAAAGCTCGCATATTGCCCTTTTAGAAATAAAAGCTATTATATGACATGTCCGAAAGAACAGACACCACGCGGAATCCACAGCTGTGATATATTATACGTAAATTGAAGACGGCGGGGGTCGCGGTGGCCGGGGGGGGGGGGGGGTTGAGGAAAGAAAACAGAAGGGATTCTGATGTCAGCTGCATCATGGCATTAGGCTGAATCTCCCATTATCAACAGCAGTTTATGCCTTTACATAGAAATAAAAACGTAAGTCTGACAATTGTCGCCATATTCGTCATTTAGTTAAAAGCAAAGTGAGTATGAAATCTTGCAAGAATTTTGAGCTCATGTTCCCAGAAATCTGCGAAATTACTTGCCGATCACAGACGAGATCATGGACACCCTCCCGCAGCTCGTGGGCGTGCGGTAGCGTTCTCGCTTCCCACGCTGGGTTCTCGGGTTCGATTCCCGGCGGGGTCAGGGATTTTCTCTGCCTCGTGATGACTGGGTGTTGTGTGATGTCCTTAGGTTTAAGTAGTTCTAAGTTCTAGGGGACTGATGACCATAGATGTTAAGTCCCATAGTGCTCAGAGCCATTTGAACCATGGACACCCTCCTATCTGAATAGTAAGATTTTTTTTTTTATCTTTAATATAAACAGACGGGTCCGGAGATGATCCAAGCTAAGCAGCCATCATGCACATTTTCTTATTATGGAAGGCATTTTTTTCTCGAGAGATTCTTCTTCTGACTTTTGCTTTGCTTCGTCCATCGCTGCTTATCTTACTTTCTGACTTTCTGATTCGTTCAGCTTGTTCACGTAGCTCGTCATCTACCTAAATTCAAACTTTGGATTTGTCTTCTTTGTCACATGTCATCATCTTTGTTTTGAACTTAGAATTTTCATGCTTTATAACGTTATCTATGTTAATTAAGATGGTTTACATATGTTCTGCACTTTTAACTATGACAGCTAAAGTTGGCCAAGAGTGGAAAACAAAAAAATGATCCCTCACAGAGACGGAAATATTGCGCTTTCAGAAAATTGAGTATGTGCCTCATTAGCAGCACATCAGCTGAAACATAACTTATGAAGACTGTACAGATAAACAATAATGAAACACGCAGCTGCCCGAGAACATGTCTCACTGTTGCACGAACCCTCAGAGGGAAAGTGAATAAAATTCCCACGCTGAACGGCACAAAATGGTGTAATGAAATGAAACATCTGCAGCCGTCCTTTCGATGTTGATTGTTATATAGCAACCAGTTTCAGTGAGTCAATACACCATCTTCAGGCCTTAACTGACGCTGAGCGGGTGAACTCCAAACATATGCACGATCCCATCAGTTGCCAAAATCTATGAATTGGTTTCCGTAGACTACTATAACAACGTGTCTGCAACGATCATCCCCAGTTAGTGGTTGATGGTTGCAGACACGATGTTACAGTAATCTACGGAAACCAGTTCATAGATGTTGGCCACTGATGGGATCGTGTATGCGACTAGATTTCATAGGCGAATAGTCGAAGTCCCACAAACCTTCAGTCAGAAGGATGGACATACAAGAACAAAATGTTGGTCTCCAAGAAAGAAATATATTAGACAACTGAAACATCAAATCTGAACTGCATATAAAAACTTGTGCCAGACAGGGACTAGGGCCCAATATTCCTTACATACAGCGAGAAGCCGTCTTAAACACTAAGCTGACCACAGCATCCGGCTTGATTCCGAAATTCGTCTATGTCAACTGCCTTTCGTGAAAGTTTTATTTGTAATGATAAACTTGGCCTCACCTAGTCAAGCAGACTAATTTTATACTATTAGCTGATCATATAACCGTGCCTGGGAGAAGGATCGTGTCAGGCACCAACTTTAATAGTTTTTTTTTCTTTTTATCTCGTATCATCGTCCTATGTTACCCCTTACCTGTAACGTAAACACAAATAGCTTTGCAATATATGAACGCATGGTTAATTGCGACTGCATGTGAAATCGTAGAATCATTATAGCTTCCTGGGTCCTTGTTGTAGAACAGTGCGAACGTCCGTTGAATTTTAGCTTTCGAGGCTGGCTCGTGCCATGATCGGACCAGAGGCAACTGGTTCCGCTCTTTTTGTACGTCCTGCAATAAGTTAGTCAATCCAGAGTGCGGACTGTCGAATTTTCCACCGCGGTGGTATTTTCTCCGTTAAACTGGTGGGAGGCTGAGTAATAGGCACAGGTATGTTTAGCTTCCACCAAATTGGGAAAAGCATTAGGCGCTGTGGGGTCATTTCTTGTGAGAGTTACGAAGGTGGCTGCCTCCTCTCTTGGAGGCCACACCAGCGCACAGCGTCTGGTGTATCTCAGGAAGCAGTGTGGATCTATCGCTGTGGTGAGCAACACACGCTGCTGCCGGGAGCACTTAGAATAAAACGGTTTGTTTCGGAAACCGGTTAGTCGTTTTCGTTCTATAATGTACGCTATTTATTCAGTAATTAAAATCAATTATCAAGGAAGTTATGTGGCTAAATTCCGCGAGTGTAACTTTTTTATCGGCTTTTCGACTTAGTTTTTGAAGGATGGTTTGGCGTTTCGTTAGCCATCCGCAACAGCAATTTGTTATTGTGCGCTACAGATTTTCTTGAGCGGAACGAATGGCCACAAGCCCTGTTTCACTGCAATTGCACGCAGTTCGCAGGAACTATCAGTGAACTTACTATCGGTGAACTTATACCCTCGTCGTTTCCTTCCAACTGCTGTAACGAGTGCGTACCTTTTCCTCAGGGAAATCTAAATCCCTTAGGAAAGAAATACATAGCAAATGAAGGGCATCCAAGGCTAAATGGCTGCAGGAAAGATGCGAAGAAATCGAAATATAAATGACTTCCGGTAGGACTGATTCAACATTTAGAAAAATTAAAACAACGTTAGGTAAAATTAAAAGCATGGATGGCAATATTAAGAGTGCAACGGTAATTTCACTGTTGTACACGGAAAGGGGTAGCGCGCAGGTGGGAAGAATACACATAAGGTACCTATGAGGGAGAGGACTTGTGCGATGACGTGATAGACGGAGAACTTAGAGTCGATTTGGAAAGATAGGGGATAGAGTATTAGTCAGAATTCAAGGGAGCTCGGAAAGACTTGGGATCATACAAGGCAGAGGGGATCGATAACATTTCATCGGAATTTCTAAAGTCATTGGGGTAAGTGGCGTGAAGAATCTGTGAGACAGGCGCCTTACCATCAGACTTCAGGAAAAACATCATCCACACAATTCCGAAGATGGCAGACAACTGTCGGAGAATCAGCGTAACAGCTCATGCATCTCAGTTGCTGACAAGAATAATATACAGAAGATTGGAAAGGACAATTGAGTGACGATCAGTTTGGCTTTAGGAAAGGTAAAGGCAACATAGAGGCAGTTCTGACTTTGCACGTGATAATGGAAGCAAGGCTAAAGAAAAATCTAGGCACGCTCATAGGATACGTCAACCTAGAAAAATCGTTCGACAATGTAACATGACGCAAAATGTCCGAAATACAGGGAAAATAGGTGTAAGCCACAGGAATAGGAGGGTAGTATACAGGATGTAAATTTTAAGTTGACAAACCAGAATAACTCGAAAAATAAGCTTCACACGAAAAAATGTGTAGAATCCAAAGTTGATTATTTTCGAGGGGGAACAATAGGAATGAGAGAAACTGAATGGAAGATCAAGAACGCAATTTTAGGATTGACAGAGGTGTAAGACAGGGATGCAGCCTTTCGCTCCTACTGTCCAATTTATACATCGAAAAAGCAATGACGGAAATAAAAGAAACGTTCAAGAGTAGGATTAAAATTCAAGATGAAAGTACTCCTGAATGGAATGAACTATCTAATGGGTGCAGAATATGAACTGAGAAAGGACTGCAAAAAAGACACCAAGTAATGAGATGTGGCAGGAACGAGAATAGCGAGTAACTTATCAAAACTGGTGTTGAAGAAGTTAAGGAATCTGCTACCTAGGCAGCAAAAGTACCCATGACGGACGGAGCAAGGAGGACATCAAAAGCAGACTAGCACTGGCATTAAGGGTATTCGTGGCCAACAGAAATCTACTGGTATCAAACGTAGGTCCTAATTTGAGGAAGAAATTTCTAAGATGTGCATTTGAAGTACAGTATCGTCTGGGAGTGAATCGTGGACTAAGGAAAAGCCGAAACAGGAGAGAATCGAAGAATCTGAGATATGGTGCTATTAAAGAATGTTGAGAATTAGGTGCATTGATAAAATAAAAAACGAGGAGCTTCTGTGGAGAATCGGCTAGGAAAGGAATGTGTAGAAAACAGTGACGAGAAGAAGGGACAAGGTGACAGGACATCCGTTAAGACATCAGGGGTACTAGAAGGAGCTGTAGAGGGTAAATACTGTAAGGGAGCTCAGCTACTTGAATACATCCAACAAATAACTAAGATCCTATGATGCAAGTACTACTCTGAGATGAAGAGGTTACCGCAAGGATAGTAATTCGTGGCAGGCCACATCGAACCAGTCACAATTAAGAACAGTACAAAAAGGAACTTAAATTCAATCTTAAAAAATACAAGGGCATTTTTTAATGTAAACTTCCGTTGTCACTGATGGTTACACTGTAAGTATGTGGGTGGATCAGCTGGGCAGCAGTGCGTGTGTAGATTCTTTAAATGGCCTACATAAACAAATAAATGTTTGTAATGATTCTTATTCGCACCGTCCCTATGTCGCAGTGATATTGTAGGGAGATATCATAACATCCGAGTAAGTCGACAGAAAATTGAAAGCTATACTATCAATTTTTTATGTACCTCAATTGTTTTTGTAACCGATCTCGGAGTCTTTCTTGATGCAATACTTTAGCAACAGCCGTATGTACTGTAGAAATTTATTTTATGAACTTCTTATGTGCTACCAGTTTCGGCATTACAATGATGACATCTTCAGGCCCCACACGTCATAGTCGTAAAATCGCTATACACGGAAGGAGCTATATAACTGGATCCGTGAATCAAATCGTTTTTATGTGTCTCCTGGCCACCGAGAGCTGTTGCATAGCGATTTTAGATTTGATACACGCATCCAGTTATATGGCTCCTTCCGTGTATAGCGATTTTACAACTATGACGTGTGGGGCCTGAGGATAGCATTAATGTAATGCCGAAACTGGTAGCACATAAGAAGTTCATAAAATAAATTTCTACAATACATACGGCTGTTGGTACATTATTGCATCAAGAAATACATGCCAGCCGTTGTCCCACAGTCCGTAATGGATCAACAAAGATCTCGGTGTCTGTCGGTCTTTTGAGCTGGTGCGATAAAGAGGCGTGCTGTTGCACTCTGCTATATTGTGTTAATTGAAAGTTATAATATGCGGAAGTTGCAAGTTTTAGTTCTCCTACCGAGCTACGTCCTAATCTCCACATCCCGATGCGGTAAAAACTTGCATTTTCAAACGGACCTTTTCTGAGAAGAAGTTAACACGAGGAGAAAATAGCCGACCAGCCACGCTGGCATAGTTGTACATTATTGGGGAGACGAGGTAAATATCAAGCTGTACACGAAAACTCAAAGCAATTAATCTTCAATCAACGTTCCAGAACTGCCACAACGTTTCTTAACCCGCACGCATTCATGCCTGCGTGCGTTTCTGGACTTACAATTTCTGATGCGGCTAAACATGCATTAGCATAACTACGTCAGCTCTGACTCATTCACATTACCTCTCTCCCTAACCACTATCCGCGATAACAGTGAAACCTCATGTTTACTTCTGAACAGTTTGCAATAGGAGGCATTTGCCCACGTCGGGTGGTCACCAGACGATGCGCGTCAAACTTATGGACCATATACATTTAGCTCGGCACGGCAGCGAAGCAACCTTGCGCCGTGTGCATTCCCAGGTGATCAGCAGTGATGGCTCTGCTGCGAGTGGTAGGGTAAGACTCGGCTGCAGGTGAGGCTGGCTGGAGGATGGCCCCAGTGTGTAGCCACAGAGGCACCTGGATACGAACCCCGGTCCAGTGTCTGGCTGGTGGCATACGAAGCTGGCGAGTGTCCGGTGGCCCAGTGGTCGGAAAGGCCTCAGTTCGACCCTCGAACCGTGAGTGCTGCGGCCCGGTCCCCACGGAGGCAGTCTTGAGAGGACAAAAGTTGAGCACTGGTGGCCTCACGGCGTAAGCCCACGCCGCAGTTGACGATGCGTCGCTGTCTCGCTGATTCGACGCCCAGTTTGGTCGGGTACCCAGTAATTATACACGCCAGAATGGGGGTGTCCACTAATGACTACCGCAGATGTCACATACGCTCCCAGGCAATCGACATGCCGTAATGCTGTACCAATGTGTGGCAGACAGTGGTACTCTTTCGGCAATATTGCTTGCATTTCACTTTCGCCTTTACACCACATACGATTTGCGAACAGAGGTTAGAGTATCTCAAGAGATGTGTAAGAACAGCACCAGAAAGACAGTTCTTACGTTGCGGTTAATAATGGGAGCAAGAGTGAAGAAAAATCAATACATATTCATAACATCTGTCGATCTGCAAAAACCGTTCGACAGTGTAAAATGGTTCAGGTTTCTCTAAATTCTGAGAGAAATAGTGGTTACTTATAGGGAAAGACGGGTGATGTGTACTATGTACAAGAACCAGCAGGGAATAATAATAGTGGAAGACCAAGAACGATGTGCTCATATTAATAATGGAGTAAGACAAGGATGTAGTTTTTCACCCCTGCTGTTCAAACTCTACGTTGAAGAAATAATGATAGAACTTCAAGAGTGGGATTAAAATTCAAGGAGAATGGATATCAATGTTAGGATTCGCTCATGACATTATTACCTTCAGTAACAGTAAAGAAGAGTTACAGGATCTGTTGAATGGAAGGAAAAGTATAATGAGAACAGAATATGGACTGAGAGTAAATCGAAGGAAGACGAACGTAATAAATAGCAGAAATCAGAACAGCGACAAACTAAACACTAGAATTGTGCATCTAGAAGTAGACGAAGTTAAGGAATTGTGAGATGTAGACAGAAAAATAAACCATGATGGGTGGTGGAAAAAGGACATAAAAAGCAGACTAGCACTGCCAAAAGTGGTATTCCTGGCCAAAAGCAGTCTACCAGAATGAAATATAGGACTTAATTTGAGGAAGAAATTACTGAGAATATACGTTTGGAGCAAAGCATTGTATGGTAGTGTAACGTGGACTGTGGGAAAACCAGAACAGAAGAAAATCGAAGTTTTGCGATGTGGTGCTACAGACGTATGTTGAAAAATAGACGGACTGAAAAGGTGAGGTATGAGGATGTTTTCTGCAGACTGGGAGAGGAAAGGAATACGTGGAAAACACTGACAAGAAGAAGGGACAGGGTGACAGGACATCTGTTGAGACATTAGGGATTAACATTAACTTCCATGGTGCTAGAGAGAGGAGTAGAGAGTAAAAACTGTACAGGAGGACAGAGATTGGAATACATGCAGCAAGTAATTCAGGACGTAGGTTGCACGTGGTGCTCTGAGATGAAATGGTTGGCACGGTGAGGAACTCGTGGCAGCCGCATCAAACCAATCAGAATGAGGACTGATGAAAAAAAAGCACCATTCAGAAACGGAGTCAGTGATGAACTGTGACTTACCTTGTCACAAATAAATGTAATGAACTGAACCCCCTGAAGTTAAGTTGTAGGTGGAAGCATTGTGAAAATGAGAGTTTTAGTTATTTCTAGCCTAATGGCTCGCACTACGAAGGAAATCTTAGTACCAGATGGTAGAGATTTTCAATAGTCGCCGCCTGTCACTACATTGCATGATGAAAATTACAGAACAGTTTGCGCTGATATCATTTCACGTCATTTATTGCATTCTATTTGCTCCATTCACTTTATTTCAGCGCATGTAACTCATTTCATCATGAAAGGATCTCCTCAGACCTGCAAAATGTGGCAGCAGGTAAGATAAAATCAGGAACATTAACGAAAGAGTAAAATTACATATTATATCTATAACGCAGATAACGTCATGGAGCAGAAATGAATGTGAGATGCCTGTCTTCCGTTAGCATCTCTATCAGCGACATACGGAGGTGAACTGTAGATTCCTATGACGACTCTCTAGAGCCAAACGACAATTCTATTTGTTGTCAAGTATCTTTCCACCAGCAGCAAATAACCGAGGTTCTTCGTCCGAGCAAGAGAAGAACACAGGAGGCAAACGTGTGCCCACGACCCGCTTGCGTCCGTCCGTTTCGCTCTGAGGAAAGCGCAGACTTTCCGCACGAGCGCCCTAATCAAAAAAATGCTGCAGCCCCTCGCAGGAAATAGCGACAGCACTGCAGCATGCCAAATGCGTTGACCCAGCAAACGGCGAGCCGTGGATCTAAAGCGGTCTTCTTCACGTTGCAATAAGGCAGCTTACGTAGTGCTGCAACGCAACGGTCTGAGGGTATTGTTGTATGGAGTTCCTGCAGTGCGAGCAGTCATTTTACACCTTAACTGGTGGAATATATGGAGTTCAGAGGCATGAATGTAAGCATTATCGCCACATTTGCGTGTGTATATGCGATACTGAAGGAATTAGGTTAGGTAATAAGACATTTAAAGAAGTTCATGAGTTTTGCGTTTTGGGAAATAAAATAACTGATGATGGTCGAAGCAGAGATAATACAAAATGTAGACTGGCAATATCAAGAAAAGCGTTTCTCAAGAAGAGAAATTCGTTAACATAGAGTGAAGATTTAAGTGTCAGGAACTGTTTCCAGAAAGTAATTGTATCGAGTGTAACCATGTATGTAAGTGAAACATGGACGATAAACAGTTTAGACAATAAGAGAGCCGAAGATTTTGAAATTTGTTGCTACAGAAGAATACTGAAAATTATATGGGTATATCAGGTAACTAATGAGGAGGTACTGAACAGAATTAGGGAAAAAGGAAATTTGCGGTATAATCTGACTTTTAAAGGAATCGGTTGGTACGACACATTCTGAGACATCGAGCGATCACTAATTTATTATTGGAGAGGGGATTGGGTTGTTTGGGGAGGGAGACCAAAAAGCCAGGTCATCGGTCTCATCGGATTAGGGAAGGATGGGGAAGGAAGTCGGCCATGCCCTTTCAAAGGAACCATCCCGGCATTTGCCTGGAGAGATTTAGGGATTTCACGGAAAACCTAGATCAGGATGGCCGGACTGGAGAGGGATTGGGAGTAAAAATCGTAGAAGGTGACCAAGAGATGAATATAGCAACCTCATTCAGAATGATGTAGGCTGCAGTACTTACTCGGAGATGGAAAAATTTGGAAATTTGTGGTAAGTTCTATGGGATCAAACTGCTGAGGCCATTGGCCCCTAACCTTACACACAACTTAATCCAACTCAAACTAACTTACACTAAGGACAACACGCACACTCATGCCCGAGGGAGGACTAGAACCTCCGACGTGGTGCCTTACTCGGAGGTGAAGAGGCTTGCACAGGATAGAGCACCATGGAGAGCCGCATCAAATCATTCTTTGGATTGAACACCACAACAACGGCAACAAAAAGTTTGAAAGCTTGCTGTAGCACGTTAACCTGAGCGCAGTGACATCCTAAGGCACAGAAGTAAATTCATCTGCAGAACTAAATTCATCTGTCCACCAGAGAAGAATGACAGGGTCTCACTTGGTTGAAATTTGTGACCGAAGAAAACTCCCTCATCCTACTCGCCCACCTATACCATCTATCATTAAATGATAATGAACTTTCGTTGCAATTGATAAATGGAAGGCAGTGGTAGACGTTTTCGACCATCTGTTATAAAACTTAGAAAAGTGTGTAAATGGAAGACATAATTTATTGAAACATTAAGCACAGAATTTGATTAAGGCGGTAAAGTTGGTGAAGGAAAGGGACTCTTTGACACCTGTGCTAAACAAATGTAATCATTTAGACATTACCTACATTTACATCTGCATGGATACTTCGCAAAACCCACTGAAGTGCCTGGCAGAGGGTTCATCGAACCACCTTCACAATAATTATCTATTATTCCAATCTCGAAGAGCGCACCGAAAAAACGAACACCTATGTATTTCCGTGAGAGCCCTGATTTCCCTTATTATGATGATCGTTTCTCCTTGTACAGGTCGGAGTCAACAAAATATTTCACATTCGGAGGAGAACGTTGATGATTGAAATTTTGTGGGAAGATTCCACAACAACGAAAAACGTCTGTGTTTTAATGATGTCCACCCCATATCCTCGCTCCTATTTCGCGGTGCTCCTGTTCTTTGAACTTTCTCGATGAATTCCGTTAATCGTATCTGGTAACGATCCCACATCGCGCAGCAGTACTCCAGAAGAGGACGGACAAGCGTAATTCAGGCAGTCTCTATTCTGGACCTGTTACTTTTTCTAAGTGTTGTGCCAATAAAACGCAGTCTTCCCCACAACATTTTCTAAGTGTTCTTTCTAATTTTAGTTGTACGTAACGGTAATTCCTAGGTATTTAGTTGAATTTACGGTCCTTAGATTTGACTGATTCATTGTGTAATCGAAGTTTAATGGCTTCCTTTTAGCAGTCATGTGGATGACCTCACACTTTACATTGTTCATGATTAATTGCCCATTTTTGCGCCATACAGGTATCTTTTCTAAATCGTTTTTCAGTTTGTTTTGATCTTATGATGACTTTACTGGACTCTAAACGACATCATTATCTGCAAACTACCTAAGACGGCTGCTCAGATTGTCTCCTAAATCGTTTACATACATAAGGAACGGCGTAGGGGCTATAAGACTACCTTGGGGAACGCCATAAATCATTTGATTTACTCGATGACTTTCCGTCCGTGATACGAATTGTGACCTCTCTGACAGGAAATCACGAATCTTGTCACATAACTGAGACCAGCTTCATAAGCAAGCAATTTGACAACAAGCCGATTGTGTGGTACCGTGTCAAATGCCTTCTGGAAATCTAGAAATACGGAATCAATTTGAAATCCCTTGTCAATGGCACTCAACTCTTCGTGTGAGTAAAGAGCCAGCAGTGTTTTGCAAGAACGATTTTTTCTAAATTCGTGTTGACCGTGTGTCAATAGACCATCGTCTTCGAGGTAATTCACAATGTTCGACACAATATATGCTCCAAAACCCTGCTGCATATCGACGTTGATGATATGGGCCCGTAATGTAGTGGATCACTCCTACTGCTTTCTAAAATATCGGTGTGACCCGTCCAACTTTCTAGTCGTTGGGTACGGATGTATCGTCGAGCGAACGGTTACATACGAGGTGTGGCTAGAAAAAAACGGACTAGTACTGGTGAAACAATAAAACGAATGCAATAAGGCTGAAAGTCGCGTGGCCTGTCACGTGACTCTCGCTCCGCCTACTGCTCGAGTTTCATCTGCCTCCTGCACTCAGTCTGCCCGTGGCGTCTGTTTTAAGTAGTTGACGTTTTGTCTGTGCGTCGGAAAATGTTGAGTGTACAGAAAGAACAGCGTTGAAAAAATTGGTAAATCGGTAATCCTTGTCAACTCCTGTTAACTCAGACACTGCTCTGATTGTTAAACGGCGATCTTGTCGAACAAGTTTACCGATTTTTTCAATGTTTGCATCAGTTTTTGCTGACAATGGTCTGCCAGTGCGAGTGTCATCACTGGTGTCTTCGCGGCCATCTTTAAATCGTTTAAACCACTCAAACACTTGTGTTCGCGATAAACAATCATCGCCGTACACTTGTTGTAACATTACAAACGTTTCACTTGCAGATTTTCGTAGTTTGAAACAAAATTTGATGTTAACACGCTGTTCTTTCTGTACACTCAACATTTTCCGACGCACAGACATAACGTCAACTACTTAAACAGACGCCACGGGCAGACTGAGTGCAGGAGGCAGATGAAACTCGAGCAGTAGGCGGAGCGAGAGTCACGTGACAGGCCACGCGACTTTCAGCCTTATTGCATTCGTTTTATTGTTTCACCAGTACTAGTCCGGTTTTTTTTCTAGCCACACCTCGTATGACTGTTAAATATGAAGCTATTGCATCAGCATACTCTGAAAAGAACCTAAGTTGTATACAGTCTGGACCGGAAGATTTGCTTTTATTGATTTAAGTTGCTTCATTACTCCGAGGATAATTACTTCTGCTCATGTTGGCAGCTGTTCCGATTTGAATTCTGGAATACTTACTTCGTCTTCTTTTGTGAAGGCATTTCGGAAGGCTGTGTTTAGTAACTCTGATTTGGCAGCACTGTCTTCGATAGTATCTCCATTGCTATAGCGCAGAGAAGGCATTGCTTGCGTCTTGCAGCTAGCATACTTTGCTTACGATGAGAATCTCTTTGGATTTTCTGCCAGGTTTCGAGACAAAGTTTCGATGTGGAAGCTATTATAACCATCTCACATTGAAGTCTGTGTTAAATTTCGAGCATCTGTAAAAGATCGCCAATCTTGGAGATTTTACGTTAGTTTAAATTTTGCATGCTTTTTTGGTTGTTTCTGCAACATTATGATGTAAACGACGAGTGTTTTAAGGGTAAATATTCCAGCGTTATTATTAATGACGTAATAACATATTTAAATCATATTAATTTAGAGTTGAAATCTTAACTAATGATAGTCAATCAGGGGAAGGTGACCACGAAAAAAAGATAGAATAATCAACGAAAGGATAATGTTCTACGAGTCGGAGCATGGAATGTTAGAAGCTTGAATGTAGTAGGAAAGCTAGAAAAACTGAAAACGGATAAGCAAAGGCTCAATCTAGATATAGTTGCGGTCAGTGCAATGGAAGAAAGACAAGGATTTCTGGTCAGATGAGTATAGAGTAATATCAACACCAGCAGAAAATAGTACAACGGGAGTAAGATTCGTTATGGATAGAAAGTTAGGGCAAAGAGTGTGTTAGAGTGAACAGTTCAGCGATAGAGTCGTTCTCATAGTTCAGGTACACATGCCTACGTCGCAAGCTGAAAATGATTAGATAGAGAAAGTATGTCAGTATATTGAAAGAGTAACAGTGCATAAAGAGATGAAAACCTAATAGTCAAGGTGGACTGGAATGCAGTTGTAGGGGAAGGAGTAGAAGAAAAAGTTACAGGAGAATATGGGCTTGGGACAAGGAATGAGAAAGGGGAAAGACTAGTTTAGTACAGTAATAAATTTCTCAAGTAATAGCGAACACTCTGTTCAAGAATCACGAGAGGAGGCGGTATACTTCGAAAAGACCGGGAGATACGGGAAGATTTCAGTTAGATTACATCATGGTCATGGAGTGATTCAGAAATAAGATACTGAAATGTAAGGCTTTCCCGGGAGCAGATATAAGCTCAGACCACATGTAATAGTGATGAAGAGTAGATTGAAGTTCAAGAGATTAGTAAGGGAGAATCAATACGCAATGAAGTGGGACACGGGGGTACTTAAGGATAACGAGACAAGTTTGAGGTTCTCTACGGCTGTAGATACAGCAGTAACAAATAGCTCAGTAGGCAGTACAGTTGAAGAGGAACAGAAATCTCTGGTAAGGGCAATCACAGAAGTTGGAAATGAAAACATAGGTACAAAAAATGTAACGGCGAAGGAATCATGGGTAACATAAGAAATACTCCAGTTGAAAGAAGGATGTACAAAAATGTTCAGGGAAGTGCAGGAGTGCAGAAATGCAAGTCGCTGAGGAATGAAGTAAATAGGAAGTGCAGGGAAGCTAAGACGAAATGGTAACAGGAGAAATGTGAAGAAATCGAAAAACGAATGATTGTCGGAAGGACTGACTCAGCATATAGGGAAGTCAAAACAGCTGTCGGTGACATTAAAAGCAAGGGTGGTAACATTAAGAGTGCAACGGGAATTCCACTGTTAAATGCAGAGGAGAGATTGGATAGGTGGAAAGAGCACATCGAAGGCCTCTATTAGGGGAAAGATTTGTCTGATGTGATAAAACCGGAGTCGATTTAGAAGAGACAGGGGATCCAGTATCAGAATCAGAATGTAAGAGAGCTTTTGAGGACTTAAGATCAAGTAAAGCAGAGGAGATAGACAATGCTCTAACTGAATTTCTAAAATCCTTGGGGAAAGTGACAACAAATCGACTATTCACGTCGGACTGTAGAATGCATAAGTCTGCCGAAATACCATCTGACTTTCGGAGAAACATCATTCACACAATTCCGAAGACTGCATGAACTGAAAAGTGCGAGAATTATCGCACAATCATCTTAACAGCTCACACATCCAAGTTGTTGATAAGAATAATATACATCAGAATGGAAAAGAAAATTGAGAATGTGCTAGACGACTATTAGTTTGGATTTAGAAAAGGTAAAGCCACCTGAGAGGCAATTCCGACGTTGCGGTAGATATTGCATGCAAGACTAAATAAAAATCCAGAGAAGTTCATAGGGTTTGTCGACCTGGAAAAAGCGTTCGACAATGTAAAATGGTGCAAGATGTTCGAAATTCAGAGAAACATAGGGGTAAGCTTTAGCGAGTGACGTGGAATACACAAAGTGTACAAGAGCCAAGAGGGAATAATGAAAGTTGACGACCAAGAACGAAGCGCTCGGATTAAAATGGTTGTAAGACAGGGATGTAGTCTTTCCCCCCTACTCTTCAATCTGTACCCTGAAGAAGCAATGATGGAAGTAGAATAAAATTTCAGGAGTGGAATTATAATTCAGGGTGAAAGGATATCAATGATACGATTCGCTGATGACATTTCTATCCTGAGTGAAGGTGAAGTAGAATTAATTGATATGCTGAATGGAGTGAACAATATCCTGAGTGCAGAATAAGGATTGAGAGTAAATAGAAGAAATATGAAAGTAATGGGAAGTAGCAGAAATGAGAACAGCGAGAAACTTAATATCAGGATTGATAGTCACGAACTAGATGAAGTTAAGGAATTCTGCTACGTAGGCATAAAAATATGCATTGACGGACGGAGCAAGGAGGTCTTCAGAAGCAGATTAGCAACGGCAAAAAAGACATTCGTGGCCAGGAGAAGTCTACTAGTATCAAACATAGTCCTTAATTTGAGGGAGACATTTCTGAGAATGAACGTTTAGAAGATAGCATTGTATAGCAGTGAAACATGGACTGTGGGAAAACGGGAACAGAAGAGAATCGAAGCGTTTCAGATGCGGTGCTACAGACGAATGTTGAAAATTAGGCGGACTGGTAAGGTATCGGTGAGGAGAAGAGGAAAGGGATATGTGGAAAACACTGACAAGCAGAAGGGACAGGATGAAGGATGATGGGACATCTGTTAAGACATGAGGGAATGACTTCCATGGCACTAGAGGGAGCTTAGAGGGCAAAATCTGTAGAGGAAGACAGGGATTGGAATACTGGAATACATCCAGATAATAATTGAGAACGTAGGTTGCAAGTGCTACTCTGAGATGAAGAGGTTGTAACAGGAGAGGAATTCGTCGCGGGCCGCATTAAACCAGTCAGAAGACTGATGACCCCCCCCCCCCCCCCCCAAAAAGGAATAAAGGTAATTAGAACCACCTACGTGTATTTTAAGACCAGTCAGCCGCATTTTCTTCATATTAGGAATGAGATAACATGGATATTTGGAGCTCTGCCAGGAACATTGTATATACAGCAGTGTAAAATCTGAAAAAAAATTTTTTATCTATACAACTCAATCCGATTGTCTTCCGTTTACCAATTGCAACTAATGTTTATTATTATTTAATGTTCGATTGTAAAACTGTGCAGAATTTCCAACTTAATTTTAATGCAGTCGAAGTACACCATTCGACAAATTGTAGCACACTACAAAGTATTCCCTGTATAGTTATCACTTCTCCTCTAATTAACACCCAAAATATTGAAGCAACCGATATTCTTTTAATAAAATGATATGATTTTTAGAAGCTTTCAAAGAATAGGAAAGAAGTTAGGTTTTAGCGTCCGACGAACAGCATGGTCCTTCGAGACAGTTATTATCCTTGGATAGGGCGAGGATGTGCAAGGAATTAGGCCGTATTGTTTTCGAAAAAAACTATGGTGGCAGCAACCTTAATCAGTTTAAGGAAACAACCGAATCCCGAATCCTTGTAGTCATGGGAGTATTTGAAAGCTTGAGTTCCTGAATGCCACCCCACATCCCTTGGTAGGATTATTCGGCAGCACTTTGAAAAGAGCAGTGCAGTTACAGCCGTTTTAACAAGTGTTCTGGATGTGTAACTGCGTCATGTATAATATTTTGCAAGGCTGAAGAAGCAATACATGTTTGTGCCGTGTTTATGTTTTAAGGAATAGTATACTTACCGTGATTTACAGTATGACTATAATTCACCACTTTACACATGAGATCTTTTGAGCCATGTGACAATGTCGGCACAAATGATTATACATTTGGCTTTGTCGGCAATAGCTTTATTTTCAACTTCTTGTCACGCTTTTTGGGCTACCCCATCATCACATCTGACGCATAAAAACACAATATAAGATGAAAAAGATAATTGCACTCATCGACATAAAACCTGGCCGCATAGAACGACAAATAATGTGGCAACGCTGATAACACAAGCCCTGCTATCTGTACAGACTTGCAACACTGTGGGTGGTGACAGTTCCTGGTGAAAGTCTTGTCTTCTGTTCAAGGAGCTATGCAACGCCTACTCCCGTGGTCTAGCGATAAACCGTACGTCGTCTGAATGCAACGAATGGGGCTCGAAACCACTGGTTTCCTAAATTTTTATTGGACCTTTCGTCTGAATACCGAAGTCCTGTGGGTAATGGAAGCACAGCTACAATGCATTTCACACCAGTAATAACAATTCCGTCCAATAATATTTTTGCCAAAGATTTCTCATCACACTGTCTGCTTTTGAACGCCGCATACATCAGAGTTCTCTGGGATCCCACTTGCTGGCACCCGTTAGCGACATCCGTGGTGCGCTTCCTCGCCCCATGTCGGAAGCGTCACTTACCGCTCTACACTCTGGATAGTACATAATGCTTTACTTTTGTTGAGTGATGCTCTACAAGAACTATCTACGATTTGCTTGTTTGTGATCCAACCAGAAATCTCACTACATTCTTTAATGTTATTGGTAACGCATTTATCTCCTATTTTTCCCTTTTAGAAGCTACTCTTAATGCGATCTGTCCCTCGGAAATTCGTATGTTTTCGTTAAGCCGCAGTGAGTAACTGTCGTGTAATGTGTTTTACTGTTGTCGTTTGATTTCTTATGCTACATGTGAGCGATAAACCGTGTGAATACCTAGCAGTGCGTGCTCTATAGCAACGCAGGCGCAGAGCAGAGCTTGTGATACACATATGGGTTCCTGGAGAACTTAACACTGATCGAAAGCGATATTGTAGATAACCAGTTCGATTTAAATCAACAAAATTTCCCATTTTTGAAGCTACGAAGACGGGAAGGAAGTTGCTAACGACAGTGTCAGTGAATCTGTACGGGGGTGCTTAAAGGAGTGCTTAAATGCTATTACAAAAATTTAGCGCAGAGGATTTGCATTCACTTCATAACTTATCTGACATGTGGGTCCTACGTGAGGAACAAAACTCCAATTCGTATCGTTGACGATCGTGTCGACACTTGCGCAGTGAAGCAGCTTGGTATTCGCAAAGCAGCTTGGTATTCGCAAAGCAGACTGCTATGATCATTATCGCAGCTTACTGAGTTGAGCTTGAGAGAGGACGTAACGTGTAAGGATTTTCTTGAAATTTGGCTAAGGAATTTCTTCTAGCAATTTCCAGCTCCATTAAATAAAAAGGAAAATACGAACCTCAAGTGCACTGGACAGTTTGACTAGCAGCTTTGTCTCATAGTGATATTGGTCTTTGAGCCTCATACTCCGTCCGAAAAGGCCTTGGAAGGCCCAACGGCACCGACCGGCCGCCGTGTCATCCTCAGACCACAGGCGTCACTGGATGCGGATATAGAGGGTGATGTGGTCAGCACACCGCACTTCCGGCTCTCTGTCAGTTTACATGACCGGAGCAGCTACTTCTCGATCAAGTAGCTCCTCAGTTTGCCTCACCAGGGCTGTGTGGACCCTGCTTGCCAACAACGCTCGGCAGGCTGGATGGTCACCCATCCGAGCCCAGCCCGACAGCGCTTGACTGCGGTGATCTGACGGGAACCGGTGTTAGCACTGCGGCACGGCCGTTAGCGTTGAGTCTCATAGAGCAACTTTAAAAGATAAGAATAGTTGTTATTTATGTGAAATACGGAATTGCTGGCGTCCAGAAATTCAATTTTCTGTCTCAGTGTCCCATTTTACATGAGATTTATATAACTGAAGTTATCGAAGTGGAAAGGGAATGCCACCTATTTTAGGGGAATAATTCAGGACGACACACGAAAGTAAATAAACTATCACAGGTTTGCCCAATATTTGTAACGGTGTTCTTAGCTGTAGCGTAGCGAAATGCTTCTCGTGCTCTTCTTATAAGGGCTCTCAGAGGTGTGGGGCGAGCGCTTTTGGTTTTCGTGCAGCGCTATTTCGTAATACTTTCTGAAGTCATCTTTCAGGCTAGCTACATTTTAGGCATTCAGTTAGATTTAATCTAGGATTCATTCCTTTTTTCAGCTTTCCAGAGTACAAGGGGGCTGTTATCGTAGGTGTTATATAAATTCCTTGTAGAGTAAACGAAGTTAGTGATATTAGTTTCCGCTCGTGCAACATACGGAAAATTTTGTATCGCGATACAGTTTCCAGAGAAATCCAAATGAATGAAATAGACACTTTGATAGTTTTAAACGAAAACTTAATTCAGTGGAACAAAAAGTAGTTGACGAGCAGCCTTGCCAGACACCTCACGAAACAGTAAGACAGCATACACTCTGCGACTCGAAATCGCCCGTGCCTACGTGCAATCTTGCGCTACATACAAATAGAATTTCAAGCTTACCATGATAAAGCAGAAGTATGTTGGCAGGGAATGAAGCAAGAATAAACACAGTTAATTAATTACTCGATGCCATGCAGTAACCAGCTCATTTGAGGATTCAGAAGAGAAGAAACTGATAATTATGTTCATTACAACAGAAACTAAACTGAATATGTGGTCAATGTGGAATTCTGCGCCTTCATACGTTTCTCCCTTTGAGATCTACAACATCTGTTCAAAAAATTCCGGAATATTCGTAATTTCGCGCCAGTGGTGTGTTGGAGAGAAAGGCGGTTGGCATCCCTGCACACGCCTGTGTTTAACCCTTTATTTGGCAAACATAAAAGTTGTAGAGAGAAAAAAATTTTGTTGTTTATTCTCATTCTGTAGACATAGAATAATGTTTCAATTGTAATATTTATTCATTATATAAAAAATACGTAATGTTGCCTGAGAGCAACATTGCCAAACAGTGACACTGATATACTGAAATTTGACTGTAATCTACTTTCTGCATCACTTCAGTTCAAGTGTGATAAACGTGTCCACGACCAACTTGTTGTCTTCATACATGAGAATATCAGTCTCCTAATACACACAACAACTGAAAACGAAGATTTCCAATGATAAATAATTTCAAATATCAATTACATTTTGTATAAAAAGCTTCGAAACAATCTCTTCCAGGCACAAAATACAGAACTATATTGCACTTAGAACACGTGAATGTTTACTAACCTCTTGGACAATAACGACATCGACTGTTTGATCAATGAATAGGTCAGTGGTCAAGGCCATCGAACCTCGCGTCTTGTACAGGCACTGGAATCTTTGCTCTCTTCTTGGGCGGTGGCGATTCCTTTCTAGGTCGTTCTGCTTTCTTTTCGTTTGCACCCATCAAACCATTAGCAATGTCTACTCGAAATGACTTCAATGACATTTCCATATCACAATTTTCACGGCGAAAGAGTAACCATGCAGCGACTACACACAGGTCCAATAACCAGTCAAAAATTCTCACGTACCAGCGCTTTGAATTGACAGCCACTATGTATTGTTCGATAACCATTCCCGCCGGGTCTACACCACCAACATGCCTATTGTAGAAACTGAATGTTCGGACATGACACATCTGTCTTTCGTTTTGAAACAGTATTCCAACGTTTCAGAGTCTTCTCTGGTTCTGTTCCACAAAATGAACTTGCTAAACACACTGGCTTGTTATCTCTCCACCTAACTACCACGATTCCTGAATAATCATAGCTTCCCCGACCTCGCTCCAGTAGGGACTTCTCCGGTTCAAGTGAGCAACCTTTTATTCGATTCCTCCGTACTGTTCCCAGGGAATCTATTTTATTATTCAGGAAAATGAACAGTTCCAGCGTGGAAAAGAAGTTGTCAAAAGTTCACTCTTGAGCTGAGCGGCTGAGCAGTTGTCTTACATAGCAGAATTACAACTTGGCCACCAATTCCAAATTTCTTTTCATCTTCTGATAAGTTCGTAATCATACCTTTACCGGTATATGGAATATAATCGTATACAATTCCAGACACTCCTGCTACGACAAAAATCTTGAAGCCACATTTGTGGGGTTTGTTCTGAATACACTGACGCAGATTGCCAGCCCTGGTACCTTTATACGGAACCATAATTTCATCGACTGAATATTTATTTTCTACATCAAGGTTTCGACATTTGCTTATCACAGCATCCAGAACAGTTCTAATTTTCAGCAACCTGTCGCTAGAGCTGGCATAATTCTCATTATTCGAGAAGTGAAGGTACGAGTATCTACGGAGTTTCTGAAATCTTTTCAAACTCATACACTGGAATTTATTTCGATATTAGTAGATAGAGGCTAGTAATCGGAGTATGGAGGCAAATTTATTATACCCATGTAAATTAGTATGCCAATGAATTGCTCATTTCATTTACATTTGCATTTAGTGATGACTATATCTGCTGCACAGAATATAGGTTTGTGTTATCAACGATCAGTTTTATTATCTGAGAGTCAAATAGTTTTCTGAAATATTGTGAAGGAGATTCACCACACGACCCGTGAAATTCAAGAGAGAGATATGAATACACACATAAAGTCTTGGCTTCACCCATTTGAACTGAATTGTTGGGAGAGCTCTATTCTTGGTAGAATTGGAGGGTCTCGCTGTGCCACTTACGCCACATTGGTGATGTGGCACTTCTTCGTCTGTTGTTACTTCATCATCTTCAGAATTAGTTTCTGCTACGATTATCAACTGATTATTTCGTTAAATTTTAGGCTAGTAATCCGGATCTTCATCACAATTGTCACTATAATATCTAAAAAAAATGGTTCAGATGGCTCTGAGCACTATGGGACTTAACTTCTGTGGTCATCAGTCCCCTACAACTTAGAACTACTTAAACTTAACTAACCTAAGGACATCACACACATCCATGCGAGAAGCAGGATTCGAACCTGCGACCGTAGCGGTCAGGCGGTTCCAGACTGTAGCGCCTAGAACCGCACGACCACCCCGGCCGGCTAGAATGTCTAGTTCCGAACTTGAAATGTCGCAGTCAGAAAGAAAAGGATGAGGAGGAAATATAGTGGCTTTACACTTCTTTTTTCCATAAAAACTCACTGAATTCACATGCGTTTTATCTGCTAACAAATGTAACTATTGGCCGTGATATTATTCAGTTACTTTTACTGGCAATGTTGCTCTAAAGCTACGCGTATATTTTGTCTTTTCTCTGTCCTTCAGATTTGCTTATAAACCACAGATAACACATCATATTATAATGGCAAACATTTTTCTACAAATAAATTGCAGATGCACTTACCTTTTCGAAGTTATACTATATAAAAATTTAGAACACTACACAGCTTATTCACAGCTAACCGTTACATGCACTCAAACAAACGATTTCTGCGCGCCTCTCTGCCAAAAATTAGAGCAACAACGTGCTGAATCGTGTTTAGGGAGTAATAACAGACAGCAACGCTGACAAGAAGTGGCTGGTATTCGTGAAGGTCGTCCACAACACAATAAGAAAGAACATGTTGCTTGAGAGCAACATAAACAGATATAGGGTTGATGTGTAACTGCAGGAAGTTTCATTGCTGATTGACTGTTAGTTATTGTTCAGTGCTGTATTGAGTAAACGTTGAGTCACACAGTCTGCGAATTTCGCGGTGGTAGAGTTAGAGGAGCAGTGCGTCTGCATTAAATTTTTGATGGAACTCAAGAAAACCCTTACAGAGACACACCAAATGATGCAGCAAGCCTACGGTGCTGAGTGGTTGAGACCCGTACTCGATGTTACGAATGGTTTGTACGGTTTAAAAGTGGTCGGATGGAAGTTAAAGCTGATCCCCGATCAGGACGTCCTCCGACGTGTACCGATGAGGCCCGTGTCAGGAACCTCAACGAAACTGTGCGTGCCTATCGAAGACTGACTGTCCGAGAGAGTGCAGAAGAATGTAACAATTCAGTCGTCACTAACTCCTGACACAGCAGCTTGGAACGCGTCGTGTTCCTCCCACGGCTTATGAGTGATGACCAGAAGAGCATTTAGATCGCGCATACGAGAGCCAGATGAACCTTAAGAGAATCATTACTGGTGATAAGATACGGGTCTACGGTTGCGATTCTGAGAGCAAGGGTCAATCTTTACAATGAGTCGGGAAAAGTTCTCCGAGACCAAAAAAGGCTCGTCAGGTCAGTCAAATGACAAAGCCATGCTGATAGATTTCTTTTAATTTGAAGGATTAGTTCATCATGAATTGCTACAGGGAGAAACTGTTAACCGATACTACTATCGAGGCGTGTTGCGACGCCTGCGAGAAAATGTGAGGAAGAAACGGCCTGAAATGTGGCGAGACAGTTCATGGCTCTTGCATCACATGGTGACGCACCTGTTGGTGCGTGACTGTTGCACGAAAAATAAAAATCACTTCACTGTCTCATCCACCGCGCTTTCCAGACCCGGCCCCTGTGAATTTTCTTTTACTTCCAAAGTTGAAAACCCCGCTGAAATAACGAGGATTTGCAAAGACAGACGAGATAAAAGAAAATTCGCAGACGGCGCTTTGCGCGATCTAGCAAGGTGCGTACCAAGACTGCTTCTGGAAGTGGAAACGCTGTTGAGAGCGCTGTATCAATTGTGAACGAGAGCGTTTCGAAGGAGACCATGCACAATAAGCAAAGGGTAAATATAGAAAAATTTTGTGGACAAAGTTCCGAAATTTTCTGAACGGACCTCAAATATACAGAGTGGTCCACTGACAGAGACCAGGCCAAATATCTCACGAAATAAGCAATCAAACGAAAAAACTACAAAGAACTAAACTTGTCTAGCTTGAAGGGGGAAACCAGATGGCGCTATGGTTGTTCCGCTAGATGGCGCTGCCATAGGTCAAACGGATATCAACTGCGTTTCTTTTAAATAGGAACCCCCATTTTTTATTACATATTCGTGTAGTACGTAAAGAAATATGAATGTTTTTGTTCGACCACATTTTTCGCTTTGTGATAGATGTCGCTGTAATAGTCACATATGGCTCACAATTTTAGACGAGTGGTTGGTAACAGGTAGGTTTATTAAATTAAAATACAGAACGTAGGTACGTTTGCACATTTTATTTCGGTTGTTTCAATGTGAAACACGTACCTTTGTGAACTTATCATTTCTGAGAACGCATGCTGTTACAGCGTGATTGCCTGTAAATACCACATTAATGCAATAAATGCTCAAAATGATGTCCGTCAACCTCAATGCATTTGACAATACGTGTAATGACAATCCTCTCAACACCGAGTAGTCCGCCTCCCGTTATGTTCGCACATGCATTGACAATGCGCTGACGCATGTTGTCAGGCGTTGTCGGTGGGTCACGATAGCAAATATCCTTCAACTTTCCCCAGAGAAAGAAATCCGTGGTCGTCAGATACGGTGAACGTGCGGACCTTGGTATGGTGCCTCGACGACCAATCCACCTCTCAAGAAATATGCTATTCAATACCGTTTCAACCACACGCGAGCTATGTGGCGGACATCCATCATGTTGGAAGTACATCGCCATTCTGTCATGCAGTGAAACATCTTCTAGTAACATCGGTAGAACATTGCGTAAGAAATCAGCATGCATTGCACCATTTAGATTACCATCGATAAAATGGGGGCCAGTTGCCCTTCCTCCCATAATGCCGCACCATACATTAACCCGCCAAGGTCGCTGATGTTCCACTTGTCGCAGCCATCGTGGATTTTCCGTTGCCCAATGTGCATATAATGCCGCTTTACGTTACCGCTTCGTCGATAAATATAATGCGTGCAAAAAATCTGTCATCGTACCGTAATTTCTCTTGTGCCCAGTGGCAGAACTGTACACGACGTTCAAAGTCGTCGCCATGCAATTCCTGGTACATAGAAATATGGTACGGGTGCAATCGATGTTGATGTAGCATTCTCAACATCGATCCTCGCGCAATTTGTCTGGTACTGATGTGCGGATTAGCCGTGACAGCAGCTAAAACACATACCTGGGCATCATCATTTGTTGCAGCTCGTGGTACACCTTTCACATGTGGCTGAACACTTCCTGTTTCCCTAAACAACGTAACTATCCGGTGAACGATCTGGACATTTAATGATGTCGTCCAGCATACCGAGCAGCATACGTAGCACACGTCCGTTGGGCATTTTGATCACAATAGCCATACATCAACATGATATCGACCTTTTCGCAATTGGTAAACGGTCCATTTTTAACACGGGTAATGTATCACGAAGCAAATAACGTCCGCAGTGGCGGAATGTTACGTGATACCACATACATATACGTTTGTGATTATTACAGCGCCATCTATCACAAAGCGAAAAAAGTGGTCCAACTAAAATATTCGTATTTGTTTACGTACTATACGAAAATGTAATAAAAATGGGGGTTTCTATTTAAAAAAAACGCAGTTGATATCCGCTTGACCTATGGCAGCGCCATCTAGCGGGCCCACCATAGCGCAATCTGTTTCCTCCTTCAAGCTAAACGAGTTTCGTTCTTTGTAGTTTTTTCGTTTGATGCTTATTTTGTGAGATTTTGGCCCGGTCACTATCAATGGACCACCCTGTGTATATCGCATAGTAACTATCCCGTTTATTGCTTCGTAATGTCCCTTTCTCGTTTGATCCCCAAATGCCAAAAATAATCCAAATCCATGTCACTAATGCTTCCTTCGACACGCTTGGTATTCGTAAAAACAGACCACTGTATCGAGTTGCCAGAAGACTCACGAATTGCGTTCAGTTGTATTCACAAGTAAAACACGCATTTCATTATCCGAAATTTCCATGTTCGTTTACTTAGCCATGTAAATAAAAGTAAGAAGAAACTCCAATTTGCCCATTGGCAGAACTCAATCGAACAGTAGCAGAACAAAATTATCAAACATAGTCTTCCATTTACTGATGTAAATCTATAATGAGCAGCCGAGAAAGGGGAAACCATGGTAGTGGTCACAAATTCGTAACTATCTGCGTCAGTGGCCGGGTCCAAAATACATACGCGATTCTTAAGTGATATATTACGACACGAATTTGTCATCACGGTGTTAAATCATCAGAAATTGTTGCAGAATTCTGCCTGCTTCACCGGCCTCCCGTTGTCGTCTTTTATTATTGGGCTTTTCCTACTGCTCAGAAAACAAGTCGTTAAGGTAAATGTGTATAATCTGCGTGGCGAAATATCCAACTTTACTTTCTTCCAGATTCACTGGTCATATACATCGGTACCAAACAGTGATAGCACAACTCTTGCCAGTGAAAGAATAACTACAATAATAGTAATGACAACAAACTAATAATGAATGAAGTTCATTGCGTTATAAAAGAAAGTTCATCATTAAAAATAAAATAGGTTGTTCAGTCCCGGCTATTTCCAGGAAAAAAAGGAAAGAACAGAAGTGATACACATCGCCAATTATGATGTATCATGCAGCGTAACTTGCTGTGACAGTGCGAGAGAGAGACAAAGATATTATTTATTACTCTGTGGCGGTCAGCGCTCACATAATTATTCTTAGGATATAGAGTTTTTTGTTCTTGTTAAGAGTAAATTTTAGGGGAGAAGAGCCATTCTTGTGATGTAAAAAATCGACACCATTGCGAGTTTATATTTCACATTGTAAAATATAAGTGCATATGGAAGGAAATCAGTTAATAGAACAATAAGATATTGTTCATTTCAAGAAGGTACGTCTTATTATACACCCAGCGATATACTGCAATAGTGATTTACTAATAAACACCAGCTGAGAACAGTTCCGACGGGAGCGTTCAGTTCTAATGAAATAGTTCGATGTTTTCTTCGGAAAGGGGGTCACTTCATGGATCATTCAAATCCACAATAGTAACTGGACATTTCTCAGAACTGAAAGCAATCTGATTGCTATGCAACAGAGCCCCGAAGAATATTTCTCCGTACTTTGGTTACCACTTTCAGTTCAACACGGTATCTGCAGCATCTGGAGCAGATTTCTACAACAGCGGAAGAGTGTAATCGCTATCAGTTTCACACACCGCCCTGTGTACGCTGTATGTATTTACCCACAACAGTGAACATACAGTTACTCACACACATAGAAAGACAATACTAGGTGGTGTGGGGAACCATTTCAGTATAATGGCCCTGTAGAGCTAAATAGTAAATAGCCTAGTAAGAAAGGGAGTCTTTATACAATCCAGCGAGATCTGGCCTATCAGATATCCATGTCTTGGATTGGCCTTTATCCACGTGGAAGGCACGTGTCATGTGAGGATGAGGAGAGGGGTGGGGCGCGGGGAGATGGGGGGGGGAAGGAGGGGCTGAGGGGCTCTGAGAGTAATAGGGAGAGGGAGGCGCCTGCTTTCATTGCCAGATTCATATTTCACATTATGTAAGAAAGAGATTTCCGGTGAACCAGTATTGCTACGTCAGATTCTCACCTCAATGAACAAAGTTATGTTTCAGAAGGGAAAGCGACGTAGAAAATTTGAGAAGACCTGCCTTATATATCGAGACAAGTGTTGCGCCACAGGGAAACATGACACTGGGTTCGTTTAGCTCTCTAACATTGCTCTGGTGGTAATCAACGTAGACAGTTCACAAAATGAAATACAAAACCAGTTGAAATTTAAGTGTGGATTAACCTTCCTAAGGTCGAAGAATTAACTTTTCCATCTTAGTGTCATATAGACGAGACCACCATTCAGATTAATTCATCAGTATGAAAAGACAGCGTTACGGGGATTTAGCAAGATCACTCAGCACCAATTCCAACGAGGTGCCAAACATCACCAGTAGTACTGGCAATTATCAATTGCTTTAGCCATATGAGGAACTTCATGGGCAGCTCACAATGTCCTCACTTCTTTCCATAACTTGCTTCAGCCAGTCCTCAGTGCAGCTGAGGGACGACTTCAAACCGACATTAGATTACGCGATTGAAAAACACAAATGAATTGCACACCTTGAAGTCAAAGCTTATTTTAACAATACTAAAAATTTGTACAAAACGACCTTGTCCAAAGTGTCAACACGCAGTAAGACACAAAGCACAACTGCCCTCAAACCGACTGCATCTAGGACCAGTCGTGTGTCACACACAACTAGAATATCAGGAATACCACCAAAATGTGGTTAACAGCAGACTAACACATCATTCCCACGGAGTAATAAATCAAATTGTGGATTCACAAGAAAATAAAAATGTATGACTACTGAAGAACAAGAAACAGGCAATGTGCAGTTATTTTTCACCTACAGATCCACCACAGGTAGTGCATACCAATAAGCTGGTCCATTGGTTCCGTAATTTTTCCCATTTGCTTGATACCGAGACGTGTAAAAAGTACAGATTCGTGTCACTTATAGTTACTTCGAATCTGAGATTTTATCTTGTTTTTTTGGTGACGTAACTTGGTACTCGCGAAGCAGACGACTTTGGTTACTCCTGCAAGGTTGCCAGAAGATATATAACATGCAGAATTAAGTTTCGTCACTTACTTGAGACAGTTATAAGATACAGTTTTTGCAGCAAACCTGAAACTCATTTCGAAAGAAGCTAATGTTTTAGAAAGTGAGTGTTTTAAAACTAAGCGGACAAGGCATTGTTGTAGTAAGCACTCTCTCATTGCCACGCAATCGCCTTAAGGTGGAGTGCGATACATATCGGAATCACTTGTAACGTAAGCAAATAACAATACTATAGCACATAAGTAAAAGGTCTTTGCTATCCATATCGACATAAATGAAATTCCGACCGTCGTCCCAATGAATGAAGTGCATCCACATCCGAGATACCATTACAAGTGCTGAATGACGTGCGTAATTCCGAAATGAAATGTAAAATTTTGAAACGAGTATTAGCGCAAAAATACACTCTATGGCATAAGGTAAAGTTTGGAGTCGAGGCACTGCTTCTAAAGAAACAAGCAAAAACGCGATGCATACCATGTTGAGAATGCAGGAAGTGCTTGTAAAGAAGCATACAACATGAGCCACTGACGAATGCTAGAAACTAACGAGTTTAAAATTAAGTGAGGCGAATATGGGAAAACATGTGCAGTATAAATCACTTTAAAAAGTGGTACCTGGCAGTTACGTAATAAAATATTTAAGTCAGTTGGAGAGAAACACAACAGTTTCAACTAACCAAAACGGTCACCCTGTGAAATCGCGGTAACTGTAAACAAAGGTCTACAGGGCTTAACGCCGTTTTGTTGTTGTTGTGGTCTTCGGTCAGAAGACTGGTTTGACGCAAGTCCCCGTGCTACTCTTGCCTGTGTAAGCCTCTTCATCTACGAATAACTACTGCAAATTACATTCTCCTGATCTGCTTACTGTATTCGTCTCTTCTTCTTCGTCTATTATTTTTACCTCTCACACTTCCCTCTAATATTGAAATGGTGATCTCTTGACGTCTCAGGAGGTTCATATCAACCGGCCCTTTTTCTTAGAACTTACTGTGCCACAAATGTCTTGTCTCCCCAGTTCTGTTCAGTACCTCCCCATTAGTTACACGACCTACCCATCTAATGTTCAGCATTCTTCTGTAGTGCCACTTTTGAAAAGCTTCTATTACCTTTTTATTTAAACTGTAAACTGTTTGCCGTCCATGTTTCAATTTCATACATCGCTACAGACCAGACAAATACCTTCAGAAGAGACTTCCTAACATTTAAATCTGTATTTGGTGTTATCAAATCTCTGTTCTTCAGAAACGTTTTTTTGCCATGGCCATTCTACATTTTGTATCGTCTCTACTTCAGACATCATCCGTTGTTTCTCTGCTGAAATATCAAAATTCATCTACTACTTTTAGTGTCGCGCATCCTAATCTAACTTCCTCACCATCACCTGATATAGTTCGACTGCTCAACTGCTATGGTTTCAGGTTCGAAGCCTGCCTCGGGCATGGATGTGTGTGATATCCTTAGGTTAGTTAGGTTTAAGTAGTTCTAGGGGACTGATGACCTCAGATATTAAGTCACATAGTGCTTAGAGCCATTTGAACCATTTTTGATTTAGTTCGGCTGCATTCCCTTATCCGGTATTTTGTTTATGTTGGTGTTCATCTTATATCTTCCCTTCAAGACGCTGTCCGTTCCGTCAACTGCTCTTCCAATTCTGAGACAAATCTTAAATTTTTTTTTCCTTCTCCCTCAACTGTGGCTCCTGCTCCACATTTTTCTTTGGTTTCCTTCCCTGCTTGCTCTATGTACAGACTGAATTACGTTAGGTATAGGCTGCAATCATGTCTCACTCTCTTCTAAACCGCTATTTCCTTTGCATGCCCCTCGACTCTTATAACTGGCGTCTGGTTTCTGCACAAGCTGTACATAGACTTTCGCTCCCTCTACTCCACCCATGATACGTTCAGAATTCCAGAGCGTATTTCGGGCAACATTGTCAAAGGCTATGAACCTAGTTTTGCCTTTCCTGAAGCTATTTTCCAAGAGAAGTCGTAGGGTCAGTATTGCCTCACGCGTTCCTACGTTTCTCTAGAATAGAAACTGATGTTCCCTGACGTCGGCTTCTACTACCAGTGTTTCCATTATTCTGTAAAGAATTGGCGTTAGAATTTGGAACTATGACTATTAAACTGATACTGCGGTAATACTCTCACCTGTCAGCACCTTCTTTCTTTGAAAGTGGAACGGCGTAACGACGTGCACGATGAAATATAATAACGTTTAGCCAGTTGTTAAGGGATAAAATACACTAGTTTTACACCAAAAAATTAAACAAATATTTTTTTGAATTAAAGTACTATTATGAATCCGATGAAAAATTAAGATACCAGCAACCATGCGTCATTGATAAATGCTATTAAGAAGCCATTGCTATGGTGCTTGTAATGGTTCTTTATTTACGTTACCATTACGGCACTCCAATCCCAGTTCTCGATACCAGTAATATCGTACTACTTTTCTGCGAAATAACAGACATATTTTTGTGACACTATTCACATTTGGTTTTATTAAAGTATAGGTACTCCGATGTATCGATATATTACAGTGATATGGTTCTTGTGTGTATTCATTTCTGTGAGACTGTCATAATCTTTGAATTACTTGTAACCGTTTTGGTGCGAATGCGCACAGAGCAGTCTTTGTTTCACTTTGCAGAAGTTAAGTTGTTATTTCGCTTTGTAAAAGAAAAGTCAAGTCTTGTGTTTGGTTAAAGTGGAAATTAAACATATGAAGATTGATACAAAACTGTTTTCTTGATGATATGATAATTAAGAAGGAGTATATATGAATTTACAAGAAGTTTAATAAAAATGTGGATCGTGAACACCAAGTCAAAAATTATGTCTACCATACCATTGTTCTGATCTGGGACTGTTTGATCATTAAGAATTTCCTGAAAAACGCATTTGTTAGGTCTTCAAATATTGCTAAAACTAAGATCTGGACCTTCTAGCACTCAAAGTGGTATCACCCTAGAATCAACAAGATGAGCCATAACAACTACGACGAAATCTACGTGGGAATCCATTCAAGATAAGTGCCAAAATTAATGACTTTTTTACAGTGACTTCATTTTTTCCATTCTGACGATACCATCCACAGTCAATAACTTTGTTTTTGCCCGATAAAGCGAACATATGCTGCGTGAGCAACATTATTAATCTGATTTCTACCCTACTTTGCAAGTGGTGGTATTGTCAGATGCTTCAAGATATTGAACTGCAATGGAGTGCGTCGCATATGAAAACCATAAAGCAATTTTAAACCATAAGCTTTTGTTATACTTCAAACAATCTTAAAATTTAAGCACCCTATGTAAACAATGCATGGGAAGCGCGGGTCTCACTCGGGCTTTCACTAATGTGTTCTTCAATGTTCGTGGCAAAACTGTGCTGTAATGTGCACCCAGATTTAAGCTAATGTCATCCGTCTGTTCGTGAGAGCCATTCGAACAATCCAGTGATCCTTCTGGAAGGACCCGACCCTCTTCTGCTCGACACACAGTTGTCCAGAGTGCATCACGTCACCACTTGTTACGCGGTCACTGGACTATAGCAAATTATCTGTGCGGTTTATCAGTGTCGTGGTCCCATATCCCTCAAACCAATGGTTGGAGCTTCCTCTAGCTACAAGCAGCATGCGCATGTCCTGAGAGAATGGTTTTGTGCGATCTCTCCAGTAGCGTTAGACACACCCAACAATCATCATGTACTTATTCCATATTTTATTTGCAGGACGAAATTTTAATCAATCCATCTCAAAGGCACACAAATACTGGAGTATCAGGTAAGTAGGTTTTGGGCAAGATGAACCCGGAGTACCACTTCTCGTGATCTGGCGCTTCAGCGCCTGCCTGTTGTGGCCCTCTCTCGGTGACCTGTAGCCAACCATCGCTGTGTCCGACGGACTGTCTCCGGCGATATATCGGCAGCACTGCTATTGTTCTCCCGTCTGTTTACTCGCGTTTAGCCCCAACTCGCTAACTCAAACAAAGCCCGTTGTCGCATTCCCTATCGACCCCCAGCTACACGACGGTTTGTTCTCAAGTCAATACGAGCCACGATGCTAGTCTGTTTAACACCCCGCCAGTCCCGGAGCATCTCTGAGTTGCACTTTTTGTTTCTGCTCAAATAAAACCAAGTCATAAACGAAGGCGGTCTTCAGCGAAATACAACCATACCGTTCATTAATCCCTCTTTCTTAACAATAGGCACAACAATTGCCAAAAACAGTAGTCATTCAGTTTTTGAGTCCAGGAGAGGTTTTGTTTGTTCACAGTGACAAAAAAAGTGATTTCCGTTGTCTCAAAGATCGTACATCTTCTCTGAAACATTCATTTTGTCCTCTCTAACTTTTTTTTCCGCATAAAAGTCCCGTGCTGCAAAAGGAGATAAGCACCACACGTGTCTTTTCATTCGAAATTTCCTTTCTTTCTCACACTGTCTACATTTCTTCTGCGTTCACGAGAGATTTCATTTGGTTTCACTCGTATCAATTTTCCCTCTTTGTTCATTAGTTCGTAGAATTTTACCACGTCTAAATTAAAGAGGATTTGGATTTAAAATTTTTCCTTCACTGCAGGTGGTCTTACGGCAATTCTTTTCTTAGAGGCCGAGTAAAATCTAACCGTTTCAATATAACAGTTCCGTTTCCGAAACGTATAAATGAGCTGTTTAATCAAGCAATGTGCATTGTTAACTAAAGGATAGCCATTGGCCATATTTTTGTATTGCAGGAGGCACTATTGGCCGAAGACATCTCCAAAATCGTCATTTTCGATTTTACTTCTTGTTCCTTCGTCAACTGTCCCAACAAACTGTGAGCTGAAAATGAAGATGACATTCGCCTTCTGCAACTAGGAACAATGGTTCCTTCTATGCGATATGCAAAACCACTTGAATGTAAAGCAAGTTTTTTATATACACTTCGGTTCGTTTGATCTTTGCCATTTTTCTTAAGCGTCCCAACGAGAGATAACGCACGATTTTTATAACAAATGAGCGACTCAAGCTGTATAAATAGTTCTAGAATCATTGGAAATTATGGAAAGTATCTAATAAAATGAAAATTATTTAATGTGGAAATTTCTAATGAAAGGAACTTTGAACATTGACAGTATTAAATGAAACTAACGTTGTTGCGGGAATGTTAAATCACATTGATTATACATTACGTGTCGAGAATGTTTATTATTATTATTTATTTATATTATTTCACAGCAAACAACAAGGAAGTCTCCTTCCAGAAGAGTTCTGTAATTACGCTTTGGCCATATCTACCTGCAACGGACGATCGGTTCTGTTCTGTATCGGCGTAGTTGCCAATGATAATGCCATTACATTATAAGCTGAAAGAGAAAAGAGCTGCAGTGCGTGCTATGATATACCGCTTGTCAAGAAATACAACATCCTGTCCACTCATCCTTCTGTTCATTTGCTAACAGTGCTCTTAGTACCATTTTCATTCAAAATGTGCGTCAGTTAAGAAAAGGGAGACGATGATTATAAATGAAAAATAAAATGAAATCAGAACTTGTTTAGTTTTCTCGAAATTGTAAAGCTTGCATTTAAACAGCTTTTAATAAAATTACTCATTCTTCTATCCTAGTACGGACACCACCCATTACCGAAGCATGAAACTCCCATTTCGTTCTACTTTTAAATTATTAACTCAAAATCTCATTTTAACTAACAGGAGTAGGTAGAACTTGCTAAAACCTTGCCGCATGACTGATAAATCTTCTCCTTCGCCTAACACACGAAATCACTGAACAATGAAAATTATCAAACTGCAGTAATCACTAAATGCATGCAACACAATGCAACAAATACCTTTTGGATGCTGAGCTGTTTCTGTGTCAAAATAAAATTTCAAAAATCTTTCCTTCAATAATACTCATTTCTTATCTACTATCCACTTCTCAAAATTTCTCATCTTCAAAAGGGAACCACTTGTTCTGATTCAAGCTCTTCAGCTAAACCAGCCGATTGCCTCCAAGTCTCTTCCAATACTCGACAATAACTCGCTCTCTCCATCACTACTGTTCTGCCTAACGCGCGCTATTTAACCAACAACGCTTTTCTTAATACTCAAAGACACTGCCTCATTTCATGTTTCAAAGAGTTACAAGTGTATCTATGGAAGTTGAAGTCGAAGTCGTTGCAATTGATCTGTTACAGGAGTGATAAACTCATGCTGTGGGAAATTAAGTAAATCGATACATTACGAATACAGTCAACAGTTTTTTTGTATAAATAAAATTTCTTCATGATATAAGAAGCAAACAATGTGCTTCTCAAATGCAAGTGAGACTGATCTATAAAATGTTCCTGTAGCACGCAAAGTAGATGGCTTTATCCTTACACGAAGCTTTCAAAGTGTAACAAATATAGTCGTGGCTATTTATCAACAACATGAAGAGTAAGTTAATACATCTGTGAAATCAAATGTCAATGTACAGTTATAAGAAAATTTCATTTCCTCAAAAATAATAAAACTTACACAGTTGGTCGCGCTTCTCTCTTACATTCACACCCATAGTAATGCACCTTTCACAACGGCAACAATATTATAGAACGTACTCCGTGAAACAGGTAGGTAGACGGGAACAGTTAAGTCGGACTGAAGCAGTCCTTACTTTGGATGGGCACTGTATTGAGCACCTCCTTTAGCATTGGTTGGCAAGTGCAGTTTTTATACAATAGCAAGTAAATTACATTAGAAGTCTGCCGATTCACAGTAACAGTATAATGTGTTCTCATTTGTTTAGTTCTCATTTGTTTACCCACTTGTAAAAATGGCTCTGAGCACTATGGGACTCAACTGCTGAGGTCATTACTCCCCTAGAACTTAGAACTAGTTAAACCTAACTAACCTAAGGACATCACACACATCCATGCCCGAGGCAGGATTCGAACCTGCGACCGTACCGGTCTCGCGGTTCCAGACTGCAGCGCCAGAACCGCGCGGCCACTTCGGTCGGCTTACCCACTTGTATGCTACATTCTATAAGTCGATCGTTGAAGCAAAAAGTTGTTTTTAACAATAGTGAATATGAACAAGCGCTTGTAGCTCTTAAGGTATGCACTATAAGCCCATGTTTACTGGGCATGCTTTTCTTGTTTTGGTCTATATAACCACCTTTCTTATGGAAAGCTTTCTTAAAACTCTGTAAATAGGGAACAGATTACATATACTGTATCTCATTCAGAAATCACATTTGAATCTTGTTTGTTTTGCGAGACGACCGTAGAAGAAGAAAAGTCTACCAGCATCTGTTGAAATTTGACAGTGAAAAGGACTGAACAAAGTTAGCAAATAGTGCTACAGGTACACACCGCTGGCCGTTACAGTAACAATGCCAGGAAATGAAATTTTACTCATTGTCTATATACAGGAAGAACATAACGTTATAAATTTCTTGGTGTTTTCGGAGTGGAAGGGTGCGAAATTCATAACACCTTGCTGCAAGCTCTGTCAGATGGTTCAAATGGTTCAAATGGCTCTGAGCACTATGAGACTTAACATCTGTGGACATCACACACATCCATGCCCGAGGCAGGATTCGAACCTGCGACCGTAGCGGTCACGCGGTTCCAAACTGAAGCGCCTAGAACCGCACGGCCACACCGGCCGGCCAGCTCTGTCAGACACAGCGGCTCAGCCCAGCTGGGCATCAAGTCAAACTGAATTTAGATGACGCATGCGCATACACCACTCCATGCTGCTTCTACTTTGTGACAGAGTTCTTCAATCGTGGTGGCCAGAGTCAATTGGAACATTAAGTGAAATTTTATGGCGTTCAGTCATGTTGAAGCGGTACTGTGAGTACACTTCATAAACGCAAATCATGCCTCAGTCGAATAAATCCCAGTTGAGGGGCATCAGAAGTTAATCAGCTGATTGCAGCATTATCATACGATCCTCACTTGTTAAGTCAATAACCGAAGTAATGGACATGGAGAAAGGCAACTAAGTGTTTTATTTCAAATTACTTTTTCAATTAGTCACACTTCCTCGTCCGCTCTGTACCTTTCCATTATGTATAAGTGCATGTTGTGCGACTGTGTTGGGCTTAGAGTGGTTATGGGCTGTTTAAAAGATTGTCAGTAGACGCAGTAGGCTTCGAAGGAAAGCGGTCACATAACTCATAGGTGCCAGCCTTCCCACAGACCAAGGTCAATGAGATATAAGGCCCTGCAACGAAATTGTGGCGTCATACTAGTCTGCTAGACCGCCACATTTCGCGAACGCCCGGCTCCGTGCGTGGTACACAGGAAATCAACATTTAATTGAAAAGGTAGCCCATAAAAGTCTTAACTTTGTCGTGCGCTATCGAGAACTAGCATGCATTTAAACACGTTGTCAAGAATTAATAAATTCCAGAATGAGATTTTCACTCTGCAGCGGAGCGTGCGCTGATATGAAACTTTTTGATATGAAACTAGCACTCCTGAAAGAAAGGATATTGTGTAGACATGGCTTAGCCACAGCCTGGAGGATGTTTCCAGAATGAGATTTTCACTCTGCAGCGGAGTGTGTGCTGGTATGAAACTTCCTGGCAGATTAAAACTGTGTGCCCGACCGAGACTCGAACTCGGGACCTTTCCCTTTCGCGGGCAAGTGCTCTACCATCTGAGCTACCGAAGCACGACTCACGCCCGGTACTCACAGCTTTACTTCTGCCAGTATCTCGTCTCCTACCTTCCAAACTTTACAGAAGCTCTCCTGCGAACCTTCCAGAACTAGCACTCCTGAAAGAAAGGATATTGTGGAGACATGGCTTAGCCACAGCCTGGGAGATGTTTCCAGAATGAGATTTTCACTCTGCAGCGGAGTGTGCGCTGATGTGAAACTTCCTGGCAGATTGAAACTGTGTGCCCAACCGAGACTCGAACTCGGGGCCTTTGCCTTTCGCGGGCAAGTGCTGTACCATCTGAGCTACCGAAGCACGACTCACGCCCGGTAGGAGACGAGATACTGACAGAAGTAAATCTGTGAGTATCGGGTGTGAATCGTGCTTCGATAGCTCAGATGGTACAGCACTTGCCCGCGAAAAGCAAAGGTCCCGAGTTCGAGTCTCGGTCGGGCACACAGTTTCAATCTGCCAGGAAGTTTCATATCAGCGCACACTCCTCTGCAGAGTGAAAATCTCATTCTGGAAACATCTCCCAGGCTGTGGCTAAGCCATGTCTCCACAATATCCTTTCTTTCAGGAGTGCTAGTTCTGCAAGGTTCGCAGGAGAGCTTCTGTAAAGTTTGGAAGGAAGGAGACGAGATACTGGCAGAAGTAAAGCTGTGAGTACCGGGCGTGAGTCGTGCTTCGGTAGCTCAGATGGTAGAGCACTTGCCCGCGAAAGGGAAAGGTCCCGAGTTCGAGGCTCTGTCGGGCCCACAGTTTTAATCGCCCAGGAAGTTTGATTAATAAATTCGTCTGAAATAGTTACTCGCTCCCCGTCGGAGACAGCTGCTGCCACTCTTAGACTTGCAGTGTCTCATTCTGTGACGTACGCGGCAAGGCCTGTCTGTCTCTTTGGGCTCGCCACAGACAGACACAAGTCGCACACGATCCACCCGGTCACCAGACGGTATCCCATGCACCGATAGAGGTCGCAGAACCCACGGACCTATTCTCCTCCGTGGGCCTCGTGGCTGAAACTAGTTTTCTTATAGGCCACACCGGCATGATAGCGAACACAAAAGACTTACTGTCATCTCTGCATAGAGATTAATGTTCACTTAGTGAGGTAATCGCAGGATGTGGGTCCTGCGATGTGTGTGTACTTCGGGTTATGGTTAACCATTAAGACGCGACTCATCTGGAGATAGATTGTGTCGAAAATTGAACGAATGGTAGGGATTTTAAGGGCAGAAGAAAAAAGTTTAAGGCAAGAGCGAAGAGAGAAAAACCTCTGCAAAAGTCTGGTCGGGAAGTAACAGCAGCAGCGGACTGCTTGCTATCTGCGTCAAATCATGCAAGAGTAAGGTAAGTTAGAAGTGGATATGATGCAAAATGGTTCAAATGGCTCTGAGTACTATGGGACTTAACTTCTGAGGTCATCAGTTCCATAGAACTTAGAACTACTTAAACCTAACTAACCTAAGGACATCACACACATCCATGCCCGAGGCAGGATTCGAACCTGCGACAGCAGTGGTCGCGCGGTTCTAGACTGTAGCGCCTAGAACCGGGATATGATGCGGCGATGCGTTGTACTCGGCGACTGCAGTTGGGTACCGGCACTGACTTCTCAGCCAGCAACAGCATACCCGTAACAGTTGAGTTTGTCGTCGGATAGTTCATATACCGGATGCACAGCGTAGAAGGGCGGTGTTAGCAGTTTGCTTGTGCGTTAGCGTGTGAGTTTATGGGCTCCCCTGCTGTTGTCTGTTGGTCGACTGTGATAGCAGTTGGCATGTCCAGTCAGTATTGTCGATGTGCAGGAGCTCGTCGATGTTGTCACTTGGAGTTTGTGTTAGCTCGCTGTCCTAACTAACATGTCTTTGGGCGCTTATGCTTCTATAGTTGTGATGGCAGTTCCCCAGAGTAAGGATGAAAGGATTGTTCCAGTGTCTCGAGATGCTATATAGTCGTGTGGCGATTTTTCTGCGGCCCGCGCTGTATTTAGGCCGGTGGTCGAGCCCCGACGGGCAGTCCACGTCGAGTGGGTTTCCTGGGCTAGGAGCCGAATGCAGTGCTATGCCATCTATCTGGAACTCACTCTGGAGGCGCCGCAACGACGACACCGTGTTTCGTGTCAGTGATTAGCTAATGGACTTTTATGATTTCTTGTCTTTGTTTCTAACTCGGACTTGACTGCGTTTCATCATACTGGAACTTGAAACTAAACTGTCCTTCTAATTGTTTAACGCATACTGTGTGTAAGTGTACAAAACTTTGGACTGTCCTGTGAGGACTTGAACGCTGGCTAACATAACGCGTTGTGTATTTACTAATTAGTGATATTTCCTAGTGGTGTTTGTTTTCCTCCTAAAGGGTTTCAGCGTTCGGACAGTACTGATGGCTATTTGTTCTTCCAAAAAGTGACTGTTTTCGGTCAGGTCTTTGGCCTCGCTGATAGTATTACTGGTATTTCACCAACTGAGAAGAGATTTTCTGTTAAGAGCACTTTGTTCTGCCCAATCTACGTGAACATTTCTCGTTTGCGTGCAACAGGACGCTTCCTTAACAGCCAGAATATATCCATGTACACCCTAGTTCTCCGCCATGTCATCCATGTTTGTGAATAATGTTTGGCATTAAACGGTGAATATATTGAGAAGAAGTTTCAAAATCGTGGCCTTTTTTTTCGCGGTGTCAATCAAAATATCGCCATTGTTGTTGCTGCGGAAACTGGTCTGATGCAACTCTACACGCTAATCTTTCATGTGCAAGGATCTTCATCCCTGGGTAACGACTGTATCCCACACCCGTTTGAACCTGCTTACTATATTCAAACTTTCTTTCTTCTCTGCAAATAGAACCCTCCCCCCCCCCCCCCACTCCCACACTTTCATCCAGTACCAACCTTACGATTACTTGAAGCCTTGGGATGTATATTATCATCTCATCACTTTTTTTAATCGTGCATAAAGTTTCTTTTTTCTCCAATTAGATTCAGGCTCTTCTGATTAGTTGTTCAATCTCCCCATCTAATCTTCAACATTCTTCTGTAGTACCACATTTCATAAACCTGTATTCGCTTCTTTTCCTAACTGTTTATCATTCACTTTCACGCCGGCCGCCTGGCCGAGCTGTTATAGGCGCTTCAGTCCGGAACCGCGCTGCTGCTACGGCCGCAGCTTCGAATTCTGCCTCGGGCATGGCTGTATGTGATGTCCTTAGGTTAGGTTTAAGTACTTCTAAGTCTAGGGGACTGATGACCTCAAATGTTAAGTCCATAGTGCTTAGAGTCATTCACTTTCGCTTTCGTAGAAGGCTAAATTCCAGACAAATCCCTTCAGAACAGACACCCTACCTCTTAAATTTATATTCGAGCTCAACAAATTTCTCCTCTTGAGAAGTTTTTCTCCTGCTCTTACTTTATATCCGCTCTGCTTCAGTTACAGTCTGTTATTTTGTTTCTAAGAAGCAAAGCTCACCGTGAAGTTGTATCGTCTGAATTCCTAAATTAATTTCCTCAGCATCACCTATTTTATTTCGCGTGCATTCAACTATCCTTGTTTTAGTTTCGTTGATGTTCATTTTATAATCTCTTTTCAAGGCACTGTCCATTCAGTCTAGCTGCTCTTCCTTGGCCTTTGACGACGTTATGAGTAACCATTGTAGCTGGCGCGAAGATTCAACAGCTAGACGACATAGATGAAAGAGAGTCCCACACTTTCATGCAGACAGATATTCTCAGACTGCTGTGCGAAATTTGTTGGATGTTAAGTGCAGTGGACGAGGACTTGGCAACGCGCTATATTCGGCAGCGCCTTCTGTCAGCAACTCCAGCAGCAGGTAGGTGAGGCGGTGCGCATCGCTACTTCGTGGAGACAGCGGCCGGCCAGGAGAGCCCCGTTAAAGCCGATCTGTCCCTCGGAACAAAGAAGCCGCGGGGGTGGCGAATGGTGAGGGCGGGGGAGGGGGGAGGGGCAGGCACCGCGGCCTTCCCGCCAGACGGGAGCAAACACTTGCTCCGCGCAGTTTCCCGGTAACTGCGGCTCCGCCGATACGGAGCGCAAACAGCGCCGGCATCCGAGTTCGGCGCTCGTTTCCGCCGCGCCGTACATCAGCGATGCGCTGATAAACGCGGCGCCGTGCCGCCACCGAAAGGCGAACGCGAATTAATGGCTGCCCGCCTCGAGGAAAGAGGGCCGCTACCGCACCCTTTACACGACCGATTGGTTAAGCACTGTAGTCGCGGGCACGTACCCCGGTGCAGACTTTGGTGGAACTTTTATAACCGCACTACAGCTCCGCGCTGATGGAAATGCTTTGTCACGTTCTCGCCACCACTTTTGATAGAATGTACTTGCGAATGTCACCTCGAGCAGAGGAACTTCACTGAATAGGACTACGTACAGTGGTGCACTGCGCAGAAGTGCTGAACATCCAATGGACAGGTAGGTCTCTAGTAAAAAATTTCATGATGGGAGGAATAAGTTGCAAATGAACTCCGAAAGAAACAAGTCCAGCACAGTAGGTGCAAAACAAATCATAATGCGAGAGGTACAGAACGAAACGTGATTAGCCGTCAGAAAGGCAATGCATCGAATTTAAACTTTCATTTCGTCCGTTCTGTAGTGTCGCGGAATAGTAAAGAGTTGGAAACGTGGAATACTGTCAAAGTTTCGTTGCCCATGCCGAGAGCCAGAGGCATTACGTTAGCCAAGAGGTAAGAGGATTGCACATATATCGGAATGTATCGTCACACAGGGGCAATGGCCTTGTTACAAACAGCAGGCGAGAGAGAACTGCTTAGCATACGGGTTTGTGTTAGACAGAGACTTTCGTAGAGTGTAAGACAGAGGTATAGCGTCAGCTGTACTGCATTTCACAGCTTCGCGTAAGTCTGCCGTAACAACTCTGTCACAAGAACACCTAAGGGGCGAGTGCGACAGATGCATCAGCAGTATAAGTGGAACGAATGCGTTCATTACAAACGAGCATGACGTCAGGACGTCGCTCGTGCTTCCTTTAAATACGCCAGCTTTGATAGCAACAAGGCTCTCGCAGTTACACTTGCAGTTAGATGTGTACTGGGAAGCTGCGTAGCGCTCAGCTCGGTGATCGACATGTTAATCTTTATTAAGGAGATGTTGCAGTAAGGGCGGCCCATCCAGCAGCAGACGTGAGGGGACAGTACCAGCTCCGGTCCTCTCTGCTGTCGCTGTCAATCATCAACCCAAGATTACCATACATCGCGGCAGACTCGCTCGCCGCCAATGCTAACCACATCAGTGAGCCGTCGTGGAGGTCGTGTGGGGCCTAGGCCCTGTGCATCCGCCGTCACAACCGGGTGAGCCGACGACGCTGGGGGACTGCAGCCCGTTCCGCCCGCCCACCGCGGACAAGCCACCAGGAGGAGCAAGGAAGAAGACGGGGTGGGATAGAGTACATTCCGCACTACGAGAACGCTTCTCGTGCCAACAGCGGCAGGACTCCAACCAGGAGCCTCTTGCTGTCCGCCGCCGAGCCGGCCGGCCAGCCGGACGCCGCCATCCACGCGCGGCCGAAGTAAGGACATTCCTCCGCTACGTCACAGCACGTGGCACTGCGCTAGCAAGACTGTGCGGCCCGGATCTGGTGTCATCGCTACGAGTCAGCGAGAACTCGGGGACGGTCGTTAATATTACCAAGCCACATTGTACTCGGAAGGAATAAAGGTGTTATGAATTAATAATGTTTCTTTGGCGTTTCTGAAGCGTCTACAGTCATTTCCTAGCATCCTGACAACTGGAGAGGTCACCTCTCGGCCATCCAGTCCACCGTAGGCGACCAGGACCACCGGACCGTCTACAGTTCTTCGGACGTGCTCTGAATTTGAGAGATGCAATGCCATGTTTGACCGGATATGACTCAACAGCTGAATGGCAGACCGCACCGCTAGTGGCCTGGACCAAACGATTCAGCTTCTTTGGGCACCATATCTGTTGTCCAGACTCCACACATGCGAATAACCGAGCAGGACTGGTCTTCGCTGACATCTCACCTCGCCTCGCCAAAGTTCGCAAGACCTGCGCCTCTCTCTCTCTCTCTCTCTCTCTCTCTTCCTTCCTTCCTCTCTCCCTCTTTCTCTCTCTCTCTCTCTCTCTCTCTCTCTCTCTCTCTCTCTTTCTCTCTCCCTCCTCTTTGTTTTTTTCTTTCTTTTTTTCTCTCTCTCTGTCTTAATAAAAAAGTAACGTTTCCAAGAGCGCTTATGTGACACAGTTAACATAGTGCAGCACGTGGTAAATAATATTTATTTCAGTAAACCCGGAGAAGAAAATAATACTAATTTCCCGATGGAGCTGTTCTACCAATAATTAATAGGAAAAATTCAAACAATCTACACATTAAATAAATACTACCCTCGGAACTGAGGAGACGACTGTCCTCGTAAATAAAGCATACTAAGATCAATACACAGGGTGCGGCACTTTAAAACGGCCCGTCGCACGCAACGATAATGTTCCAGTGCTTGCGCGCGTCAGTAATACCCTAAGGGAAAACAATAAACACGGACCAAACAGCCGTGCACGTACTAACCATTTCCTGTGACGTACCGACACTGCGCGGAACCATACAGGAATTGATTGAAAAATGGTGGCTATAGAATCGGTTCAGAATGCTCCCAGGAACGGGCCACAACCTGCCTGCACATCTGAATTAAAGAGGCATGCGCAGGAGACAATTACAAGAAGTACCCGTAAGTCAACCAGGAGATTGAATCAACAGGTTCATGGGATTGAGAAAAGCTAGAGACGTGTTTTAGGGGCACTTAAGTTAAATCCGTATCCTATAAGTGATGTGCACGACCTGAAGGAGCCTGACCTGCGGAAGAGAGTGCATTTCTGTTCATGGCTGTTGAGAAATGTTGACAGTGGTCTCTTGGGCCCACTAAGGCACATCATGAGTGACGAGGCGTGGTTCCCCCTGTCTGGGTACAAAAGTTCGCAAAACACCCGCCAGGGATCGACAAAAAATCCACACGCGATCCACGAGGTACCCTTGCATGGCGAGAAGACTGGTGTTTGGTGTGCCGACATACGCGTTATGGTCCCCGTGTTCTTTGAGACGACAGTGAACAGTGACGTGTATTTTGGTATCCTGGAGGTGATTCATTCAAACTCGACAGAAGATAAACGTCAGTTATGTTACTTTCAGCAGGACGGTGCAACAAGCCACACATCAGCTGCGTCATTGTCCCGCGTGCATGCGATGTTTGCATAACAGAGGACAATCAGCAAAGGCTTGCGGCCTCCTCGGTCACCAGATTTGTCCACTCGCGACTTTTACTTGTGGGGTCCGTCAAAGGGAAGAGTATACGAAACAAATCCACACACAATTGAAGAACTCAAGACTACTATACAGGTGCCATCAATAGCATCGCAACGCAAGAACTGGCAAGGGTATAAATGAATCTCCTCAAGGGTGCTGACATGTGTGCAGAAGCTGGTGAAGGACACTTTCAGCACTTACCGTGGAGGTGAGTAATCATATTCGATACATCACATTTCCTTCTACGTTTATGTTGTTGTGTCGGTAGCTGGGCCGACACCGTGAAGTTGAGATTGCTGAAAATGAACTCTAGACTAACGCTGTAGCCGATAGTGCACGCACGGCTAAAGCAGACGGGCGTGAAGTCTGGAACATGAGAACTTATAAATGAATAAGAAGAAAAGTATGTAGATGCTTATTACTTATCTTTTTATTAGTCCTTGGAATACATCTCTCTTGAATACTCGTAAGCTATAGGCACTGATACCAATGGCGCCTTGCTAGTTCATAGCCATTAACTTAGCTGATGGCTATTCTGTCTCTCGGCTAATGAGAGAGAAAGGCTTCGTACATCTGGTCGGTAGCTAGGTTCTCGTACAACTGGGCGGTAGCTAGGTTCTCGTACAACTGGGCGGTAGCTAGGTTCTCGTACAACTGGGGCGAGTGCTCTCTCGTATCACGAGACCTGCCTTGGTGGTGGCGCTAGGTCTGCGATTACACAGTGGCGACACGCGGGTCCGACATGTACTAAATGGACCGCGGCCGATTTAAGCTACCACCTAGCAAGTGTGGTGTCTGGCGGTGACACCACATATGTGTTGACTTTACGAGCCGGTTTTACGTGCCGCGCCCTGTATATTTATATTAGTAGTTTTTCGAACTTTTCACTTGTTTACAAGAACAGAATATTTATAGTTACTGTTGATCAGCAGTAGATCACTGGCGCATTCGGGATTTACTCGTACACTACTGGCCATTAAAATTGCTACACCAAGAGGAAATACAGATGATAAATGGGTATACATTGGACAAATATATTATACTAGAACTGACATGTGATTACATTTTCTCGCAATTTGGGTGCATAGATCCTGAGAAATCAGTACCCAGAACAACCGCCTCTGGCCGTAATAACGACCTTGATACGCCTGGGCATTGAGTCCAACAGAGCTTGGATGGCGTGTACAGGTACAGCTGCATATGAAGCTTCAACACGGTACCACAGTTCATCACGAGTAGTGAGTGGCGTATTGTGACGAGCCAGTTGCTCGGCCAACATTGACCAGACGTTTTCAATTGGTGAGAGATCTGGGGAATGTGTTGGCCAGGGCAGCAGTCGAACGTTTTCTGTATCCAGAAAGGCCCGTATAGGACCTGCAACATGCGGTCGTGCATTATCCTGATGAAATGTAGGGTTTCGCAGGGGTCGAATGAAGGGTAGAGCAGTCGGCCGGAGTGGCCGAGCGGTTAAAGGCGCTACAGTCTGGAACCGCACGACCGCTACGGTCGCAGGTTCGAATCCTGCCTCGGGCATGGATGTGTGTGATGTCCTTAGGTTAGTTAGGTTTAAGTAGTTCTAAGTTCTAGGGGCCTGATGACCACAGCAGTTGAGTCCCATAGTGCTCAGAGCCATTTGAGCCATTTTTCGAAGGGTAGAGCCGCGGGTCGTAACACATCTGAAATGTAACGTCCTCTGTTCAAAGTGCCGTCAATATGAACAAGAGGTGACCGAGACGTGTAACCAATGGCACCCCATACCATCACGCCGGCCGATACGCCAGTATGGCGATGACGAATACACGCTTCCAATGTGCGTTCACTGCGATGTCGCCAAACACGGATGCGACCATCATGATGCTGTAAACAAAACCTGGATTCGTCCGAAAAAATGACGTTTTGCCATTCGTGCACCCAGGTTCGTCGTTGAGTACACCATCGGAGGCGCTCCTGTCTGTGATGCAGCGTCAAGGGTAACCGCAGCCATGGTCTCCGAGCTGATAGTCCATGCTGAGGCAAACTTCGTCGAACTGTTCGTGCAGATGATTGTTGTCTTGCAAACGTCCCCATCTGTTGAGTTAGGGATCGAGACGTGGCTGCACGATCCGTTACAGCCATGCGGATAAGATGCCTGTCATCTCGACTGCTAGTGATACGAGGCCGTTGGGATCCAGCACGGCGTTCCGTATTATCCTCCTGAACCCACCGATTCCTTATTCTGCTAACAGTCATTGGATCTCGACCAACTCGAGCAACAATGTCGCGGTACGATAAACCGCAATCGCGATAGGCTACAATCCGACCTTTATCGAAGTCGTAAACGAGATGGTACGCATTTCTCCTCCTTACCCGAGGCATCACAACAACACTTCACCAGGCAACGCCGATCAACTGCTGTTTGTGTATGTCATATCGGTTGGAAACTTTCCTCATGTCAGCACGTTGTAGGTGTCGCCACCGGCGACAACCTTGTGTGAATGCTCTGAACAGCTAATCATTTGCGTATCACAGCATCTTCTTCGTGTCGGTTAAATTTAGCGTCTGTAGCACGTCATCTTCGTGGTGTAGCAATTTTAATGGCCAGTACTGTAATTGGCTGCGACAATTTGTTAACAAGATGCCAGTTTCACTAAAGCATCGTTCACTAGGTGTGCTTCTTGCTGGATTACGTAAAACACATCTTTCAACTGCAGCCGGGCATGGTAGATCCTTTTCATGTCTGCTCCACTGCTTCCTTTTGTATGTAAGACTGTGTGCAGTAACTAGGCAAAGACGATTACGTTAACGGTTAGATGTTAGACATAACAATTTCCTTCTTTTCATTTATATCAAGCATGTTCATATCACAAAAAGACTGTCTACTTATAGTAGAGGAACGAGGCGTGACATCTTAGACACTGACTTCTCCATCATGTGGACCTATATCTATTCATTCTTGGTCTAGTCCTTTGGAACCTTCACCAGAAATAGCATTAAAAGTTTTGCTGTCTTTAACACACATTGAATCACACTTTGCTGTTACACTATTTTTTAGACACGGCTGTTCTTCTTATTACGAAACTTTGTTCGTCAAGATCGCACAAATATACACAAAGATGACCAGTTTCAGCAAAACTAAACCGCCATCTTCAGAACATTTGAACAGAAAAATTTATAAAAGGCCAATCCATTTCGTCGATTTTTCACATTAATTGGACACAACTTATAGACACGACATTCCGTAGTAAAGTCTCCCATCATACAGTAAAAGGACAGCTGTGCGGACAGTATAGTGGGCAGTGGCACTATAAATGTAGTGTATGGGTAGTAAGTTGGAAGTGTCGCTGCAGTCGCACTATCCTCTGTGTCGTCGGTGTCTTCGTCGTACGCTGGCATGGTAGCTCAGCGTGTTCAGTCAGAGGGTTACCTACCCTCTGTAACAAAAACTGAGTGAATAGATCAACGAATAATCTAAGTGGGTGTCATCGGACGTCCGCCCAGAACAAATTCGACGAACAATATAGAACCAAAATTAGTTAAAAAAGTAGAGCGTCTGCCATGTAAGCAGGAGATCGAGGGTTTGAGTCCCGGTCGGGGCACACATTTTCAACTGTCCCCGTTGATATGTATCAACGATTGAAAGGAGCTAATGATCTGCATGTCATTATAATTTCAAATTTTGAAAATATGTCGTTATCAAGACAATTTTGAAGCCATAACTACCGAAACTGGTGTTTGACTTCTCAGTCAGAAGCAAAAAATTCATGTTCCAGCAGTTTTAGAAATTCAACCATTAACGGAATGAAGTGGTGAGTGAAAGGTTTTTTTTAATATAAATCGTTATTAAAATATTACTAACGCATTTTTAAAGCTACTTCTTTGAAGCATAGGGAAGTGAAATAGGGGGTGAAAAATTTTATGAAATTTTTTCATTATGATAGTGTTTTCGAAGCTAAATCTGTGAAAATTTGTATTTAGCTTCTCTGTTAAATAAGAGATAGCATTTCACTTTTTCTGCAAATTCAACGCCTAAGGAGGTGAAATAGGGAGTGAAATTTTGTACGAAAATAATTCATTGTCAAAGCACTTTTAAAGCTAAATCGTTGAAAATTGGGGCTTCTCGGTTAGAAATGGAAAAAAAATATATTCCACTGTTTTACGATATAAAACTCCTAAGGGGATGAAATAGGGCAAGACTGATTCAGTGACTTATAATAGAACAGCCCGAACTGCTAAAGACAGATACATAAAATTTGAAGTGGGTGTTGTAGGACTCGTTCAAGAAGAGAGTGTTCGAAATTCCACTCCTAAGGGGCTCAAATAGGGGTTCCAAGACTTTCTGTAAATATGTCCCTACTAAGACAATTTTCAAGCTAGAACTACGAAAACTGGTGTTTTGTTTCTCACTCAGAGGTAAAAAAAATGTTGTTTTAGTATTTTTGGGTGAAAGCTTCTTGAAAATAAATCGTTACTTAAGAACTAATAAAGCACTCTTAAAACTACACGTATGATAATTGGTACGAGACTTCTCGCTTAGAAATAAGAGAAACGTGTTTTAGTGTTTTTGAAACTACAACCCCATAGGGGAGTGAAATAGGGGATGAAAAATTTTATGAAATTATTTCATTATTATAATATTTTCGAAGCTAAATATATGAAAATTTGTATTTGGTTTCTGTTAGATATAAGAAATACGTGTTTCACGGTTTTTGGAAAATCTACTTCCAAGAGGGAAAATGGGAGATGAAAAGTTTTAAGAGCACATTTCGTTATATTAAAATATTTTTGAAGCTAAATCTATGAAAACTGTTATTCCGGTATTTCACTCCTCGGTCTGACATGAAGAAGTAAGTGTTATGAGATGAATGAAAGTTTCTAAGGAAGTATCACCGCAAAATTCCAAAAGGCATGATTAACAGAAACCTTGGACTCCCGCCACCAGATTCGTTCTTTTGGCCACTAGTACTTCTGGAAAAGACCATGCTTCTATGGTCTTAATAGCGTAAAAAGTTTAGAAGGTGCCGCAGTTTGTGAACAACACAAAAATTCTATTAAAGGAAAACAAAAATAATTGTGCAGACCTTTCAGTCTACGCAAGCGAAACAGCGGCCGCTGCAGTAGTATTAAGTAAGGGTCTCCAGCCTCGCTTTTACACACGAGACAGGGTTATACTTCTCACTACACTAAAGCCAATATTAGCGCCCTGTAGCAGTCCAAGTACTTTCAGAAACGTTCAGAGATCCGACAGTTGCACTGGGAAACGTACACCGTCAACAGTCCATACATCGGCTCCAACTGGCCACTGCCAAGTCGTACAAAATCATCACTTTCAAGAAATAAAATTTACCGACTTGAATTAATGAAGGATGGATGGATGGATTGGTGTACGCTTAACAGCGTGGTCATGAGCGCCTTTTCACAAGTTCCTAGTGGTGGCGAATGTGTAGTAACCTTTGTTAAAACGAAAGTCAGAAACTATAGTCACAGCCATAAGAAGTTTCACATACAATCTTCGGCATATCTATTCATATTGTCGGCATGCATTGATAGCATTAACGAGAGTAATAAATGCTCATATGATAACACAAAAAGGCAAATATGTCTGGACGGAGCTAAAGATGGCCGACTGCTGGAGCCGAGCGGTTCTAGGCGCTTCAGTCCGAAACCGGGATGCTGTTGCGGCCGCAGGATCGAATTCTGCCTCGGGCATGAATGTGTGTGATGTCCTTGGTTAGTTATGTTTAAGTAGTTCTAAGTCTAGGGGACTGATGACCTCAGACGTTAAGTCCCATATTGCTTAGAGCCATTTTTTTGAGCTAAAGATGTAAAAGAGGGAACTAGCTCTTCAACTTATCTGGCAGCTTCAAAGACATTTCAATCAAAACATCTTGACATATTCACTCTTTTTTACTTTTTAGTATCAGCACTGATATCTTGTAATATAATGCATCGCGTCAAGTAAAGGAAGATGATGCATGATGTCATCCTCCCACGAACAAATCCATCACCAAAAATTTTACTCTTCACGGAGAAACATTTTTAGCTATTACATGTATGCTCTTCAGCCATATGCGTAAACTCTAAAACAAAAAAAAGAAGGAAAAAACAAAATTACCCGAATAGGACGCAAATCGGCAGATGTGATGTACATATACAGACAAACATCTGATTTCTGTTACAGAAGAATTGCATGATTTATTCGTGAGAAAGAGCTTCACGAATTGAGCGTGTCGATAACGCATTGCTCCATCTCTGACCCTTATGCAAGCAGTTACTCGGTTTCGCATTGATTGACAGGGTTGTTGTATGTCCTCCTGGGGGATATCGAGACAAATTCTGTCCAGTTTGTGCGCTAGATCGTCAAAACTCCGAGATGGTTGGAGGACCTTGTCCATAATGCTCCAAGAGTTCTAAACTGGGAGACCGGCGACCTTGCTAGCCAACGTGGGGTTCGGCAAGCACAAAGACAAGCAGTAGAAAGACTCGCTGTGTGCGGGCGGGCATTATCTTGATGAAATGCAAGGCCAGGATTGGTTGCCAGGAAGGACAGCAAAACAAGGCGTAGAATATCGTCGACGTACCACTGTGCCGAGAGAGTGCTGCGGATGACAAGCAAAGCGATCCCTGCTTTGTTATGAAATGGCGCCCCAGATCATCATTCCTGGTTGTCGGGCCCTATGGCGGGCGACAGTAAGGTTGTTATCCAACCACTGTCTTGGACTTCTCTAGGCTAGTCTTCGATCTGGAATCTCATTCACTGGAGAATAATTGTCTTCAGTGATGAGTCCTGCTTCGAACTGAGCTCCGATGACCAGAGACGACGTGTCTGGCGACGCCCCAGGCGGCGATGGGATACCAGCTTGAATCTCACGCGCCATACGGCCCGACAACCAGGATTTGTGATCTGGGGTGTCATTTCCCTTCATATCACAACCCCTTTGGTTGTCATCCGTGGTACCCTTAAAAAGGATACAGTTACGTCGACGATATTCTACGTCCAGTTTTGTTCAAAAATGGTTCAAATGGCTCTGAGCACTAAGGGGTCATCAGTCCCCTAGAACTTAGAACTTATTTAAACCTAACTAACCTAAGGACATCACACACATCCATGCCCGAGGCAGGATTCGAACCTGCGACCGTAGCGGTCGCGCGGTTCCAGACTGTAGCGAATAGAGCCGCTTGGCCACTCCGGCCGGCCCGTTTTGTTCCCCTTCATAGCAAGCTATCCTGGGTTTACATTTCAGAAAGCTAATGTCCGCTCGCACACGGCGAGATTTCTTCGTTCTTATGAAACGCCACCTTGGCCAGCAAGGTGGGCGGATATCTCACCAGTTGAGGACGTTTGGATTATTATGGGCAGTGCCCTCCAACTATCTCGGGATTTTGACGCTTTATGTAGCTAATTGTACAGAATTTGGCACAATATACCTCAGGAGGACATCGAACAACTATCAGTCAATGCTGTGTCAAATAACTGCTTGCATAAGAGCCAGCGGTGGTTCAAATGGTTCAAATGGCTCTGAGCACTATGGGACTTAACATCTGTGGTCATCAGTCCCCTAGACTTAGAACAACTTAAACCTAAGGACATCACACACATCCATGCCCGAGGCAGGATTCGAACCTGCGACCGTAGTGGTCGCGCGGTTCCGGACTGAAGCGCCTAGAACCGCTCGGCCACCACGGCCGGCACCAGCGGTGGACCAACGCCTTTAATGTGGTATGACAGGAGCCTTTCATTCTGGTTCCCAACGTTTACCCAGCCAGTATTCTGACATTACATGAACATAGCTTGGCGACTGATGTAGGTTTTTGTTGGCTCGAGCACCGACTGACCGGGTATAGGTTTTTTGTTGTCTTTCATTTGAGCCATTTTGCTTATATCGGGGCAACGTATAAAGTTTTCACAAAACAACAGTACTACCATTAATTATATGTTTTTGGCTACCTTTGTACAAAATTTGAACCAATTCAAACAGGTTTGAAACACATAAGTGTCGCGCGTAAAAAACTCGCATAAAACGAGTTTTTCGCATGTAAAATCCGAATCAAGCTAAATGTTTTAAAGAAGGTCTTACATTTCATCGTAAGAATGAATTTATTTATTTATTTGAATCACTTTAAACCGTTTCTGAGCATTCAATTCGCTTAAGGCTGATTTATGCGTCCTACGTCGACATTAACCATTGTATCTCGGGAACGGATAAAGATTGTTGGGTAAAAAAATTTTGTTTTGACTTTATCCATTTATCTACCATAGTATAAAGTTTCAATCGATACGCACAAGTTTAAATTATAATAGTGCGCTACAAAATCCTATCCGAAAAACATGATTTATCCACTTATTTTCACGTAAAATCCGAACGGTCCGCATACAAATGGTGCCATTGACTGAGGATTAATTTCAACCCAATTAACACTTTTGTTAAAGGAATTAATCGATTCACACAGTTTCCGGAGCCAGCTCCGGTTCGTCGTTCAACCCTTGCTCAATATACTCTAACATAAGACAGATTTTCGAATGGCCAGTGGTCCGAGGTAAAGCAATATCTTCCTGTCCCATCGTTGAACTTATACGATGAGCCAGCTACCCAAAAACACATCAAAACATTCGTACAATTAAAATGGGCAGGAATTCTGACGTCACGTAAAAGTCAACAATTTTCTTGCTATTGTTTCGCCATCGCCTAAAATCCACGGTACCTCCCTTGGAAGAGCGAAAGCTTCCCTTCTGCTAGCATATGAAACACACGAAGTTAAAACATCGTGAACCATGATGTGTCGCTGCATTTCGGTGGAGCATCATGTCGAAAGAGATAAGTATGCGTCATTGGGCAGCGTCCGATACGAGGGCAGGTTGGTACCATTTCGTCTCTAATTTGAGTTCGAACGGAAGTGCACCAAGGTTAGACCGACCGTAGCTTCTTGTTTACCAGTCCCAGCCTTTTCCTTTCCCACACAACCAACACTCACTGTCGCCAACGATACGATAGTCTGTAGGGGGACGTTAAGCTGAACTGCGGTATTTTCTTGGCAGGCTCCTTTCGCTGCTCTGTCAGCTTCCTCATTCCCCTCGATTCTTATGCGTCCAGGGACCCAACAGAAGGCCACCTCTTTCTCCTGCCTGTGCAGGAGTGGATGCTGTCCTGCATCATCTCGACTAAGCTATCTGCTAGGAACATTTGCTGAATAGCCTGCAGAGCACTAAGAATGCCCGTGAATACAAGAAAGCCGGCCGGTGTGGCCGAGCGGTTCTAGGCGCTTCAGTCTGGAACCGCGAGATCACTACGGTCGCAGGTTCGAATCCTGCCTCGGGCATGGATGCGTGCGATGTCCTTAGGTTAGTTAGGTTTAAGTAGTTCTTAGTTCTAGGGGACTGAAGACCTCAAATGTTAAGTCCCATAGCGCTCAGAGCCATTTGATTTTTTTATATTTTTATTTTTGGAACACAAGAAACTTCCTTGCACCAAAATTCTTGTCTCGTGTTTTTCCGTGCCTTCTTGACCACCCAGAGCTGTTCATATTACACCGAGAAGCTTCTTTGTTGGCGGATTTTAGTGATAAAATTTGGGAAGATAACAGAACACCGGACATTGTGCGGTTGCTTTAATCCGTCTGTAAAATTCATCATGTGCTCGCGATACTCCTACAAAATGCCGTTAATGAGGTGTTTTAAAATTGTAGGTAGAGTGGTAAACTAATTGTACTCCGTCATGTCCAAGTTAAGAGTGGATCTGTCACTCATCCAGCAGGGTGTAAGTGATTAAGAATTGCAGTGTAAGTTGTTAAGAATTGGTTTGTTTGCTACACCAAGTTGATCGAGATTGTGTTTAGAGCGACAAGAAAGGGCTTACAAGGGAACATCCCCATCACACACCCCTCAGATTTAGTTATAAGTTGGCACAGTGGATAGGCCTTGAAAAACTGAACACAGATTAATCGAGAAAACAGGAAGAAGTTGTGTGGAACTATGAAAAAATAATAAAATGCGTAAGATAGGCAATATTAAGGGCACTGTGAGGCGAGGAGCGCCGTGGTCCCGTGGTTAGCGTGGACAGCTGCGGAACCAGAGGTCCTTGGTTCATCACAGTCAGCCTTCGGCGGCGCAGCGGTTCGGACGGTGTTTACGTCCATGCCGTACGTCTGCGCGAGAGGTGTTTACGTTAAGTGTGTAGCGGTGTGTGGCGGTATACATAGAACGAATCATGGCTTTGTCGTTCCGCAAATCGACACTGAAATTTAGTTTTGCTAACGAATATGCTCGACCGAAGGCTTACGAGATCGAACGTTATTTACGGGACGAGGTGAAAATCGAACCTGACGTTCTAGTTGGAATACACTTATCTATAGTCAGCAGCGTGGTCTATGTCAAGCTCATAAATGAAGCGGCATGTGACGAACTACTACTTCGACACCGACAAGGACTTCGTTTCTGTCATTCGGACGGGAATGTTGGAGCGGTAACTGTTGAACACGCCGGCATGGGCCTCCGAACGATCCGCGTATTTGAGCTTCCATTCGAAGTGCCAGAAGAATTGGTGACAGACGCCCTGCGTCCTTACGGAACGGTCCTATCCCACGTGGCTGAAAAATGGGCGAGTTTCAAGACGTATCCTGTCCTCAATGGCGTCAGACAAATACGGATCGAACTCCGAAAACACGTCCCGTCATACTTGTACATCGCCGGTTGTCGGGCGATTGTCATTTACGACGGACAACCAAGGACGTGCTCTGGATGTGGGAAGGAGGGACACATACGTTCTGAGTGTGCTCAACGAAGGTTATTACAGCTGCCACGGGATGATCCACCCCTCACGCCGCATCCGACTGTGGTCCCCATGACTTACGTCGCCGCATTACGCGATGACGTGGGCCGC